>NC_084485.1:125446614-125749580 GCF_030035675.1 Rhineura floridana | reverse complement strand
ATAGGCTTTTGGGATAGAAGGTGTTTAGGATTGGGCTTTACAAGGCTTGTTTTATTGTTCTATATTATTATTTCCATTATTTTAAATTGTTTTTAGATTTTTAAGAGACTTTTACGGTTTTAAGGTTGTGTATAGTTTAATTGTATTTTAATTGTATATTTTTCTACGTTTTTAACTACATGTAGTTCTATTTGTAAGCCGCCCCGAGTTCCAGTTTGGAAAAAGGGCGGGGTAAAGATAAAGTTTCAATTCAATTCCTCATGTCTGAAAAACATTAATAGGGAATGGCTATGAGTGAACAAGGCTGCCCATTTCGAGTTCAAGTGGCATGATGCCACTCCTTCCCTTAAATAAATGTACTCAAAACCACTGCAGCCAGCTGCTTGAAAGATTCCAAAGGCATATTGCTGCATCTTATCTCAAATCAATTTTCTCGAGAAGAGTTGCAGCAACACAAATCTTGAACAATGTGGCAATACAGGAATGCTGCTCTGTTTGGGTTTTTTGTCACCGAAACAGGGAGGTGGGAATAAGGAAGCTAGAAAAGTAAAGTGTGAGGACAAGGCATAGAAGCTTTCCTTAAGTGGATAAATGAAAAAGAATGGAAACCAACAGAGGAATTCAGAATGAGAAAAGGTATAACCCACCTTCACAACTTCATGTGTGTTATATTGCAATCCCCATTCATTTGAGGTATTTCACCTGCTTTAAAATAAAAAGCCATCTTTTATTAATAAGTTTAATCACACCATTTCTTATAATGCAAAGCTGGGTAGGACAGGTAAATGAATTGAAAGGTTGCAGATAATTAAAGGTAAGTGACGCCATGGAAACACCCGGGGTATTATGTGTCTCTCTAAGATACATGACATGGAAGGGAGATGGAAGGAGCTAACCTTTTTAAAACAATGATTTGCCGATGGCATAAAAAAAGTAGTTTTGCCTATTTAAGGCCTACTTTTTTAACTTAACTGGTTAGGTTCTTGTGCAACGAAACTAACAAAGAGTATTCTGGCATCTTAAAGACTAAGAGATGTATTATAATGTTGAATCAACATCATAAAGGTCTGATAACATTCCCTAAAGTTTGGAGTGGTAATTCTCACCAACGTGAGTAATTGTGAGGACTGGGTTAGCCCTGTAATAATTAATTTGCTGGAATTTGGAATCAACTCATGTATTAACACAAACATGGCTAAACTCTTTCCTTTGTTTCTCCTAGCCAAGCTGCTTGACTTTTAGTACCACAATCAATAATATCATCTCTAAACAGAGCAGTTTGTCCAGGAAGAAGCTGGTGGTTTAATTTAGCCAGCAGATACTTCTCCTGGTGGGCAATAGGGATGGGCGAGTATATCAGCTTTGGTTTCTCTCAGTCTCCAATCCTAAGTATAGTTCTCCACTTTTCCATGTGTTTTTTAAAGTCCTCCTGAAAATTCAATCAGCATTTTAGTGCAAAGTTCTTCTGATATACAGACTTAAGTATGCAATTTTGCCTAATATAATGCATTATTGATATTGTTGTGCACCACCCCAATCTCCAAGCGGTGAGATTTCCAGGGGTCCCTGCACTCGCCCAGGGTTTTGTTTTGTTGGGAAGAAGGTCAGCAGAGAGTTTGGTGTCTTTATGAAATATGGTTTATTTATTTACACACATTCCAACCTGAATTTAGGATGGAGGGGTTCAAGGCATCAGCAGTCCAATATTCAGCTTTCCCATCAGGGTTACAGGAGGCACCCCAAAGCCATGGTGCAGAGAGCCAGTCTCTCTGTCTGCCTCCAGTTCCCAGCCTTTCTTAGACACACTAAAAACACAAGCCTCTCCTAGGCCTCAGGAGGGGGGGGGATGTTCTCCTGAAGAGTTTCAATGACAAAAGGATCTTCCTGGCCCATTCACCAGTTGATGGGCACCTGATAGACACATTAACCCACCTGGACACTCTATTACATTAACAAAAGAAACTCATCTGACTAGTAGAGTGGGTTTCTCACCCCCAGGCATAAGTCTCCAAATCAGAGGCTGGAAGGGGACTCATAGAAATTATCCATCTCAACCACCAAACCCATAACAATATTATTTTCATTATTATGTACATTTATATGCACATTTTACCTTAGTATATGTGGTTTTGTCCACATTACTTGGCGGGAGAACTGCCTTCCAAAATTTGGAGAATTGTGAATTTCAAAGGATGGCCATGTATCGATTTGCATATTGTTTTTAAAGTGCGTATTAGGTAGATTCACCTTTAAATGCGAACTTAATCAAATGTGAACCAAATTGCCTTTTAATGTGAACTGAATTGCCTTTAAATGTGAACTGAATCTCCTCCATCCCTATTGTGCCATGGGAAGAATGCCACCAAATGTATCTACATTAATGAACAGGCCTCTGGGGAGTGGCATCCATTCCCCAAAGTAAGGAATGCTTGCTGAGTAAAAAGCAGGGCCTTGTGGCTGTTTCTGGACCAGCTAATGCTGCTTGCCTGAAAAGGAGAGATTAAAATTAGTACATCAAGGGCTGATTCTTACCCAGCTAGTAAGCACCACTTATTGAGGAATAAGATAAGGGAATGACACAAAAACATCTGGGGAGATCCTCTGAGCATCCATGAGCAAGTGCGGAGCCCCTGTTGAGGAAGCCCCAGTGGCAAAGTGTCAAGCCAGTATATATATAGTTTATTTGCGGTCATTGACCCATACAGATAAAATGGATTAAAATACAAGGGTTAGAATACAAAAAAAGAAATAAAATGAAAATTTTAAGAGATACAGAAGGTACCACCGGAAAATTAAATAATTTACATGAAGGCAAGCTAATAAAATAGTTATTCATAAGTGGCATAAAAGAAACTGGAACTTGCAAAACTTTTTATTGATACCATCACTTTAAAAGGTTTGCACGTTTAATCTGAGCTACATACACGAATTTAGCTACCTCTCTCGTGTATTGCTCATTCAAACCGGACAAGAGACAAGTTATAAGTAGCTCAGAAGCTTTACTGGAATACTTTGCTATAATTGGAGAGATGTATTTGTGGCGGTCCTGGGTATATAATGGACAAGCCAACAGGACGTGAGAGAGAGTTTCCGGGACCCCCTCATTACACAAACATAGGCGTTGGTCAAAAGGGATCCTCTTGTATCTACCTTCCATTATTGAAGAGGATAAACAGTTAAATCTGGCTTTTATGAACGCATGGGAATATTTGGGAATTGTCTGGAAGTCAAGATAACGCGCATATTTATGGGCACCAAAAGATAGAGAGTGATATAAGGGTGAGCAAGTTTTAAAAGCTGCTGCCATGTCACATTGTCGTTCTATATCCTTTAGTCTGGAGCAGATGGTATTTCTGGCAGTAGTTACATCTAGGGAAGCTAGATATTGTAAAGAGAGGCCTGTGTCAAGCCAAGGTATTGAGTTGAGCTGTTGAGTAAGTTCAGCAGAAGGTCAAGGAGGCCAGGGAAGACTCCTCTGCCCCTCTCTATTTCAACCAAACAAGCTCCTAAGTAAACTAACTCAATAAGCAACAATAACAGATATGCAAGTAAAAAGTCAGCAGGGGTGTGGGAGCTATCCAATATATTGCACAAAATATCACACATATGACTATCTGCCTGATGGACAGAAGTTGTGGACGTGTGCTCTGTGCAATGTGCTTCTGGCCATCAGGGAATATGTCTGTTTCCTTGAGGCCAAGGTGGCTGACCTGGAGAAGCTGAGAGAGGCAGAGAAATTGGTGGGCAAAGGCCTTTGGGGACATAGCTATGTCCCTGTTGTTATGGAGAATGATGGTTTGGGGAAAGGAAGGCATCACTTTGAGGAAGAAGGAAATGGCCCCTTAGAAGGGATCCATTCTTTAAGGGATGGCAGTTATCCTTTTATGCTGAGAATGCTCCTTCAGTGTGCAGGGGGATCCTGGTAGTAGGTGAGTCAAATATTTGGGACATAGATAGCAGGGTTTGTGATGGGTGTGCAGACCACATGATGATTTGCCTACCTGGTGCAAAGGTAGCAGATGTCACACATTTTCTAGATAGCCTAACAGATAGTGTGGGGGAGGAGTCATGGGCATGTTGTCACCAAAGATTTGGAGAAATGTAGTTGTGTGGTCATGGAAGCAAAATTTAGGGTGCTAGGTAGGAGGATGAAAGTGAAGACTTTCAGGGTAGTCTTCTCTGAAATGCTACCTGTTCTAAGTGCAGGGCCAGCCAGGCAGGCATAACTAAATCTCAATGCATGGATGACGAGGAGGAATCAGGAGGAGGGGTTTGGATTTGTTAGGCCCTAGGGAATGTTTTGGGACAAGCTGGCCCTGTTCAAAAGAGCCAGGCTCCATGTGAACCACTGGGGGAACAAGACTGTTAACACTTAAAATAAAAAAGGTGGCAGAGAAGCTTTTAAATTCTGTGTGTGTTTGTGTGTGTATAACTGACAGGAGCCGAAGCATCTCATTCAAGACTTATTACCCCCCCACATATCATAGGAATGAATATTTGAATATGTTTATGATTGTCCAAATGGGGAAGGGGTAAAACTAGGCACCGAAGTGCAGGGGCACATGATAGCAATTCAAAGTGGCCAAAGCACCACAGGGTAAAAGACATTTGGAGAATGACATTGTGTATAGGTGTTTATATGCTGATGCTAGAAACCTCCAAGTCAAGATAGGTGAGCTGGAGTGCTTGGTCTTTAAGAAGAGAGCATAGATATAGTGGGCATTATGGAAACTTGATGGAATGGAGAGTATTACTGAACACAGTTGTCCCTGAATACAATTCTATAGCAAGTACTGGGAAGATATACATATAGATAGAGGCGATCCAGTCGACATTGTGTATTTAGATTTTCAAAAGCTTTTCTAACATACCTCACCAAAGAGTGACTCCTGACTAAGCTTAGCAGTCATGGGATAAGAGGACAGGTATTCTCATGGATCAAGTTGCTGGTTAAGAGCAGCAAGCAGAGAGTAAGAATCAGTGGATAGTTCTCCCAATGGAGGGGTGTAAAAAGTGGGGTCCCCCAAAGATTGGTATTGGGACAGTGCTTTTTCCTTGTTCATAAATGATTGAGTTGGGGTGAGCAGTGAGGTAACTAGAGTTGCTGATTAATACCAAATTGTTCAGGTGGTTAAAACAAAAAGGGATTGTGAAGAGCTTCAAAAGGATCTCTTCAGACTGAGTACTTCTTCACACAGTTTATACGTAAACCATGGGATTCATTTGCACAAAATATATGATGGCCAACAACCTGGATGACCTTAAAAGAGGATTAGACAAATTTATGGAGGATAAGACTTTAAAAGGCTACTAGCCATGATGACTATGTTCTATCTCCACTGCTGGAGGCAGTATAATAGTTACTGGAAATTCCAAGTGCAGAGAGTGCTGTTGCACTTACGTCCTGCTTGCAAACTTTCCCTAAGCATCTGTTTGGCCAATGTGAGAACGTGATACCAAACTAGATGCATCTTTGGTCTGATCCAGCTGGTCTTTTCAAATCTAATGAGAGGAACACATGTATTTGTTTGTTTATTATATTTTTGGCCTGTTTTCTTTCCAAGAAGCTCAACATGGCTTACATGGTCTTCTCTTTTTTTTGGCACAACACTCCTGCATGATAGATTAAGCTGAGAGACACTGGTTGGCTCAAAGTTACCGGGTGAGCTTTGTGGCAGAGTGGGTCAGTCCTTAGTCCTTATCCAATAGTCAACCCTCTATATCACACTGACCCTCATATGACTCGGTGCATGGCTCAGACACTGCTGTTGGTCTGGCCTGGCCTGTTTCCCTAGTGAGCCCTTTCAGAGCCAGGTGCAAGTGCTTCTTACATGGCAGGTGCTTGGTTGTCTTTCATCTTTTTGTGGAGGGTTGTCTGCCACCTGAGAACAAACCGCCTCCATGGCACAAGGAAGGATGGGGAAGTGGGCATCTTGTTAGTGAGGATGGGCAGCAGCCTGCTGATCACTACTACCTAACCCTTGTCTAGTGAATGGCCCAATTTAACAGCATTCACTCTATCCCACCGGCAGTAGAAAACAGCAGTGCCTCAAGGAAGAAAACACTGTGTTTGTATTGCCATTTCATTGATATTTCTCAAAATCTGAGATGTAAGCCATTTCTTCTGGGAAAGACCAAACAAATGGTAACTGATCAACACTTGCAGTCCAGGTCATCACCTTTATTCTGAAAGTACCCCAGGCGATCAACAGCTAAACCTGGATATCCAAGTACAGCTAGTATCCCATTTTATTTTTTACTTTTGCTCTGAGCATTCGGTCTTGTTTTGTCCTTGGAGGCTCTTGTATCTTGAATTCTTCCAGTAACTCCTAACAATTTGTGATCTTCAGCTTCCTGATTCTTTGAGCCAACACAGGAGAGGTGAACATCAACCAAACCAAACATACTTTTTTTTGTTTTCAGTCTGAACATTCAAACATTCGGTGTAGTAATAATAATAATAAGCCAAAAACCTGCTTCCTTGATTTTGTTTCTCTAAGGACTTTGTTTCCTCTTTTTCTCATGCTTCTGGAAGAATCTTACAGCGTAGTGTTTCTCAATTTTTGAAAGAACTTGCACCTTCCTTAAACTGTTCTAGATCTTTTCTGCTCCCATCCTAAACATTTCATTGTACATTACCATCTGGCTCCTATTACTTCCTGAACTTCTCCATCTTTCCAACTGCTATACCTCACTGCATTGCATTACCAAACATTCCAGATCCTATCTCCCCATTTCTACCCCATGGCTTTTACATTCTTCCTCTCCTACCCGAATTTGGGAGCGTATTTGTAGCAAACCAGGCAGAAAATGAGATAGAATCCTCTGGATTTGATTTCAAGTCCAAGAAATCTCCAGAGATGCTATAAGTCTTCACCCCTTTCCTTTCCTTTCTCCCTTTTCTTTTCTTTTCTTTTGGTAACATTTCATTGCTTACTATGCATTGATACACTGCTTCTTTCTCTCCCTCTCAATAATTGCTTCATTCCAGACAGATCTTCTGAATGCTTTATATATATTGTAATTTGTATCGTATGTAAAAAAAAATATATGTAAGAGATTTTATAAGGGTAGCTAAGGTGGTGCCCTCCACATATTGTGGACTACAGCTCCCATTATCCATGACCATTGACCATGCTGGCTGGGGCTGATGGGAGTTGTAGTCTAAAACATCTGAAGAGAACCATTTTGACTCCTCCTGTTAGAGGTCATGCTACACATGTGCATTTGGCCTTCTGCCAACGGGTGTAGCACAATGACATAACTGCACCATATTAGCACAGCAGTTCATAGGCAATGTGTCTTAAAACATATCTGAAGTCTTCCTGGGCTGCAGAAGCCAATGGATGTGTCAAATTCAGATGAGATAGTGACTGATTCCAGATATGAAATAAATTCCATAAGGGGTAAGTAGTAGAACTTCCCTGTGAACCTCAGAGCTTTTCATGCATTCACAACAATGGACATAACTACAATTTTGGTTTTTTTAAAAGGTGAGATATATAGCTCTCAGGGTTAAAGAATTACATCCCATATATTAAAGGAATGACTGGGAAAAGATGTTTTGCATGGAAGAAGCAGTGGGTGGGAGGAGGGATGCTTTATCCTTCCACACCCACTAGTTCCCTTGCTTTTCCTGATTTCCCCCAGTCTGGGTTCCACTCCTGTGTGTGTTTGTATCAGCTGACAGCATTGTGTACAATTAAATACACCTAACTATATTGTGAATATATTTATTAAAGACATCCAAATAACTTTCCATTGACTAAATAAGGCAAACTCACCAAAAGGCTAAATAAAAATTTGTCAGTCCTTTTTGGAGACTGAAGGAGAATCCTGCTTTGTTGTATAGAAAAATATCGGTGAAAACTATTAGCAAGGATATGCAGTCTTTTGGTTGCAAGCATGATGCAAAAGCGTTGTTATTTTCAACAGTGTATACTCCCCCTCCCAACAAAGAAACAGGCTGATATAAGGGATGTGGTGTTGTACATGTGTATGCATGAAGGAACTTCAATGAAGGTGCCGCCCTGGGCTCCTGCAGGAGGAAGTGCGGGATATAAATCAAATAAATAAACTGTTTTGAACAGGGACAAAGGAATACAGAAGCAAAAAGAGTATTGAGCATTTATTCAATGCTGAAGGCACCTAGTGGACAGAAGCAGATTACCAGGTGGTAGGGATGGGGTCCGTTGCAAGGTTCTGATCCGCTTGCATTCCGATAGTCCGTCGTTTAATCCCAATCCGTCTTTTTTTAATTCCCTTTTGCTCTTGCACTTGCCGATTCGACCTACTGTGCATGTTTTTGGGCGATTTGATCCATGGGTTTTTCCCCCTGGTGGCCATGTAGTTATCACCATCAGGAGCCATGGAGCTATGGCTTCATGTCAAGTTATTATTGTTGTTGTTGTTCATTTCTATCCCGCCTTTTGGCCAAAAGGCCCTCAAGGTGGCTTACAAAAAAATAAAACACAAATATAGAAATACATATCAATAAAAACAGTACAATTTACAAAAATTAAATAATAGGGTAATAACATTATTAAAAAGCAACACTAACAACTTTCAATAAAAATACAAGAACAAATCACACTTTCCTAACACTTTCCTAATAAATTCCTAACAATTAGACAATGCCTACTAGTTCTTACATCAATATGTTGACATCACAACATGACACCACAGAGGTGTCCGACTGGTACGGCATCTGCCTAATACAGGAAAAGGAGCAGGAGCAGTCCAGCTTTTTGCCAACATAGACGGTGTCCACAGGAAGCAGTACTTCAGCTTGATCATGGGGATGAAGCGGTCGACATTCCGGCTCTCGTAGGTCATTGCAAAGGTGGAAACGATGGGCTCAGAAAGAAAGGAGAGGAAAGAAGTAGAAGCCTGCTTGGCATGGGTGGGTCTGCCCGCAGGAGAGATGGAAATGACGGGCTCTGAGAGGAAAGGAGAGGAAAGGGGTGGAAGCTTGCTCGGCGTATACGTCATTATAATGTATGTTAAATGTCTGTATATGTGTTGTTTGTCCATCTATTCTTTACTAAAGAAGGGCAGATCCTGAAGGTCCCTCTGGGAAGAGAGAAACAGTTTCCCATTCCTCTTGCAACAAGTGCTTTCTGGATTCCAAGGCAAAAGCCTGGGAGGTTACCCGATTGGAGCCAAATGGTGTCAGGCTTATGAACAGATTACCCTTTATCTTTAGGATGATCTAGATTCAAAATTGGCTTCTTTGGGTACATTTCTGTAAAATAATAAGGTTCCTAAAATTTGGGGAAGTCAGGGGGCATGATAGCAGTGAAAAATGGGGCTAAAGAATGAACCCAGGAAGCTTAGCGGCACAGGTATTTGCAAGTACGGTGAAACATGGTTTTAAATTGGCTAACTGAAGCTGATTTTCCTTGTTAGCAACGCCTGGGACTTGGTGAGTGGTTGATTGACACATGATGGAGGGCATGAGGGCACGAAATGCTGGCTTCTTTTTTTTTTTTTTTTTTTTTCAATAATTTTTATTCAGATTTTCATAAAACATACAAGACAAAATCATAAAACATTCGAAGACAAAAAACAAAATCAAAAATAGTTAAACAAAAAGAAAAAAGAAAAAAAAAAAGAAAAACAAAAAATAAAGAGTAAAATATTGACTTCCCATTTGTCAAAGATCAAATCAGTTATAAGTCTATAATATATAACAATCCTGTCTCTTAAGTCATATTATAAAATCACTTTCCTCCAGTAGTTATCTTACTTAATCATCAAATCTCATAAACATTACTTTATTCTTTCCACAAAAAGTCAAAGAGAGGTTTCAATTCTTTAAGAAATATATCTATCAATTTTTTTTTCCAGTTAAGCATATCGATTAATCCATCTCATTACTAATTATGATAATCTTATTGTCATAACCATAGTCAAAATAAACATTTCAATTAATCCATCACATCAGAATCTGTTAGGTTCAATAATTTCAGTAGCCATTGTTCTATTATCCCTATTAGTTCCATTTTCCATCTTCCATCTTCAGTAGTCTTGTTAAGTCCAATAATTTCAGTATCCAATCTTCCATTATCAGTATTCCATAATAATCTTGCTGTCAAAGCCATAGTCATATAGTAAGAGTCTGATGGGAATTACCTCTATCCCAAATATTTTCTTGCCATCCATTCTGAATAGGTTGCTGAAATACTGCTGTAAAATCATATCTCTGTTCTTTTTTTCAAAATACACTGGGTCATCTCTTGAAAGTTTTTCCATTGTCACATGGCTGCAGTTAATTCCATAGATTTTCTCTATATTGGGCTCCATCACATCATTCCAGTCCAGAAGATTATCCATGCCATTGATAACTTTATCTCTAGAATCTTCATTAATTTCTTCAGAGATAACATTGAGTTCCAAACAATAGATTTTATTTCTAAAGTCCATAGACTCCAAATCTTGTTCCTGTTCCACGTTTGTTCCAATCTCCGGGATCTCCTCTCTCACAGGGACCCCTGTTCCAGTCTCCAGGGTCTCCTCTCTCACAGGGACCCCTGTTCCAGTCTCCAGGGTCTCCTCTCTCACAAGGACCCCTATGTCTTTAATCTCCTGTGTCTCCAAACAATAGATTTTGTTTCTAAAGTCCATAGACTCCAAATCTTTTTCCTGTTCCACGTTTGTTCCAATCTCCGGGGTCTCCTCTCTCACAGGGACCCCTTCCAGGGTCACCTCTCTCACAGGGACCCCTATATCTTTAATCTCCTGCTTCATTTTACTCAATTCAATTTTCAGCTCCTTACAACCCTGTCGCAGGTTTTGTTTCGTTATCTCAATCTCATCCATTATTTTCTGAAACATAGTTATTTCCAGATTCTCAGCCACTTTCTTAATTGCCATTTTAAAAGAAAAATATAGGAAAACCACTTCTTATTTCAGCAACAATTGGGTTAATACTCCAAACTTGGTGACATCACAGTATAAACAGAGCAGACAGCCTTATCTCTCCATGCTTAAGTAAACAAAATGTAGTTCCCAGGATCGAAACAATTAATGGCGGTCGTCAGGAAACAGATTCGTCAAAATAAAATAGACCAAAAAGAGAGTAGTCTCAGACAATATAATATTCTTCAAAATAAAAATCTGGAATAGAAATCCCTCTTCTGTGTATATCTTTAGAATGCAAATCCAGGACAGCTTTTTGCAACAAAAACAGAGATAAGCTATTAATTAGTGAGTAGCAGAGAGAAGTTATGGCTCCCCAGTGAGATGTCAAAAACCGATCAATCTGGCAAATCTCTTTTAAACAGCAACAATTTAAGTCAAGTAAAAGAAAAATATAGAAAGAAGGGTGCTTGCCTGTTAGTGCGTTCTCTCTTAGAAGATAAGATGAACGTTCGCTTTATCAGATAGAGCTTGTTGTTGAAAATCCGTCCCACCTTCGTCGGCTAGACCTCGTCCCATAAATTAATGAGATCTGGTCGTCCCAACAAAAATAGGCTTTGAGGTTAATCTCTTCGTTTCTCCCTACCCGGGAGAAGTTTAATCAGTCAAAAAAAAAAAAAAATCTGACTGATATATCTGAATAAGCTTCTTTTGAGGCAGGAGCCCGTCTCAAAAGCAGGCACAGGCTAAGTCACCCTTCCCGGAAGTCCACGAAATGCTGGCTTCTTAATGGACATGTGCCATTTATGGAACAATGTGAAAATAACTCAAGGTAAAATAGGGGGGAAAGTTTGAAGGAATTAATTCTTGCCGATCTGCAGCTGTGGCCGCAAAATCCATGCCAATTACAGCCACGACATGCAACAAGAAATAGGTGCTGGTCTGAAAAGATGGCAAACTATAAAATTCAACTGGAATCCGGTGCCAGATCCGATTTGGCAGATATTCTCCCCCATCCCTACCAGGTGGAGCAGAACCACTTTGCTAGCTTCCCGGGAGGCGAGTTGCTGTTGCTTCCAGGGAGTGATTGGGGGGTACAACACAGTGGGGAGTTTGGCTGCAGGGCAAATGCACCAGCAGGAGCACCAGACTGGCTCCACCATTGCATTTGCACTGCACCGACCTCTTCACCACCTTGCCCCTCTCGCTCCCAGTCAGCATAGTGACTCATCTGCCTGGGAGCTAGCAAGCTGCTTTTGCTGGCGGGGTGCAGAGTGCCTTTCTGGAGATCTGAAAGAGGTAGTAGATCTACCTCCTGGTAGAACTGTGCATGCTGTTTGCCGCCACTGACTCTCTACTTGTATATTTGTAAATAAACCAAATATTGCCACAATGTAAGTTCTAGCACTCTCTTCTCCAAAGGAAGACAAACCCTTGTAGTGATGCCTCTAGAGCCTCTCACCACAGAAGTTTGCATGTAACACTGTTACCCTGTGGCTCCAGTGACATACAGGATGACTTTTCTTGAAACTGAGAAGGATCTCTTAAAATAGGAGACATCTGGCATCTTTAATCAAGAGCCAAAGAATATCGAGAGAGCGAGACCAGTCACCAAAGAAAAATGAACAGCTACCGTCAATTATTCCTGTGCTTTAACTAGAACTGATTGGATAAAGCCAGAGTTTAAAGTGGGATGGGTAAACATCAAAGCTTGAGGAGACAGGATATTTCTCAGCTTCCAACTGCACTGGCATTACCAAAAAACAGTAGAGAGCAGTGTAGAGCCATCTTTGAAACAGGAGGCCTGATAAGTATCTCAAAGAAGGGAAGGAAATAAGAAGCCTGTTGGTTGGTGGCTTTCCAATTTCCTGTTCTACCCCATACATACTGCACATTCTCAAGTTTTGCTTGTATGAAGTGCACATGGGAGTCACTATGCCTTCAGATCTTCCCTTTCCTCTGAGGTGGTTGAGAACAGTATTGTTTGAAAGGGTTTTTTTACCACCTGCACATTGAAAGTGCACACTGTGATTTTAAAAACTGAATTTTAAAATGCAGGACACCCCCTTCAGTATTCAGCTAAATCCATTGACTCACATGCATATCACTCAGTAGTGCATATATTCTGTATGCTTTTTTTAAAAACCAAAAACTGTTGTGTTTTCTTGTTCTCCCTTCTGTTATGTTTTTAGAATTCTGTCACACTGTTCATCTCAGTTTGGTTGCACTTGAATATAATTAAAGTCAGGAATGAGCCATTAAAACAAAGCACTGTTGTGTGAGAGAGCGTCTGTTGGCATAGCACGGCTTGTCACTAAATGTGTATGCTTTTCTCCTAATTAAAAAGTAAGGAAGGCGTAAGCCAGAAAGCTGTCCATAAATGACACAGTCTGGTCCTGTCTTTGTGCATCGCATCATTAGATATTACTGTCCTTCCTCTATCTCCAAAAGAACTCATTAGCCTCAGGTAGTTCATCAGTTGTGATGAATGTAATGTTTCAGAATGGGGTAGCATCAGAAGTGTCGGTGACAGGTTCCAGATAAGAACAGAAACTTTCTGGAATCTCTCAAGACATCCATCTGAGAACTGAGCTACATGATCAGCTCTACCACATAGTACAACTTTTCCTAATCAGTGTGGTGTGATGGTTAGAGAGTTGGATTATGACCTGCAGGGGTGTAGTCATTCATGGTCGCATGGGGGTCATAGACCCATTACTTTTTTGGGAGCAGGGTTGCAGCCAGGTCCCTATGTTTGAGCCAATTCGCATGAAAAGGGAGCGTGTTAGCCACTGAGAAGAGTCCTTGTCCTTTCGTGCAGATTGGAGTCAATGAATGAAAGGTGAGTCAGCCACTGAGAAGACTCTTCTCAATAGCTAATGCCTAGCCTATCATGTTGATTGGTTCCTAAGGAGATCTGTTGTGGACTCGGGAGATGACAGGGAGAGCAAGGGAGATGAGGGAAAGTGGAAAGGGAGGAGCTGTGGCATGACTATCATGAAGGGACCCTGCACTCCTGAATTTGCTACTACAATATTGATGACCTGGGAGACCAGGGTTTGAATTCTGACTCAGCCATGAAGTTCACTGGGTGACCTTGGACCAGTTACTATCTCTCAGCCTAGCCTACTTCACATGATTGTTGTCAGGATAAAATGGAGAGGGGAGAGCCATGTATACCACCTTGAGCTCCAGGGAAGAAAATGTGGTGTATACATGTAATAAGTAAATGAAATCTGTACCTCTTCAGACTGTAGGGGAGGGATGTGTCAGGACAAAGGCTTCAGGCCTATCTTTCTTCACGATGCACTAGATTTCTATGTGCAGTGATTTTTTAAATATATAACAGGGGAACATTCAAACATGTGACTGCCCAGCTGCTGAAAGCGCACAGTACAGCAACCAGCAAGAGAGATACTCCATGATCCTACTGGTAGTGTAATCTAGCTCTGAAGTTAATATATTTGCAGAGTCCTTGGTGCCTTCTCTTCTCACCTGCTCCTAGGTCTGACACTTGTGTCTGAATATTTGCTGCTATGCAGATTAAGATACAATGTGTTTGTGACTACCTAATGGTTGTTCCATACATTCATCCCCCTGACCCTGCAAGTGAATCAAGCAATGTAATGTTGGAAGTGACTGTATAAACCATAAGGGGAATATACGGGGTTCATATGTTCACATACACTGGTTACCCTTATCAAAACCCACTGTTTCCACTAAGGTGTTGTCTTCACCCTTTGTCCAGGGATGGGGAACCAGTGGCCCTCCTGACAATCTCAGACCATTGGCCATGCTGGTTGGGGATGATGGGAGTCAAGCAACATCTGGAGGGCCATGGGTTTCCCATCACTGCCAGAGTTCTAATTCCCAACATAAAGCAAGGGCAGTATTCAATGCTCCTGTTCCACTAGTGCAAGAGACGTTTTCCCCTTCTCTCCCCTGTGCACCCTCAAAATCAGCTCCAGAGAAGATTTGGAGAGAGGTGGGAGGAGAGAAAATGGACGTGCCACTGCTGAAACTGCTTTGGATACAACCCCACGTATATATGAATGTAATAACAGCATCTTTTCATTTATATCTCTGCATACGTTACCTCTCAGCTTGTTTCCTCACTCCATTGTGTTCCTCTTCCCCTGATGAATTTTATGTAGTAACTGCTGTACTGCAGAGACCTTTCTTTATATCACTTTATAAAGCAGGTACTATGCTGGTGCTATAATGAATTAACGAGTAAACAAACACAGCAACAGAAAGTATTCTTAGAATTATTTCACAATTTGCCAACCATTTTCTTAAGGATGGAGAGTGTAGAGTTGATGGCGTAAGATTTCCGATGTGCAGAAACCTTAAATGGCTTTCAGGATTATTCTTGTCTCAGAGTGAGTTTAAAGGTTATTCACCACTTGAGGCTACCTCTGTCAAGCTAGCATCAGCCTTCTTCCATCTGGGAGGTTTAGGAACAAAACAGATGTTCTCCAAGGCACAGCCGCCTAGCTATTTGAGGAAGATGCAGAGATATTCTCTATCAAAAAAGGTTAAACTCGTAAGATTATATGTAAACATTCAATTTTCCCCCCACCCAGAATAACCTGTAAAGGTTTCATTTTGGCTCACTTATCTTCTCTCTTACCCTATGCGAAACTGCCCCGGCCTTTGATGAAAGAATCATGTCTCCGTTCATTTCCTATCTTTCTGAATTGCTTTCGCATTTCCTATCATCTGCACATAATCCTATTTTCTCCATTATTGTCTTAATACCAAGTACAGCACAAGATAATGGATAGGCACTGTAATAACAGTGTGGCCTGTAGGAGCCCCTCAAGGGAAATATCTTTGATGCTGGTGGAATATTAATGCATCTCAGGTCCCTGATCTTCCTCTTTCACTTCATCTCCTGTTTTCTAAACTGCATAATGATTTTCATATCCATGACAAAAGCATTCAAACGGGCTGAGAAAGGACTCATGGCTGAACCACAGGATGACTTGCTCTTAAGGAGTTCTGTTCTCCAGTCTTTGTACACTTTCTGACCACTGCCAGACTAGCCTATTTATACCAGTAATTTCCAATTTTGAATGGATAGAAGCAGAGTAGAGGCGTATAGTATTACTATTGTACTCTCTTAATCCAAATGGCCCCTGCAGATACAGTGTGAAAAGGAATTAAAATGTAATTCTTCAATAATGCAACTGTTGACAGGGGTGATTTCTGATAGATTGAAAGCGCACTACTTGATATCACTTAGAGTTAACGGTTGGATTTATTTAATTGTATTTTATTGCTCCCAAAATGCTTAATCATCATCAGTACATAAATGGGACAGGTAATCAAAGGAGACTATGTTAACGCTGTACAGATTGTGTTGTTACAGCCGACTATACTGGTTTTTGTTGTTGCTAAATAAAAATGGAGAGACTCAATTTTCTTGAGAGTAAAAGCTGCTGTTCATTTTAGCAGGATTTAGCTATTCAAAAGGACCAGTGTTAAGGACATAATGCACATTATGTCATTCCAAAAAGCTTTCATTTCTTTTTAAAAAAAGTAAGAACAGAAGCTTCCTTCCTTCAAGTGTGCCCTTTAGGCAATATTATCTTCCTTTCATTAGATTCTCCTCATGCACAGAACCTGACTCGTCATGGAGGTCACAGAAGGACTATATATCTTCAGAATATAAGACTGTCCACTGGTTTTGAGGCAGTGCTGAAATGAAATAGTGTGTGGATATATGTTCGATAAAATTTGGCCCCCACCACTATCAGAGTGCTTTGCCAGGGTACCCTCCTTTTGTCATGCCCCTTTGTGAAAGAATTAAAAAAAGTTAACAGAGGTGAGTTGTGGGGAGGGGGGAAGAGAAGGGGCACATGTTTCCATTGCCACTTTTTCAACCCATGTGTTTGTTCTGTTTATTCAGTCAGAGCTGGTTTAGGATAGTGGTTAATAGTCTGTGCAGTAAAGCAGGAAGTCCCAAATTTGTATCTCACCTCTGCCATGAACTCACTGGGTGGTCTTAGGCAAGTCACGCTCATCCCCAGTCCATCACCTGCAATATGGGAGATAATAACGTTGACCTACCTTACAGGGTTATTATTACAAGGATTGTGCTGAGCGAATCCTTACAACATATGACAATGCATGTGCAGTGCTTGGAACACTTGAAAATACTATGCCGATTTAAGTATTATTATTATGAGCAGTTGGTTACTTGAGAAAGAAATGCGGGTGAGGATCCCAGTGCACAGTCACTATGCTTGAGTAGAATTAGACTCTGGAAAATGTCCCGTGGCTCAGGGCTGGTGGGCAATGAAACTGCTGTTCATATTAGCACAAAAAGATAGTAACCACCACCTACTTGCCTGTGCACTAGGGATCTGTTTACTTTGAACGCTATTCAGACAGAGGGCAATGTCATTTTCCTCAGTGACACTGTTCCATAGACAAATTGGATGGGCTCTGTGACGATGTGATGTCATTGTCTCAACTGTGGGATCCCTAATTGTCTGGAACCATTAATTGAAGGAGGGAAGGCACCACAGCAGCAGTCAATGGGGGGGGTGGATTCCGGCAGGAGTGAGGGATATTATTATTATCATGCTGAATTATGCATGAATTAGTTTTTGATAGTTCCCCCCCCCCCAAATTTTCCCACTGAAATGGCAACATTTACCTTGAAAATCAAAGCTTTCAGAAACTTGTCATAGCACTATTTCAAATCACTGGCCAAGGAAGATTTTTTTAAAAAAAATTACAACTAAAAAAAGAGTAAAATGTGCACAAAGCCCTGCTATACATGCATGGGAATCCCCATTATTTACTATCAATACAGAAGCCTGCTTAGTAATCCCACCCTTTACCCGGGCTTATAACAATACCCTCTTGTTTATTAGCATGAGTTTTATGTCATGAGATGGTGGCAGCAATAATATGCCTGCCTGCTTCCTGACTTCTGCCAGGCGTATTAAAAACAATCCAACTATTGACCATCAATCATTACAGATAATATCAGCAGAGGGATGATTTCAAATGAAAGCAGCTGGGGTCTGTTTTGCTTTGTTTTTGCTTTTAATAGTGATGCAGAGCAGTAGGAAGGATGGGAGATCAAAAGCAAAGGCCTCATGTATAAAATAGCAACATAAATAATGCTGAGTCTATTGAGAATGTCGGACATTAAGAGAATGGAGTGGGGGCAGGAGAGCCGGTTGAAGAGGAAGAGGTAGGAAGAAGTCAAACCACGATCAGTATGCTCAGATGCATTTCTTCGGGACTGGGCACTATCTAATTCATTCCCCTCTTCAGGGTTTTGCAGAACTGTACATTTAAATAATGTTCGACTCTGGACTAGGGATGGAACAATCTGTCCATTTCAGTTTTCTCAGTATCTCATTTTTCTAATCTTAAATTTAGTTCTCCATATTTCTGCAGCAGTTCGTCATTTTTTTAAAAAAAATGCTGATGAAGATTCTTCAGCATTTTAGTGCTGATTTCTCCTAATAAATACATTAGTTTTGACTAATGTATGCATTTTTGCAAGCAATTTATCCTAATGTAATGCATTTTTGTACGTTATTTTCACCTATTTATTTATTTTGTGCGCACTTTCCCCTCATATTTGCATTTTTGTAAAAATTGCTTGGTTGGAGGCCTGCATCACAGAATTCAGATAAGTGTGAATTTCGAAGGATGGCTGTGTTGAGGTTCTCACATTGTTTTGGAAAGTGCAAATTTGATAAATTCAGCTTGAAATGCAAACTGAATTGAATTTCATTCCTATCCCTACTCTGGTTGTGCCAGGCCCTTTCTTTTGTCTATTGGTCTTACAAGAGGGGTCCTCTTTACATGGGAATGTGCGTTGCTTCACTTACAGCCTTGTTTGTATTTTATTTATTTATTTAGACCATTTATATACCACTTGCATTTAAATAAAACTCTAAGCAGTGTATGACATAAGTTAAAACATTTTAAAACAGCAGATACAAAAACCCCCTCAATAGATAAAATACAATTAATAATTGAACAAACATCGTGTTTAGTTTCAACATATAGTATAAACACTGCATATAAAATTAAGTACAAGAAAAAATCATAACAAACATAGCAAACTAAACCAAATATTCCCTAGGCTTCAAGAAAAAATTAATAAAAATCACATTTTTTAAAAAAAGCTTATTTTTAAACATAGTAAACAAAATAAATCGGCTCATTTCTGGCTGAGGTGGACTTCTGCCCTAAAGGCCACCCTGGATGGCACCATTCCAGGTGACCATGACTAGCTGTGAATCCTAGGAAATTCTGTTTGAAAGCAAGTGATTGACATACATTTTTTTTTCAAAAAAAGAAAGAAAGGCATGTGTCAAAGGAAGACGGGGAGTGGTGGTTAGAAAAGGAGACGGACTGTCCATGTTCTCTTCCGACATTTGGAAAACTTTAACATTATTTCAAAAGAATGAATTTGATTCCTGGTCCTTATAATGCTGTTATTTCCACTGTTTTGTAAAAGTGCAGCACAGGGGAGCGGGCCTGTGATTGAATTATAATGCCTCTGCATTTTAAACCACGCCAGGCAAGGAGGGATAATTGAATATGCAGCTAGGAGACATGGTCCCCTACTTTAGCAATCAACGGCTGTTTCTTTTCAAGCCCATCGAGGATTGTGTCACCTGGCCCTGTTGCTATCTCAGTCGTGCTGCTTTTGCTTTCACATGTATTAGTTTGCCAGTGACACTGTTAGTGTCAAGAGTCCAGCGTGAGGCAGTACATTACAAGCAAGGTTGTCGGCAGGGTGGGCGCAGATGGGGGAAAAGCTGCTATTTTGAGAGAAAACTAAATGCAGAGCAAAGTTTTTTCCAAAGTGCATAAGAACTAGCATCAGCCGGATTGTTCAAAATAGTGCCCACACACTGGAAGACTAATGCTAGTGGCTAACGATGGCATTTCCTTGTCGCAGCACTTGTGAGCAATTTGGTTTTCAATATTGCTTCTTTTAAAAGCACAATTCAAAGTACACTTTACAACCCTAAGGCTTGGGTTAAGTCAAAATTCCCGAAGCATTGCCTGCCCCAATATGAACCCTTTGGGTCTTGGTGATCCATGCTCTGGATGGCCCTACCTTCTGTGGTTAGGTGGGGCTTGGCTGAGCCAAGGGATGGAAAGATCTGCCAATTTCAGTTCTCTTCATTTCTCATTTTTCCAATCTTAAATTCAGTTCTCCACATTTCTGCAGCAATTTGTGGATTTTTTTTAAAAAAAATCTCTATGAAAATTATCTAGTATTTCAGTGCAATTTTTCCCTTACACATTTTTGTAGACAGTTTTGACTTAAGGTACACATTTCGGCAAGCAATTTCTCTTTATATAATGCATTTTTGTATGTTGTTTTCACGCATATATTCATTTTTATGCACACTTTCCTCTAATATATGCATTTTAATAAACATTGTTTGGTTGGCGAACTGCATTGGAAAATTCAAGTAAGTGTGACTTTCAAAGGATGGCTGTGTTTCGGCTCTCATATTGTTTCAGAAAGTGCAAATTTGATAGATTCTGGTTGAAATGCAAATGGAATTGAAATCCTCACTCATCCCTAGCTGAGCCTGGGACCTTTTCTGTGACGCTGCCACTGGCATTTCCTCCCCAGAGAAATGTGAAAGGTGCCATTATTTTAGGCACTAACCAAAATCAGTTTTATTCCTCCAGGCATTTGAGGATTAACGGCTACATTTCAATATTGTTTTAAATATCTTGATTTTTTCTAAGTTTCTTGAAAAAAGGCTTTTTAGCAGAAAGATGGGATAAATTAAAAATAATAAACTATGGGGTGGGAGAAAAGGGGAACAAATTATTTCTACCTTTTTCTGTTGCCACAGATGTTGTTGGACTCCAAGTCCCATCAGTCCCAGAATACCCAGTGGTCAGGAATGACAGAAAGTGTAGTTCAACAAATGCTAAAGGGCTGCAGATTTCCCACCCTTGGCCTACCTTTCAAAAGAGATTTAGCAGGCATCTTCTATATTAGCTATTAAAATGTTTGCTGAAAACATTTCGATAGCACCAAGCTTATGCAGACCATTAAGAAAAACATTTTCTGTAATAGCTGGTGATCTGTAATTTTAAATATTGGCGTAGTCTTTATTGTACACATAGAACTTGCTTTGATCTTTTGTATGAAATTGTGGTATACAAATATTTAAATAAAGAAATAAATAAAATTACAGAAGGTAAATGGTAGTGGTTCACCATGGTCTTAGTCAAGCCTCTCTCCTAGCCTCATCTGGGGATGCTGGGGATTGAGGCTGAGACCTTTTGCATGCAAGGCATATGTTCTGTACCACTGATCGGCAGCCGATGTTTAAGTTCCTTTGAGAACTAATGAGAATTAAAACACTCGAGCCTGGTTCAAATAGCTAACTAGGCTGAAGATGTTCAGGTGTTGGAAGAACAGGCATGCATTTCCCTACTTGACCTTACTTACAAGGCGATGCGTGTGTGATGCAGGTGCTCTACAAGAATACCTTTTATGCATGTAGGGCTGGCCATGCAATCGTTGCTCCTCTTTTTGAGCAGGAAGAATCATGAGATTTGGGACTCTGTCTCAAAATAAAGGGCACCTTTGCATTCACATGGAGTGCCTGTATCACAAATTCTGTTGTCATTCTGATCATGCATACACACTCTCCCCATCAATGGCACAGAATGTTTGGCCATGCAAACATTTGAACCAGGCCACTGTTAAACTTTCTCTTAACAGTTCCCAGCAGTGGTGGCCGGTGCCCATTGGGCAGAAGGCAGGAAGTCCAACAGTAGGTGGAGCAAGAGCCAATGATAGGTAGAGCCAGCTCATTCTACTTTTGTCCCCATCCTTTTCCTTGCTGAATTCTACAAGGGCAACACGGAAACAAAGGGAAAGGAAACTGGCAGGTAGTACTGCCAGCTCTCAGACTGGTTGTAAATAAAAAGGCAGAGAAGTGAGGACTGTGGGCCAGTGCTCCACTGACCCTAAGGGACCAGCCTCCACTGGTTCCCAGGAACTATAAATGAATAAGTGGCTTCAGGACTGCAGCCTTAATCATATTAACGTTGAAGCAGGGCAATCCAAATGCTGGAGAGCCAGCGGAAGTGGGGGCAGTGGAGGTGGTGCCAGCGGGAAGCCCCGTGGGATCCTCCTCCCACTCAGGAGCTGTCAGCCTGGGTGAACACCAGCTGCATTGGAAGCTGCGTGCACAATTCGGCGGGGAAGTGCTGGCTTTGATGAACAGGCTTCCCGGGGAGTAAGTGCTCCCCATAGGCCACAATGGGAAACAATTAAAATTATTTTACTGTGCTGGCCTTTTAGCTCTGAACACAAGGAGGATCTTGCATAAGTCCGCCCGCAGCTCCTCCCCGCCACACCCCTGGAACATCCCATTTTTGGGGCTTCCACCGGCTTCTGCCCACCATCTGTCCACCAGGCTGGCTGTCCCTGGCAGACCCCCAGCAGTGCTGGAAGACTCCTGGCAGTGCCATGGTTCAGCCTCGGCCAAGGGCTGCTGCCGGCGGAGCCAGGGATCCACGGCATCCAAATCACCAAACCCCAGCGGAAAGGTGAATTGGATTGTGCTCTAAATCTGTACTTTGAGAATCTGTACTGAAAATCTCCATTTCAAGACTTGCATAAGTTCAGTTTAGTGCCCTGGAGGAATAATCATGGAGCTTACTATAATGTCCAGCCAAGCTCCTGGCCCAGCAAACCTTGTTGTGTTGACTTTGAACTGTTGTTGTCGCTTGACCCCAAAGTCCTAGATATGTAGAATGTGGCAATGGATGTAACATTTCTTTTTCATATATTGAAACTTTTATTTCTATTCTAAAATATTTATAGACAGGAAATCAATATATGTTGGTCTCATTTCATTTGGTTATTTATTCAATTTGACTTACAAAGATAACAAAATGCTAATTGTGCTTTTCTTCCCTGGTCACCAAAAAAACTGATTTATTTTTTAAAAAAAACTCTCCTGAAAGATGCACAGACTCAGGCTTTGGTGAGCCTCCAGGGAAAGTAACAGACC
This sequence comes from Rhineura floridana, assembly GCF_030035675.1. Taxonomy (NCBI): domain Eukaryota; kingdom Metazoa; phylum Chordata; class Lepidosauria; order Squamata; family Rhineuridae; genus Rhineura; species Rhineura floridana. The sequence continues at coordinate 125,726,676 of NC_084485.1, read as the reverse complement.
TCACACTCCTGATCTCCACATGGAGTTAGAAATACAAATGAGTGTGCTTCATATTTAACACTGCATATATGTCAGTGGTTTTTGTTTTTTATTGTAATGTGTTCTGCAGTTTTAATTTTATGATTTTAGATAATCTTGTCATTGTGATAATTGTAACCCACATTATTATTACTATTACTATAATAATAATAATAATAAAAATTATTATTATTATTATTATTTTAAATGAGTGTTCACACCCCTTTAAAAATTCTAAGAATTGACCTTAAGGCTGTATACTTATTTGGGAATAAATCTAATCCAACAGTGGTATTTACTTCAAAGTAAAGATGCATTCAGTAAGCTTCCATCCTCGTACTATTTTCAGGATTGGACCAGCTTCAAAATTCAGGTTAGATTGATTTTGACCGAAGAAGAAGATACAATTAAAATGGCAAGGGGATTGGTACTGTTGGAGTGAGGTGTTCTACTCCCACAAACATGAAATCAGAACCTTTTCACTCCTGATTAACTGCCTGGAACCACAACTGTGTCCTACACAATCCCCCTCTGCCCATAATCATGTATTGAAAAAGTGAGGGGAAAGTCCATCCTTTTAATACTGGCTGTGACAAGTATGAAAGGTTAACATGTATTAAGAGGTAATCAATCTGCATTAAGTGATACTGAGCATGCACCATGTAGAACAGACATGGTGGAGGCTAGAGCTTACTGGAGGGGGGAGAATTCTTAAAACACGTGGATGCTTCTGCTAAGAGATCATCTTGTGGAGCCATCTCAGCTCTCAGATCCCCACTGAACAGCAAAGTTCATCTATGAGGAATAGAAGACTATTTGGTAAATCTCATTGATGCAATCTTGATTTTAGGCCAGAGGAACTTGATCTGGAACTGATATTATTTTAGCAATCAGATGCATCTCCTGCTTTCTGTTGGGTGGTTTGCTCAGATTCTTTCTTGCATTTTGCACCAGCTCTGGCATTAATTTTAGAAATCCTCTTAAGCCCTTTTCAAGGTGTCCTTCAGTCACATGATTACAATCACTTGAGGGGGAGAGCAGGGATGCACTCACTGTCTACCACTCCCCACTGTTGTGTCCTTGCTGGTTCCCATGCATCAGGGAAGGTCTGTAGTCTGTAACGTTTGTAGGCTCCCTATGTGGGATTTGGGGCAAGGTGTCAGCAGTATGGTGATGATACCCAGCTCTATTTCTTTGTAACATCTGAAGCAGGAGAGGCCGTGGAAGCACTGGACCAGTGTCTGGACTCAGTGATGGGCTGGATGAGGGCCAATAAATTGTGTCTCAATCCTAACAAGCCAGAAGTGCTGGGGGTTGGTGGTTCCCAAGTTCAAATAAGTGGTCAATTGCCTGCTTTGGATGGGGTCATACTCCCTCTGAAAGAGCAGGTTCATAGTCTGGGGGTGTTCCTGGATCCATCTTTGTTGCTAGAGGCCCAGGTGACCACAGTGGCTAGGAGTGCCTTTTACTAGCTTTGGCTGGGAAGACAGATGTATCAATTTCTCGACTCAGATAGTCGGACCACTGTTGGTGAATGATTGGTAACCTCCAGGCTGGATTACTGTAATGTGCTGTATATGGGGCTGCCTTTGAAGTTGTCCAAAAGCTGCAGCTGGTGAAGCAGTGCAACTGCTCACTGGGGCAAGGTATCGCCAACATGTCACCCTGATGCTGGAAGAATTGTACTGGCTGCCCATTAGCTACCAGGCCAAGTGCAAGGTTCTGTTTTTGGTGTACAAAGCCCTATACAAAGCCCAAGCCCAGCTTGGGACCAGGATACCCCTTATATACCTAGTTGCTCACAGCACTCTGCAGGTGAGGGCCTCCTTTAGATACTAGTTATCAGGAGGTCCATTCTGCAGAACATAGAAAGCGGACCTTTATAGTGTTGTGGTACCTACTATTTGCAATTCCCTCCCCTTAAATATTAGCAGGCACCATCGCTGTTATCTTTTCAGCGCCAACTGAAGACCTTCCTCTTTTAACAAGCCTTTCAGGTAGAGACTTTATCCCAATCTGTGTTGGAATTGCTTTTTAAGATGTTTTCAAAGGTTTTCTTAAAATATTTATTTAAAGCTTTTTTTAAAGATGTTTTTAAAGTTTTTTTAAAATGTTGTTTTGTTTTAATATATTTTAAAGTCTGTTTTAAGATGTTTTAGAGTGTTTTCAGTGCTTTTGTTTGCTGCTCTGGGCTCCTACTGAGAGGAAGGCCTGGATAAAAAATAAATAATAATGTGGGTTGGAACCCTGATTTTTAGACAATCTCCCAGTGTTTTGATTGTGGGGTAGGGGCAGCATGGAGGTGGTGTCAGGGATTCTCCCATTCATATAAAGTTTTTTTTCTAAAACCCGTAAGGAATTTGGAATGCAGGAGGGAATAGAACTCAGGCCACAACAGAACCTGTGAAACTATAAAGAAAAATAATGTGGAAAATTCACTCATCCATCACCCAGGGCAGAGCTGAACCCATGGAACAGTAAGGGAACATAAAGGAGGCAAATCCACTCATCCATCATTCAGTTACATAAAATACGTGAACAGACATCTCTGAAATGTATACCAATATGACAATCGATCTTGTTGTACAGAAAGATACTCCAAAGAAACAAACTAATGGGGATTTATTTTCCAGACTGAAATCACCCTTTGATAATTCAGATCATATGCTTTCAGAGAACACTTGATCTGCAACAATAAAGTATTAACTTTGGATGCTTTGTGTTCTCTTACTGTAAGTCATGTTATATCATTACATACTAAGTTATTGTGCCCAAGCAAGGTGTGACATGATATCATTAATATGACTCTTGTGATTCCTTTGTGTGGTTCCCCTTCCTGTACTTACACTAGTTTTGGGATATACGGGAAAAGCCTAGAGTCGCTTTTGCAACCAGCTCCCATGTAACGTTGCAGAAAATAATGAGGGTGAGTCGATTGTTATGCAACCATCTGCCCATGCCTGGCTCTATAGAACATGCCAATTGGACATGTGCTGACATTCAGAAAGGAGGGTGAAAGAGTCTGATTATGTTTGCCAAAATATTATACAGCATTTTCTGAAAACAGTAGTTCATTGAACTGAGATGCGTATAACTCTATTTATGATACCTGTGAAGTTAAAATAAAAATACATTCAAATTGATTTTGCAATCCATCCTCCATTTCATGAATACAGACTTTATTTTTTAGAAAAAACTTTATTTATTAGGTCACAACTGGAATCCTGTGATGCTCCTATGTGCCCGTGGAGTTTCATTTAAGCAAGGACCACTCTATTCACTTCAATATGAAGAAATCCTCAGAACATTTTCTCTTATGTGCATGCCTTCTGGGGTGTCATTCATTTGTTTCAAAACTGACGTACCTCTTTCCAAATGTTATATCCACTTGGTATTTAGGCAACCATATTACAAAAACAGTATTATTTTAGCTGTCATTATCTGACATTTGTTCATATCAAGCATTTTTACCTGACTCTTCATCTGAAAAGGGTCCCAGCTTGGGTTACAGAGCAATAAAAAACAAGGCAGTCACTGCCTTCAGGCATATTGCAGTCTAAAAGACAAGTCACAAAAGGAAAGAGAGAGGAAGAGGAAAGATGAAAGAAAGCAGACTCAAGGATACGTTTTTAGAGTTACAGACTTCTTATCAGGACTAGCTGGGATGGAAACTCTTCAGGGAGAGGAAGAGCCAAAAGGAGCTAGTCTTTCAGCAGAGCTGATGGAGTGGCTCTGCTTTCCTTTCCATCCTCTGTTGCAGCCTGATGGGATGGCTTTTGCTAGGTGACAGTTGAAGAAGGGGAATGCTGTTATATATAATTTTACAAAAATAAAGTAATAATTAGCTGTGATCGCCTGCTGCAGCCAGTGATACACTGATATATATCCATTCCTTTGTTGCTACAGAGCTTTTAAAAGATGCTGAACACAAAATACATATACTTGATCCATTCCAAAACCAACCAACCAATAAGAAGGTCCCGAGGAACTACAGCTTAAATGACATGTAGGAACACAGAAAGGATGGGGGTAGGTGAGAAGGTCATCAGCTATATTTTTTTTCTGGCCAATATAATGTGATGATGACCACTATCATCTTCCAGTGTAATGTTTTCTGCCAACAGCAATTGCTGATGTACCTAAAAGAACAATTCTGTTACGATGGAACAGTTATGTTAGACATAAATGTGCAATGACATCTCATAGTACTGGTTATTTTTCTTTCTTTTCTTAAAGGATGGTATTAAAATGAATGTAAGAGAGAGTTTTATTGTGCATTACATGAGTACAATATTCTGGTGCTAAATGATGTGATTTTATAAAATGTGCATAAATGTTGGTAATAAAAATGACAAAATTTCTCTGGAGCTTGTTTGATTAAGGTATGAATCTTTGCCAAGACACTATTGTTATCATCTCCTTTTAATCTTATGTGGAATGCCATATTCAAATCACTTGCTTTGGGATTTATACCAATGTTGTTCAGAATCCTGTCCCCTACTTTTGCAAAAATAGTTTATCTCTTTGGAAGAGGCACATTTTCCCTGTCTCTTGTGGAGAGCAGAAAAAAATTCAAACAGCTTTCACAGGGATGGGTGAATTATGCCTACCAGATCAAATGTAAGAGGTGACTGAGTGATCTTCCTACAGTGATCATGTGATCATGCAATGTAGCATGACCACTGTAGGAAGTGCTGGCAGCTCCGAAGCCTTGTCAAGACAGCCCTACCCTGCAGAATGCAAGTGAACTTTTTCTTTGCATGAAGAAGAAAACAGACTATCTACCCACCTTGTACATTTCATAGGGTAAGTGAAACACCCCACCAGCCCCTCACGTATTCTGTCTCTCCCCCACCAACGCTTTGGATGCTACTTTGTTTCATTCCCACTTCACCCACCTCACATGGCCAAATAATATCAGGGGCTGAAAGTCTGGCACAGCACTATTTTCAAGGAAACTCCCAGGGTGGCTTATGACATTTCAAAACACCAGAAAACAAAGGTAAAATATGCACATTAAAACCTATGAAATTATACAAAAACCAGCAAACTCAACAGGAACAGCCAGGGATGGAAGAATCTGCCAGTTCTTGTTCTCTGTTTCAGTTCACATTTCTTCAGCAATTTGCCATTTTTTAAATTTTCATGAAAATGCATCAACATTTGTGCAAGTTTTTCCTAATAAGCACACTGGGTTGTATTTAACTAAGTCCTACTCAAAGTAGACCCATTGAAATGAATGAACCTACATTAGTGTATTAACTTCAGTGGGTCTGATCTGAGTAGGACTAGCATGGAATACCACTCATTTTTGCATCCAGGTTTGACTAATGTACAATTTTTTGCAAGCACTTTTCCCTAATGCATTTTTGTATGTTGTTTTCATGTAAATATTCATTTTCATGCAAATCACCCCTAATATACACATTTTAATAAACATTGTTTGATTGCAGAACTGCATCACAAAATTTGGATAAGTGCAAATTCCAAAGGATAGCTGTATTTTGCTTTGCATATTATTTTGGAAAGTGCAAATTTGGTAGATTCACCTTTAAATGAAAACTGAATTGAATTTCTACCTCATCCCCAGGAGCAGCATAAACACATAAACCCTGCTGAGATAGAACCTAGCCAAGAAAAAATCAAAGTGAACTAAAAGGCCTGCCAAAAAAAGAAAGAAAAAAAAAGATCTTCACCTGCTGCTAAAATGACTTCAACGTAGGTGCCAGATGAGCTCCCATTGTGGGAGTAATACACAGTCAGGACACCACCACTGAGAATATCTTTTTCAGGAACTTTCCGCTGTACCTAAGATGGTGGAGTACTCCTGCGAAGGAAGCCCTACATCTATACTATAGCTATGTGGTAACTATGTACCACTGCTTAGAGTAGGAGTGGAGAGTAGGAATAGGAGTGGGGAACCTGTGGTCCTTCAGATGTTGCTGGATTCCAACTCTCATCAGCCCCAGCAAGGCCAGTGGTGAGGACTGGTGGCAGTTATCCTCCAACATGGGTCATGAGTTCCCCAACTGTGAAAAACATGGCTGTTTGATCTGCACTGGCAACACTGGTATACTTGTTGTGAGGTTTAAAAGAAAAAGAAAAGGATGACCAGAAAATGTACTGCATTTTTGAAATGTAATCTTGATTGTATCTAACCTCTGTGAGAATCTTGGCTCCAGTGCTGAAATCTCCTTGAAACCATAGTTAGAAGCAAGTTTCAAACTCTGATTTAAAGTTAACAATGGGTACTGTTGAACTGAATGCAGATGGAACACTGGCCACAATTGGCAACAAAAAGGAAAGGAAGAGGGAAATTCAAGCAACCGAAGAAAGGAGGAGTTCACAGATCTAAAGAGGGAGAAGAAGGGAGTGGGAAGAATGCATGAGTTTCAGGGGTACTCCAGTCCTGATCCCTAAGCCATGTTTAAGAACTGGGAAATATTATGACTGCACAGAGTGCACTGTAATAGCCTGCTCTGGACATTTCCAAGAAGCAATTGAAAGAGGCAAATCTAGGTCAGTTAATCATGCAGAACTGCAGCGGGTAGTATCCTTGAAGGACTGTAGTTCAGTAGCAGAGCAGATGCTTGGCATTCAGACAGTCCTAGGTTTTGATCGCTAGCATCTTCACTTAAAAATGATCAGGTACAAGGTGATGCGGAAGACCTCTGTTTGCTTGTAGGGAATAGCAGACCACATGTTTTGTATGCAAAAAGTCCCAGGTTTAATCCTTGCATCTTGAGGTAGGCCTGGGAAAAACCCCTGTTTGAAATCTTGTAGAGCTACTGCCAATCAATGTGGACCAAGGGTAGCCAACATGGCACCTCCTAGGTGTCATTGAACTCCAACTCTCCTTTGCCCCGGCCAGCATGGCCAATGGTCAGGGACGATGGGGGTTGTAGTCCAGCAACGTCTCGAGGGCATCACATTGACTACTCCTGATAGAGACAATACTGTGCTAGATGGTCCAATCGCCTGAACTGGTATCAGGCAACTTCCTATATTCCTCTGTAGTTGGATGCTTTGGGGACAATTTAATTATTCATTAAATGTATTTCTAGTGGCAGTTTTTGATATGGATGTTAAATAATCATGACAAGATGGTATTCTGTAGCTCATATAAAGTCACCACATCAATTTCTAAGAACAACCAATGAAGAAATACTGAAACCAATTAAATGTTGAACCTCCACTACATCTCATAGATAGGACTTGGCAAAATACCTCTCCCCCCTCACCGGTCTATTTGTAGATGGTGAAGAGGGGAGGGATTTGCCCTGAAACATTCACCCCCTTACTGGGCTCCTGGTGGCAGCAGCAATCATGCTCCTCAGTGCTGCTGGGCAGAGTTTGTTTTTTTTACTCACAAGACATCCAATTGAGGGCAGGAGTGAAGCTTTGGCTTCACTCTGGGTTGTCTTCAGAGGTCTTCATATAGATCAGAAATGGAAAAACTCTAGTCCACAGATCTAATTTGACCTGTCTGACCTCCCCATTTGACCTGCCAGACAATGTTGGCTGAGCCATGCCCACCTGACAATCCCTAGATGCACAAGTAAAAAGGTATCTGGGCTGGGCCAAAAGGGGCTTCTGAAGCGCCACCAATTAGCTGATTGTTGGTGCTTTAGTAGTGCACACAGTGCTTCTGGAATCCAGACAATCAGCTGATTGGTAGTGCTTCAGAAGTGCTACACACCTGGCTTATTTATATTATAGTCAAATTTCATTGGCTATGTGGCATTATTATGAAGCTAGATCAGAGTGTGGGCAATGATTCTTGCCTTTACTCTTATGGGTATGAAGGGGAAAATGGTGCTTCTCAACAGTAAGGAACATGCTTGCTGTTGATTCCAGGCCCACTTATAGGCAGTTACAGGTGACAGTGAGAAAGGCAAAATGTGTGTGAATTTGTGTAAAATCTGTTGCTCCCCCAAATCACCACTTTTGAGCACATCTGTTTAGCCTTCCTCCTAGGTAAGTTTCTCTCAAGTTTCAGGTTTCATGGTTTGCAGTGTCAAATGTCATTAAAGTAGCTTGTAAGATCGACAGAGAGTATTCATTTTGTCAGTTTCCAGATGTAGACTGCCCACTAGGACAATCAAGGCATTTGGAGGTGGCTGATCAGTGGTGCGACTGCTTTCTGCTGTTGGCTTTTTTAGCACTGGTTTTTATGTGCTGCTTTATTTTATAGTTGTAATTTTATATGTATAACCCCACCACGGGTATTTATGATGAAGGGTGGTACAGAAATTTATTGAATAAATAAAAATAAAAAGCTAGGTGGTCTTGATCTCAGAAACTTTCTGGAAAATATATAAGAAATGTATATTGTCCATGGATGGCAACATCCTGGTGACGTGCTCTATTAGTTTCCTAGCAGCAACTGGTAGTTTGATGGCTTACTGGCATCAGGGGAATTTTTTTTTAAAAAAAGAGACCTAATAAGTGTCTCACAGAGGGAAGAATTCCTAATATCCCATACTAACTGACTCTGGCTAGCCTTCACTAGCCAAGAAGGGCATGAGTTCAGCAAGCATGTTGATGCACACATCTTTCCAACCATGCAGGCTCTTATTGGCTGCACACGCCTCTGAGTAGCCGGAAAAGAAACCAAACGAAACTTACCCAAGCGAGAGTAACCAAACGACACTAAGAATAACTTTGGCTCCGACAAAGCTGTAAACATTGCATTCAAGTCAGACTGAATGCATGCAATGTGAATCCCTAAAGCACCTTGCACTTGGATAGCTCTCTCTCTCTCTCTCTCTCTCTCTCTCTCTCTGAGATGAATGAGTGTGGAGATGTCCCTTTACAGTATCCAAAGCTAGCTGCAGAGAAGAGGAGTATGCAGATGGAATGAAGATGGCAGGGTAAACAAAGGGGAGAAGGCTCTACTGAACCAAAAAAGGTGGAGTGGGCAATGGTAGAACAATATGACAGTGGCAGCTGAGGGGGTCACTCTCTCAGACACATTGCCTTTGTGGCTCTTTCTCCTAGCACCAGTTGTGTCTGCTCAGCTGGGTTTTGACCCTTTTATTATTATTATTATTATTATTATTATTATTATTATTATTATTATTATTATTATTATTATTAATTGCATTTATATATTGCCCCATAGCTGCAGCTCTCTGGGTGGTTTGCAACAATTAAATACATTAAAAACAAATATATAAATTTAAAAACAACATTTAAAAAAAACAATTTAAACACATATGCTAAAATGCCTGGGAGAAAAGGAAAGTCTTGACCTGGCGCTGAAAAGATAACAGTGTTGGTGCCAGGCGCACCTCGTCAACAGGACCGTTCCATAATTTGGGGGCCACCACTGAGAAGGCCCTCTCCCTTGTTGCCAGTCTCCCAGCTTCCCTCAGAGTAGACACCCATAGGAGGGCCTTTGATGCTGAGTGTACTGTACTGGTGGGTTCGTGTCAGGAGAGGCGTTCCATCAGGTACTGTGGTCCCAAGCCATGTAAGGCTTTATAAGTTAAAACCAGCACCTTGAATCAAGCTCAGAAACATAGAGGCAGCCAATGCAAGTGGGCCAGAATCAGTTTCATATGTTCAAACCGTCTGGTCCCTGTTACCAATCTGGCCGCTGCATTTTGCACAAACTGCAGTTTCCGAGTCATCTTCAAAGGCAGCCCCACGTAGAGCACATTGCAGTAATCTAACTTGGAGGTTACCAGAGCGTGGACAACTGAAGCCAGGTTATCCCTGTCCAGATAGGCGCGTAGCTGGGCCATTAACTGGAGTTGGTAGAAGGCACTCCGTGCCATCGAGGCTACCTGAGCCTCAAGTGACAGAGATGGTTTTAGGAGAACCCCCAAGCTACGAACCTGTTCCTTCAGGAGGAGTGCAACCCCATCCAGTACAGGTTGGACATCCACCATCCGGTCAGAAGAACCACCCACTAGCAGCATCTCAGTCTTGTCTGGATTGAGCCTCAGTTTATTAGCCCTCATCCAGTCCATTGTCACAGCCAGGCACCAGTTCAGCACATTGACAGCCTCACCTGAAGAAGATGAAAAGGAGAAATAGAGCTGCGTGTCATCAGCATACTGATGGCAACGCACTCCAAAGCTCTGGATGACCGCACCCAACAGTTTCATGTAGATGTTGAACAGCATGGGGGACAGAACTGACCCCTGCGGAACCCCATACTGGAGAGTCCAGGGTGCTGAGCAATGTTCCCCAAGCACCACCTTCTGGAGCCGACCCGCCTAGTACAGTAGGGCCCCGCTTTACGGCGTTCCGCATTATGGCGTTCTGCTGATGCGGCGGCTTTCAAGCAGGGGAAATCCCCCGTTTTAAAGCCAATGTTGCCATTTTGCGATGTTTTGCAACGTTTTCGTGTCATTTTTTTGCGACGCGGCCCATTATAGTCTATGGGGCCCTGCTTTATGACGATTTCTGCTTTACGGCGGGGGCCTGGTCCCTAATCCGCCATATTAGTGGGGCCCTACTGTAGTAGCGGAACCACTGCCATGCAGTCCCTCCCACTCTCAACTCAGTCTTTCCAGAAGGATACCACGGTCGATGGTATCGAAAGCCACTCAGAGATCAAGGAGAATCAACAGAGTCACACTCCCCATCTGTCTCCTGACAGAGATCATCATACAGGGTGACCAAGGCTGTTTCCTTGCCAAAACCAGGCCTGAAACCTGACTGAAATGGATCCAGATAATCGGTCTCATCCAAGAGTGTCTGGAGCTGGCCTGCCACCACTTGTTCAAGGAACTTGTCCAGGAATGAAACATTTGCCACCGGCCTATAGTTATTAAGATTTTCTGGGTCCAGGGAGGGTCTCTTCAGAAGTGATCTCACTATCCCCTCTTTCAGGCAGCCAGGGACCACCCCCTCTCGCAGAGAGACATTAATCACTTCCCTGGCGCAGCCGGCTGTTCCATCCCTGCTAGCTTTTATTAGCCAAGAAGGGCAAGGATCCAGCACAGAAGTGGTTGCACAGACCTGTCCAAGTACCTTGTCAATGTCCTCAAGCTGTACCAACTGAAATTCATCCAAGAAATAAGGACAAGCCTGTGCTCTGGATACCTCGCTTGATTCACCTGCTATAACACTGGAGTCTAGGTCCTGGCGGATGCTAATGATTTTATCCTGGAGGTGCCTAGCAAATTACAGCAGGCCTCAGATCGTTCTACCATGCCCTTGGGGCCAACGTGTAATAGCCCCCGGACAATTCTGAAGAGCTCCGCTGGGTGACAAATTGATGATTTGTTAGTGGCAGAAAAATATTGGTTTTTTGCTGTCCTCACTGCCCCTAAATACAGCTTACCATAGGCACTTACCAGTGTGTAATTGCATCTAGCAGTAGATCATCTCCATCTGCACTCAAGCCATCTCCTATATTGTTTCATTGCTCTCAGCTCTGGGGTATACCATGGAGCCATACGAGCTCTACACAGGAGAGGGTGCTCAGGAGCAATCATGTCAACCACCCGGGTTATTTCTGTATTCCACAGTACAACCAGGGTTTCGACAGAAGCACCAGCCCTATCAGCTGGAAAACTCCACAGAGCCCTTTGGAAACCATCCGGATTCATTAGTCTCTGGGGGCGGACCAACTTAATATGTCCCCCACCCTTGCAGTGGGGAAAAGCGGCTGTAAGTCTAAACTTCAGCAAGCAGTGATCTGTCCATGACAGAGGGTCTGATGTAAGGCCCCCCACATTCAGATCACCATCTCCATGTCCAGTTGCAAAACTTTTATACATAAGAAGACCCTGATGGATCAAGCCAGTGGCCCATCTAGTCCAGGATCCTGTTCTCACACTGGCCAACCAGATGAACATGGGAAGCCCATAAGCAGGACCTGAGCACCAGGTATGGGGAACCTTTGGCCCTCCAGATGCTGCTGACATACAAGTCCCACCATCCCTGGTCATTGGCCATGCTTGCTGGAGCTGATCAGAGTTGTAGTTCAGTGACATCTGGAGGTCCAAAGGTTCCCCCCACCTGGTCTACACATATGGACTTGACATTGTGATGAAAACCTGAGATCAAAATAAAGGGTGGCACACAAATATCTGAAATAAACAAATACATAAATGCATACATAAATAATATTAAATAACATTTTATGAAAAAGTGGGAGAAAGGGCCAACTATGGATGGTGTTGATTGGCTAGTGCAGGGATCCCCAGTGGTTTTGAGCCTGGGGGGTCACATGTGGCAAACAAAAAAGAGTTCTGAGCACCATAAAATACTAGGACTATGCACAGTCTTCCTTATCTGCCTCGTGACCTCAATCTGTGGGCCTCAAGGAATGCCAATCAGCCTTTTCCCGAAGACGGGACCACCCACTCCGCCCCAGATCCAGCCCTAAAGTTATTTAGGGTGGGGCTAAGGGGTTCTTAAAATTAAAAATTTGGTATGTCTCTTTCTCCCCCCACCCTCCCAACTGAGAGCAGATGGGTGCAACCTGCGCAGTATGGCATTGTTTTGCTTACCAACTGGTAAGCAGGACAATTCCATCCTGAGCATTGCCAGTCGCTGCGTGGAGGGAAGCTACCCGCAAACAAGCAGTGACTGGCACTGCGCAGAATGAATCCTCCCACTGATCAGCAGATAAGCAAGAGGATTCCCTACTGTGGAGTGCTGCTTCTGTGCGAGAGGCTTCCCTGCATGCAGGGAAGCTGTCTGTGAAGGGGATTTGGTACCCAGGGCTTTTGGAAGCCTTGCAGGAAGAAGAGATTGGTCAGAAAAGGCTGGCACCTACTTTCTCCTGCAAAGAGGTGCCTTTCCCATCTGACCTTCTCCTTCTTGCCAACACCTACCACTTCTTCCTGCCCTATGCCCTGCCCCCTGATAGCCCCATATCACTCTAGGCTGCCATATCCAACCCATAGTGATCCAGGGTTATCTCAGTCAAATGCCACCAAAGAGGCCTGATGTGGCTCAGGCCTGGGCCTCGGCTGAATATGGGGCAGAGCCCTATAAAATACCCATTACACAGAAAAAAACTGGTGATGCTCAGAACCCCCTCCCCCCCCCAAACAAGCAAAGCACCTCCGGCAAATAAAAAAACTGACAAAAAGGCAGGCTGCTTTCCCCAAACAGGCAACCCCCCAACTGAACAACTGCCGCCAAAGCAAAAAAAACAAAACACAACCATTTAGTTTCTTTAAAAAATAAGTAATTAGGAGAGTACTTTGGTGGCTATCAAGAGGGGGACCACATTGGAGACCCTAGGATTAGTGCCTATGACATTACTAATGTCCTTCCCCCTAATTTCTGGAGGAGATTTGCAACTGTTTTTACAGTGCCTGCTACCCAATTTTGATACCCAAAATCCACTTTGAAGAAAGAGTAGAGTATTTGAAGCTTCTGCCCAACAGTTTTTAAAGTACATGTTTGGAAATATCATTGTGCCCTTTAGGCCATGTGCTTTCTGCGATATGACTTGACTGCAGTGCAGATCGACCCTCCTGTGGCCCATGATTACTTCTAGCGCCATCACTGTAACTGACCTAGTTATTCCAGCTGTATCATATTACCTGTATGAAATCATTCTGAATCAATCAACTGCATACCTGATTTCCTAAACCTGTCAACAGTATTTCATCGAGATTTGTCTATTGCATTTAAGCCATTCTCTGGAGAAGTGTGACTTATGATCCTGAATGTGAAAAAAATACCTGTTTCTCTTAAATGGTCTCCTTCTAGCTGATTTGCCTCATATTCTCCGGAAATCTCTTTCCTCTTTCTAAACAAGTATAATGGAAACCAGAGCCCAACTCTGGTTCTTATCCTGTTCTCTCCTTCTCCCTCTCTCTCCCCCTGCCTCCAGCTTTCCACACAAAGCACAAACAAGGCAGCTCTTTCAAGTACATCAGACACTTCAAAAGAGCCAGCATGTTATAATAGAAACATGATGAGTGTTCAGGGGATGGAGTTGTCCTAATGGGCTGGTACATCATGCCATTATACCCCAAAAGCAATTACAAACTTGTAGCAGGTACAGATTGGGGATTTGTGATAGACTTCATTTAAGTCGAAAGCAACTGCATCTTGTTGACACATCTTAAATCATAAGTAAGGTTTATGTTCTGTCACTTTTCCTGCGCTTCACTGAAGCGTTAATGGCAAAATCTTGATGATAAAAAGACCAACAGGTAACTAAGTAGTAAACCTGTCTGTTTGTTTATTTCATTTCATTTGACTTGGTAGATTGGTGTGTGTGTTTTGTCTCTTGAATGTTGGGCTTCCATTCCCCCCACTCCTGGCATTTACTTTTATTCTTGTATCACTGGCATTTCTTTATTTTATTCCTATGTTTGAGATAACAGTGTAGCTACTTCTTATGTACAGGGGTGTAGTCCTCCAGGGTTGCGGAGGGTCGTAGACATGTTACTTTTTTGGGAGCAGGGTCCCAGCCAGGTCCCTCTGTATGACCCAATCAGCACGAAAAGGGAGCGTGTTAGCCACTGAGAAGAGTCCTTGTCCTCTCCTGCTGATTGGAGCTAAACAAAGTGAAAGTGAGTCAGACTCTTCTTGGTAGCTAACACACAGCCTCCCCTTTCTTGCTGATTGGCTCCTGGGGACATTGTTGCAGTGGACTATGGGCTTCCAAGACAACAGGGCGAGCAAGGGAAACAAGGGAATGTGGGAAACGGTGTGTGGCTGTGACAGAGGTGTGGTGTGACTACCATGATGGGACCCTGAACTTCTGAATTTGCCACTACACTACTGCTTACGTATTTTAAAAAATGTATGTTCAATATAGTGTATTATTGAGTTAATATAGCATGCCATGTGCCAAAGGAGCTAAGTAGGTAACAAGTACTTAAATTGTGTTTCCAGTAAATCTACATATGGCAATCAATGGTATATGATAACATTCACCCCCATAACAGCATCATTAACATCTACTAACTTGCCAGCCTGGTGCCCTTCAGATATTTTGAACATGCTGGCTGGTGCTGATGGGCCTTGCAGTCCAAAATATCTGCAGGGCACTTAGCAAAGGCTGCACTTGTGAATATCTAGAGTGCTTGAGTTCTAGTCTTCACAGTGACATTTATTTAGTTCTGCTTCTCGCTTCTTCGGCTAGGATAGCTGTGGCTAAAAAACCTGCAGTCCAGACAATGGGAAGGGTTCATATGGCAGAACTGTTGGGCAATTATTCTCCATGGTTAATCTGGTCTTAATGATAGGGAAATAATGCCCTTGTTCCCAGGTATGAGCCATTTGAAACACCAGTAGCTTTTCTGTCAAACAAAAGCTGAATACGTAATTAACAGGGCAGAGGGAAACATATTTGCTTTTTGGTATGTCTGTGTGTGGCTGTCACTGTATTGACAGCCAGTATTCAAAGAAAGCATGTGGTACAGTCCTATCAGTTGCACTCTCCTTATATACATCCTGCACTGTGTTTTTACTGTAGTTATTTGTTTAATATGTTCTTCCATTATTTATTGTGATATTTAAGATTGCTTTTATTGATTTGTGAGCCATGTTGATGGCAATTGTAGCAGAAAGGTGGAATTAAAAACATCCTCAACATAAATAAATAAAACACTGGGTCTGTACCACTTCCAGATGCAGGTGAGGGAAATGCATGTTTGAATATTTCTCCATGCCATTTCATGAAAGACAAGCATATCATGGAGAAAGGTGGGCTTGAATCCTTCTCCCTGGCATGCTGGCTTTCCAGGTGAAAAAGAAAGGATTTTTAATCTGGGAGCATTCAAATATGCAGCACCCCCTACCTGTATTATGAAACAGTACCCCCAAGATGAGTACCATGTGAATTTCAGGCAGGCCTATGGGCTTTCTGGGGTGGGTTAGTTTTTATTGCTGCCGATTACATGTAAGAGTGGGTAGCTTAATTATTGAACGTTGTTGTTATGGTTTTATATTGTATTTTATCTTGTTATTGTACGTTGCCTAGAGTGGCCATTAACTCGGCCAGATAGGCGACTCAAAAATAAAATTTTATTATTATTATTATTTCTTGAAGAATGATGTATTTAAGATTTAAACTGATCAGCCATTTATGTTTTATACACTTTGTATAGGAGAACAACTGTACAGAGAGGCAGGCATGCTAGCAAGTACACAGGGGTAGGCCAAATCAGCCTGGCATTCTGCATAAAGAATTGCTGGTCTGGAAATCAGGACTAAAGGGGATCACCAGACACTAATCAAAGGATACAAATAAGGTATGAACTCTGTGACTGAATCATGGTACTTGGCTAGAGGGAATGGAAAAAATAAAAATCATTTGTGCGTGGTGAGCCAAAAATAAAGGGATTGAAGGAGTTACACAGAAAAACGTTACTGTACCTGGGCAAATATGGAACAAAGCTTCGGAAACAAAGAATATGGTGAAAAACATGGCCAGGATATTGTGAGCCTAAAAGTAGGAGGACAAGTCTTCCTAGTGCTACAGTACTACAAACTCTGTCCTTATATCAGGCAGGAATGGAAGATACTAATGATAGGATTTGTGACTGACACTTGACACTAGTTATAGGAGTAGTGAAGTCACTTTCAGAAGAAGGACTGGTGACACGTTTGCTAATCTGATAATGAACGAACTGTATCAAATTTCTCCATGTGGAGTTAGAGATGGCAGCTGCCATTTTTTTTTTTTTTACCAATTAGTGATTTCATGAGAATTATGCAGAGCTGCTATAGGCAGTGAGACAGCCTGGCACCCCAAGAGATAGCGTCAGGCCTGAAAGAGATATATCAGTGGCTTCTGGAATGGGCTTCGATGCTCACCTGTGTGATTCCAGGTAGAACAAAATGTCAAAGTTTGAGAGGAAAAGTTTACATTGGATTGTGCCTGAAGAAATGTACCCTCCCAAGTGTACATACAGCCAATGACAGATGGAGAGGCGTACAAAAAGGGGGGGGGGGAAGTGAGCAACCCTACAGGCAAAATAAAAATAAATAAGTAAATAAATCCACAGAGTGGTCTCAGGGCACATCAAAAGCGTTTAATGTTACAATTTTAAATCTCTTTGTTTCAGTTTATTTATTGTGATATTTTGTATTTCTGTACTTTTAATCTTTTGTACACCGCCCAGAGAGCTATTTGCTATGGGCGGTTTAAAAATGAAATTAAATAAATAAATAAATAAATACAGTTCTACTGATTAAGTTAGGGGGGTCTGGCCCTGAGTATTACCTGCATAGGAGGTCACCTTAGAGCCATATATGAGCTGCCATGCCAAAAGTATGAGATAGAAGTGAAATAAAAAGTATACATAATTCAGTGTGAATTGACAGTGGTCAGCACAGGAGGATCAATCTAAGAGCTACTTTTGAATTGGTGTGGAACTTGCTGACTGCCTCAAAAGTCCTCTAATGGCTTCTAAATGATCTCTTCTGCTTGGGTAACTGTGAATGAATGGTTGCTAAGCTGCATGTGCTTAGGTCGGGGACCTACCATATCAGGGTTTCCAGTTGCAAGGAGGATTCTGAGCATACTCACCCAAACGTGCTTGCATCCCTCCTTCCCTTGCAGTATAGGAATGTCTGGGGAAGTGAGCCAATACATGCAGGAACACTGGGGGAAGAGCTTACTTGTGCACCTTTGCCCCCCTCTCCACTTTCAATTCACATGCATTCACCCCAAATGCCTGGTTTCCTTTCTGGGCCAGAAATGTGCATGCACACCGTGCTGTACAAATGGTTTGCGGCTATCAGCTTTGATATCACCAATCACTCCTTTTGGCACTCAGGTCACATTACACCATACACTTAAAGCACTCTTATTATGTCACTTTAACAGTCATGGCTTCCCCCAAAGAATCCTGTCTTTGGCAGGTGATGCTTGCTTACAAGAATTTGTCAGTTCTTTGTTCTCAGTCTTTTGAGATTGTTCTGGCAATAAATTCTGCTCTTCTGGTATTTCTGCCTCTGAATTCTCAATTTGTTGTGAAATTGGTTGTGGTTTGGAAACTAACTGTAGATGTCTCCTGTTCCTTTGGAATATTCCATTGTTGGTAGTGACAACATAAGATCTTGGAGTTTGACTTTGGCTCTGGACTGTTGCTGGTTCAGGCCATCCTTTCTGGTCTTCCAGTTTCAGTCTTACTTGTGAACCAGGTTGCAATTTTGCAAGTGTCTTCACTCCATAACGTCTGTGGTAGTAATAGTTGTAGTTTTTTTAGCCATGTTGTCTGTTACACGGACTTTTCCCAAATCAGGCCACTTAGGATACAAATTTCCATCTAAGGTTGGAACTGATGCTCTTGTCTTCCCATTATCAGTTGTGCAGGATTGTACTTCGTTGCGTTGATAGGTGTTGCTCTGTAGCTTAGCAGTGCTATTTTTGCCTTGAGGTCTTGCCCTATTCGTGGCCACCAAACAGCCATTCTTGCACGTTCTCTGCACTTAGTGATTCCTTGATGACCTTCATGGAGTTTTCCCAACATTTCTTGCCGCATTGTAGCAGAAATGACAATTCTATCACCAAATAAGACTGTTCCTTCCAACTCTGTAAGGCTTCCCTTTTCTGCAAAGAAAGGTTTATGGTTAGTTGTCACTTCAGACATGTACAGTGGCCAACCAGTTCTGACAAATTTCAGCACTGTGGAAGAGTCTGGGTCAGAGCAGGTAGCTGCTTGAATGCATTGAAGGAGTATGGTAGATATTGGTTTAGAAGCTTGTAGAAGATTTACATAGACTTTGATTTCCTCAACTAACTGGGTTGTTTCAGGGTCTGGAGTTTCCAGTGGAGTTCTTGAGAGTGTGTCTGATACAACAGTCTTGCCTTGCCTGTATTCTGCTTGAGGATTGTACCTCATCATGTATAAAAGGAGTTGCTGACATCGTATTGGTACTCAATCCAGGTCTTGGCAATTTATCAGCGGTACCAAGGGTTTATGGTCTGTACAGAGTGTAAATGATTCTAGCCCATAGAGATATTTTGATAATTTTTCAGAAGCCCAAACAGCAGCTAGACATTCCTTTTCTATCTGAGCGTATCAGATCTCAGCTTCTGTTAGCATTCTTGAGCAATAGGCCACTGGCTTCAACTCTCCATCATGATTTTGGAGTAGTACTCGTTCCAGGCCATAACTGCTGGCATCAGCACTCACTATGGTCTGCTGGTTAACTTCATAGTAAGCAAGTACCGGAGCTTCTGTTTAGAGTTTTTTCACTGTTGAGAAGGCCTTTTCTTGACTTGGACCCCAGCACCATGTGCTGTCTGCTTTCAAAAGTGTATTTAATGGGTGTAATTTCTCTGCCAAAGTTGGCAAGAAGTGTCCTAAATAATGTACCATGCCCAAAAATCTTTTGAGTCCTGTGATGGAGTCTGGAGGTTTGATTGTGGAAATGGCTTCTACTTTCTTAGGATCTGGACTCACACCATGCTCATTTATGCAGTGTCCAAGATATGTAAGGTCTTTCTGGCTTAAGATGCATTTGCTGTTGTTGAGTCTTAACCCTGCTGCCTTTACTGTTGCTAAGACTTTGGCCATTCTTTCATCATGTTCTGCCATTGTGGCACCATAAACCATCACGTCATCCATGAACACTGAAACGCCTTCCAGGTAACAGCTCTGACATTTCTCTCTGAAACAGCTCAGGAGCACTTGAAATTCCAAATGGCAATCTCTTGAAGAAGTATCTCCCAAATGAAGTGATGAATGTAGTCAACTTAGCAGTGTCAGAAGCTAGGCGGATTTGCCAGAATCCACTTGCAGCATCAAGCAATGAAAATACATGGGCACCAGCTAACTGTGGTAGGATATCATCCATAGTAGGAAGAATGTACTTTTCCCGAATGTACTTTTATTTAGTTGTTTTCGATCCACACATATGAGTACTGTTCCATCCTTTTTTGGTACTGGAACCATTGGCACACACCAATCACTAGGTTCTGTGATATGTTCTATGACTCCACAGCGAACCATTCTATCTAGTTCTGCCTTTAGTTTGGGTAGCAGTGGAAATGATATTGTTCTGGCAGTGTGAATAGCATAAGGTGCAGCCCCTTCTTTGAGCCTTATATGCAGGCCTGGCACCAGGCATGCTGGGGCCCTTGGGCACCAGCCTGCCCTGAGCCCTGGTACCAGCATGCATGCACATCCCACTTATCTACCTACTTACCTACCAAGTGGGTGGGGCAGGTGGGATGGCGAGCGAGTGGGGGGGCAGTCAGCAAGCGAGTGAGTGGGTGGGGGGTGGGCACCAGCCTGCCCTGGCACCTGCATACATGCATGCCTCACCCACCTGCCTGCCTGCCTGCCTACCTACCTACCAAGTGGGCAGGCAGGGGGCGAGTGAGCAGGCGGGCAGGCAAGTGGGTGGAGGGGCGGGATGGTGAGTGGGCAGGCAAGTGAGTGAGTGAGTGGGTGGGCAGGCAGGGGGACAGGAGAGCGAGCAAGCAGGTGGGCAGCTCCCTCTCTGCAATCTATGGCAGGGGCCCTGCCACAGATCGCGGAAGGGGAGTGCTACTCCCCCACCCTAATGAGGGCCCCCTGTAGGCCGTGGGGCTCTCGGCCAGGGCCCGACCTGGCTGCCCTATGGCACTGGCCCTGCTTGTATGTACTGGTGGTGTCTTCAAAGTTCCAACTGTGCCAGGAATTTCTGTGGAAAGCTCATCTAAACGTTGTACCAACCCCATCATAGTCGCAACATCTCAGGAGGTTATTAGTCTTTGCACAGATCACATAGACCTTATAGCCATTGTCTCTATAGCAGGTTCTTGCTATGAAGTATCCCATGCAATTTGGATTCCATCCACCAGGACCAGTTAAAACTGCTGTTCTTTGCTGGAGACTAGGTGGGTTAGAAAAAGACTTGCAAACAATTATGCTGACATCTGCACCAGTGTCTGTTTTAAACTTTATTGAGAGCCCACTAATTTGTAGTGATACTTCCCAAGGATCTGTGGAATTTTCCACCTGTGTGACTGGATCCAGAAAAAATTGTTCTTGACTTTTCTGCTGCTCCACAGTTTCACTCACCATTCTAGTGTGGCACACAGCAGCAAAATGACCTATCTTCTTACATTTGTGGCATTCTACAGCCTTTGCAGGACAGACTGCTCTTTGTGTATGCCCTTTCCCACATCTTGTGCATCTAGGGGCTTTTATTTGAGCATTAGATGTTTGGCTGTATATTTGTTTCTGGTATTTTGGAGTTGGGGATTTCTATTTCTGCAGGGGTTTTTGGCTATTTCTTGTAGCCCTTTTAAAGCACCCTGGTCTTAGACCTGGCCTTTTATAAGCTCTGAGTTTCTTATCATCTCCACAGCCATCTCCAAAGTGAGCTTGGATTCCACCTGCAGCTTCTGGGATAGGTCTTTATCCAAAATTCCTACTATCATTCGGTCTCTGAGCATTTCACTCCTGGTGTCCCCAAAACCAGATTCATCCACTTTCTCATGCAGCCATCTTATGTAGGCCTCTGCAGATTCGCCTGGTTTCTGATGTCTCTGATGAAAGCTTGCCCTCTCATGAATGAGATTTTTCTTTGGCCCAAAATATTCATCAAATTTCCCCAGGACTAGGAGATAGTCATCCTGGTCCTCTGCAGCAGCAAACTCAAATGATTTAAATATCTGCTCTGCTTGCTGGCCCATGGCATAAATCAAGGAGCATACCTAAATTTCTTCCTTCTGTTCCTTCAGTTTTGTAGCAATGCAGTATCTGGAAAACCTCTGCTTCCAATCTGGCCATGCTGCAGGCCTGGTGAAATCAAAGGCCTCTGGTGGGGAAAACTTTGCCGTTGCTTTCCTTTGTTTTTTGTTTTTTTCAGTTGTCCCAGAAGCTCTGGTACTCTGGGGACACTATGAGGATTTCTTAACTTCTGACACCATGTTATATTGATCAGGATGAGACCAAGGATAAAATAGAGCTTCATTTAATAATTCTTAAACAATAAAATATCTAAGCTTGTTCTGTGCTAGGCCTCACCCAGCACACACAACACTGACTAACTCACTTCAGTAACTAAACCAGTCTAGCTCCTGCTAGAGAAAGTTAACTCTTTCTTTGCTGTGCATCTAACTTAAAGACACATTTCACTACAGTAATATGCACAGATCCTTGTGGATCTCTGGATTAGGGCCACTCTCTATTGGGCCAAGTTTTAAAAGTTGCGAACATGGAATTTTATGTAAGCATACACATTATTTTCATTCAGAGCACATACCAGAGAGATGAAGTGATAGACGCGTCGAACATTATTAACATCCCATTTACAAACTCTGTGACAGCATTAGGATCTGGAGTAGGGTTATTATGTGCAAAAGTAATAGGCAACATTTACATCTACAGTGAACCCTAGTGAAGAAATCAGGGCACACTAAGTCAATTTAACAGTATTTCACATCTTCTAAAACTTGAATTGTGTAGCATGCAAAACAATTTATATTTTATCTGTACCATCTAATTAATTAAATGGCCCCAGAGTAGCAGACTCACAAATCTCGTTAATAGCTGAATACTGAAATAAAGGCTGTTCACCCCTACTAGAATAATATTTGCATATCTCCACCTGTGATGGGTAATAAGTACCTGCCACAAATCAGAATTATGAATTTTGTACGCCTAACAAAACCGCAGGGGAAATTATACCTCAGACATTCCATAATAATTGCAGCTAAGCTGTTTAGTGCCATCCACTTATTCTGCCTGAAGTGTTTAAAACAGCAACAGTTGTAAATGAATTCAGGCACATATCCAAGGAAGAATGTTTTTTAAAAAGTTTTCTCTGTCTTGCCATATGTATTTATCTTTCTAAAAATGTTCAGCTGCACATTGTAATACACACACACACACACACACAGAGAGAGAGAGAGAGAGAGAGAGAGAGAGAGTTAAACCCTGAAAATAAAATTAAGAAGACTTTGAATTATGGTTGTTTAGAAAGGCTATTGTGTTGTCCTTTAGTTTTTTTGTATGAAAGTTTCTAGAAAATGCCCCAAACTATTTGTTTTATCAGTCACCTAGAGCTAATAGAGAGCTATATAAATAAACAGGCCTAGTAGCTTGATTTAACAGTGCTTTCCAAATAATCCAAATTCTGCAGGGGAGTATTAAGTGTAAAGTGTTGCACAGAACTATATTGCAATGTAGATATTTTTTTCATAGTCTAGGGAATTGGGGATGGTAAGGGCAGATGAGTAGAAGTTGCCTCTGGTTTGTTTATTTTCCTGTCAGGAGAAGAAACCATATGCTGGGAGGCAGCCAGAATGAAAAAGCTCTGAAATGCTAGTAGTTTGACTTTCTCACTGGAAGTATAAAGGCACAAAAATGCAGCATTTTATAGTCCATACAGCAGATAGCATCCCACAGGATTCTAAAGGGCCCAAATCTGCAAAGCTTATTAAGGGAAAATGTTTAGAATATGCCATTCTTTTGGCAAAATACTTTGAAGTTTTTAGCATAGGAGGCATAGGAGGAGTCATTATTTTTTCCCAGTAGCACCCAGCGATAGTATTGTTTTCCAGAGAGTATTTCCCAGTAGCACCCAGAGATAGTATCATTATTACCATCATCATAATTCCCCTTAACACCAAACTTTGGTGGTGCAGTGCTTTTTGGTTTGGAAGTAAAACTCTGCCACCCCAAAATAAGGTAATAGTTTCTGCATCCCTTGGTATGCAGAAGTACATAACTTTGTAAACTAAAAAACTTTTCTTAGAAAACAAAATAAAATCCTCAAATGGCCCAGTGTGCACTGACTTCTAGGATCTACAGATAAGGGCCAATGGGGAGGGGCGTGCAGCATGGCGTTTGGCCCAGTGCCTCAAGCTCAAAGGAGGGCTCAAATTTAGATATGTTAATTTTTTTGGTATTAACTGATAAGTTTCACAGCTTGTTTTTCATCTTAAAGCTGTATATTTAAGCAAATAAGACATGTGTTTTGGTAAAAACCATATATATTTGGTTAAATGATACAGAGTTTGTCATATTAAAGAGTTAAATGTTAATATTAATACAAATATACCTGTTCTGATGGCACAAGATAGACCATAATGAATATGTCTACTCAGATCAGATGATTATATAAACAAACCACTCACTCTTTCTTGGTGTCTTATTTGTTTTTGTGTGTCATTATTTTATTATGATGATGATGGCTAGGGACCTCAAAAACTAGAAATGGCCTGAGCCTCTCTGGACCTCTGAGAGGACCTGCCTACAGAATGTTGAAGATGTCCGCTGGTGAAGGAGGGGAAGAAGAAAAATGCATAGGGGGAGGGAATCAGCCTGCTTCAGCCCTTAGGTTAGGTAAATGTGTTCCTTGGGGTTAAAAGTCTTCCCTCCCTGCATTCTACAGAGAGTTTTCAGGTTG
Organism: Rhineura floridana; assembly: GCF_030035675.1. Classification (NCBI taxonomy): domain Eukaryota; kingdom Metazoa; phylum Chordata; class Lepidosauria; order Squamata; family Rhineuridae; genus Rhineura; species Rhineura floridana. Next base: position 125,702,367 of record NC_084485.1, on the reverse strand, counting down.
TGGGAAAGGAAAAAAAAGAACCTTTCCCCTTTACTACTCTTCAGAAACTCCCTCTTCTGAATTCCCCCTCCTATGTAGACCTCATGCAGCCCCATGGTATACCCCGGAGCTGAGAGTGATGAAGCAAGAGAGGAGGAGGCTTGAGTGCAGATGGTGTTGTGAGGAGAACATGCCAGGTAAGGGGAACTCGTCCCAGACAAGTAGTGTCTGTGACCTGTTCCGGTTCTCCTCATATCCCCAGGACTGCTGGTTGTCCTATCAGTCAGCCTTCGGATCTCCATATGCTGTTGTTAAACGCCAGGTCGGTACAGCATAAGATCTCCCTTGTTCATGATTTAATTGTGGACGAGGCGGCTGACCTGGCGTGCATAACCGAGACCTGGGTGGGTGATACAGGAGGAGTTGCTCTTTCCCAGCTTTGCCCACCTGGGTATACGGTTCAGCATCATGGTAGAGCCGAAGGTCGGGGAGGCGGGGTCGCCGTAGTCTATAGGAGTTCTTTCTCACTCACCGAGCACCCTGTACAGGTGACGACTGGATTGGAGTGTCTCCACCTTGCGCTGGGCCAGAGAGACAGGCTGGGAATTCTGTTGGTGTACCGCCCGCCCTGCTGCCCAACAAATTCCCTAACTGAGCTGACAGAGGTAGTCTCGGAGGTATTGTTGCAGTCCCCTAGACTGCTGGTACTGGGGGACTTCAACGTCCATGCCGAGACTGCTTTATCTGGGGCGGCTCAGGACTTAATGGCGTCCATGACAACCATGGGGCTGTCTCAGTTTGTTACTGGCCCGACACATGTGTCAGGACATACCCTTGACTTGATCTTCGCCACTGGACAGGGAGATGGTGATCTGGAGGTTGGGGGTTTTTCATCTACCCCATTGTCATGGACAGATCACCGCTTGCTGAGGTTTAGGCTCACGGCGACCCTTTCCCTCTGCAAGGGTGGGGGACCTATTAAACTGGTCCGCCCCCGGAGATTAATGGATCCTGAGGGTTTCCAAAGGGCTCTGGGGGATTTTCCGACTGAGAAGACTGGTGCTCCTGTTGAAGCTCTGGTTGAACTGTGGAATACGGAGATGACCCGGGCGGTTGACATGATCGCTCGTGTGACCCTGTTGATTCTCCTTGATCTCTCAGCTGCTTTTGATACCATCGACCATGGTATCCTTCTGGGAAGGCTCACAGAGTTGGGAGTTGGGGGTAATGCTTGGCAGTGGCTCCGCTCCTACTTGGTGGGTCGTCAACAGAAGGTAGTGCTTGGGGAACACTGCTCGATACCCTGGACTCTCCATTGTGGAGTCCCACAGGGATCGGTACTGTCCCCCATGCTTTTCAACATATATATGAAGCCGCTGGATGCAGTCATCAGGAGTTTTGGAGTGCGTTGTCACCAGTACGCTGATGACACGCAACTCTATTTCTCCTTTTCATCTTCCTCAGGTGAGGCTGTTAACGTACTAAACCGTTGCCTGGCCGCGATAATGGATTGGATGGGAGCTAACAGACTGAAGATTAATCCAGACAAGACCGAGACGCTGTTAGTGAGTGCCTTCTCTGCCCAGATGGTGGATGTTCACCCTGTTCTGGACGGGGTTACACTCCCCTTGAAAGAACAGGTTCGTAGCTTGGGAGTTCTTAGCAACTCTTCCTTGTCTCTTGAGGCTCAGGTAGCCTCAGTGGCAAGGAATGCTTTCTACCATCTCCGATTGGTAGCCCAGCTACGTCCCTATCTGGACAGTGATGACCTCGCCTCAGTCGTTCATGCTCTGGTAACTTCTAGATTGGACTACTGCAATGCGCTCTACGTTGGGCTGCCCTTGAAGACAGTTCGGAAACTACAGTTAGTCCAGAATGCAGCGGCCAGATTGTTGACGCGGACAAGAAGGTCCGCTCATATTACACCTGTTCTGGTTCGTCTGCACTGGCTTCCTATTTGTTTCCGGGCTAAATTCAAAGTGCTGGTTTTGATCTATAAAGCCTTACACGGCATGGGACCGCAATACCTGGTGGAGCGCCTCTCCCAATATGAAACTACCCGTACACTGCGCTCAACATCTAAGGCCCTCCTCCGAGTACCATCCCATCGAGAAGCTCGGAGGGTGGTGACTAGAAATAGGGCCTTTTCGGTTGTGGCTCCCGAACTATGGAATGGTCTTCCCGATGAGGTGCGCCTGGCGCCGACGCTGCTATCTTTTTGGCGCCAGGTGAAAACCTTTTTATATTCCCAGGCATTTTAATGCATATTATTATATGTATTGTTGTATTTTGCTACTGTTTGATTATTTTTGTTTACCTTTGTTGGTTTGATTCTCTTGTTTTATTGTATTTATATATTCCTGATTGCTTTATTTTATGTACACCGCCCAGAGAGCCCTTGGGCTTAGGGCGGTATATAAATTAAATTAAATAAATAAATAAAATAAATAAATTCACCTGTGAACAGAAGGACTCCCCATTGGTCTGTCATTAAAAGAACAGGTCCAATTTCCTGCACTTTGACATCAGGAAAGGACAGTTTAGCACCCTGTTGGTATTTTGCTCTCTCTGTGTTGGATTGCATAAATTCCTGTGGGGCATATTTAGGGTGGGATCTATTGGCCACTGCCAGTTTGAAAGCATTCCATCGACCTTACAGGCTGGTATTGATTTGAGTTTGTTCTTTCTCCACTAGCTGTTGCTTTTACTGATCCATTCTTTTCCCTCCTAAAATATATCGATATTATTATCAATATTTTTAAAGGAAATATCGATAAATGAAAGAAAATATCAATAAAATTATTTTTCTTAATATTGATATTTTTGGGGTAGATTTTTTTTAGACTCCATTTACAAAAATAGCCACAGAAAACCATGACGTAAAAATCTGATCCTCAGTGATAGAGAATAAGCAAATTAATAGAAAATGCGGTACCAAATCTGAATTGGACAGAATTCTAGCACATCCCTAGACATATTAACCATTTTGCAGGCACTCTCCTTCACTCTGTGTAATGCCACTTCTGTTAGTCCTTTTTATTTTATAAATGCATATTTCATAAAGAAAATGGTTGTGAAAATGTTTCATCTGGTTTATATTTTAAATATTTGTAAACATGATTTGTGTTTGACAGTTTAAAAATATTGGCTTTGTCTGAGGAGTACAGATAAAGTCAACAGCTTACAAAATAACAATAATTAATAATGTGTTCCATTCGTTTTCAGTGTAAGAAGTGAATTAAGGCTGCAATCATAATCCTGCATACCTTGGAGTAAGCCCCATTGAATTCAATGGTACTTCTGGGTAGACATGGTTAGGATTGCAGCCTTAGTACCTATAGGCTACCTAGCTGCCTATAGCAGCAAACAACTTAGTACTCACACAAAGTCAACATACAACACACCAGAAAAAAGAAAAGCAATGAGGCACCTCTTGGGAAAGCAGCCATTATACATCAATAGATATGTAAATATTTATTTCTGTTTAATGTTTGCATGTTAAGAAAAAGTTCATTGTAGAGAATGAAGGTGAAAAGCATTCATTGGAAGAGTCCATGCCATGACAGGGGTCAAATGGGCAGAAGGAAGGAAATCCATTTGATAGCCCATTTTTAGTGGATTACCTCTAATATCCCTGGTGTCAACTCTCCACTCTGATGACAAAGGGAGGATATTCCCTAAAGTGGGTGACACCATGCTCCAAACCCTCTCCAACCTTACCATGGTGAAAGAGAGAACACAAGGTTCCCTCAGAAGACCTGGATTTGAGGAGAGGAATATGTGGAAGTCAGTAGAATGCCCCCCAGGTTATGCAGTAGAACCCAGGCCTTTTCAAGTTTTGCTTGGTACTGGATAATTTACAGGATAAAGGATGGGATAAAAATCCTCTAAATAAATAAATAAATTCTTTAAAATTATGAGCCCCAAGATGCACAACTGGCTTCTCGTGAGCAGAGAACCTTCATAGTCTGAAGGAAGGGGTGGCTGCTGAGAACATGATTGGGTTGTTTTTGAAGCATTGAGGGTTGTTCATCACTCTTTTGATTCATATTTATTCACTCATTGATTGTAGCATCTATTTATGAGCTTTGTGCACTGAATGAGTGAGACTAATGACCACAGGCAGATTTTCACACAATGGCACAAACTCAGTTGGGAATGGCGTTGGGGTAGGAATGGGGAGACCTACGTACAAATCCCTGATCTGTTCAGAAACACATCAGTAACACTGAAAGCTGCCTTATACTGAATCAGACAGGTGGTTCCTCTTGCTCAGTATTGGCACCACTGACTGGCAGTGGCTCTCCTTCCTAGCTCTACCTGGTAATACTGGGGAGTGGATGTTTTGCATGGAAGCATTTTCCCTACCATTGAGCTGCAGCCCTTCCCCATCCATTGGATGATCTTGGCCAATCTCTCCCTCCCCCACTCTCTTTCAGCTTAAATGACAGGGTTGTGAGGATAAAGGAATGAGGAGGAGGAAGCCCTATGTGCTTCTTTAAGCATAAACAAACATATAAAGACAGTCCATGAATCAGCCAGAAATACCGAGCAATCAACTGATGAGTTGTCCAGCTTACATCTATATCTATATGGGCCCAAATTGCTACTGAAATGGGGTGGTGGTGGTGAGAGAGGGGCTAAACAGCAAACAGATTAGGAGGGGGATTTACCAAGGGTTGTTGTCTTTTTTTGCATGGGGGGGTAGTCCACTCTCCAAATCTTGTAAAAGTGTCTCTCTTTTGTGGACAGAGTGAACATCTAGCCAAATCTGGTCCACAATTTTGTTGCCCCCAAAGGCAAAGGTAGCAATGCTATGTAATTCAAGGTGTGTGTGTGTGTGTGTGAGGGGGATAGGAGCCAGCAGTGCCTTGTGTGTCCATGTGTGCGCACATGAGCATTTTTAAGTCTTTGAGAGTGGATTATGGTTTTTGCTAAACAACAACTCTCAAGACAACCCCCCAAAACATTCCTGCTATTTCTCTGCACCTCTGAAAAACTGCCAAAACGAGCCTCCCTGTTTCACTGCCCCTAAATAGGGTGGCAAAACAGGAAAAGCCTTTTTGGGTTAGCCCTATAAAATATATGTTACAGTGAATGTTGATATTCCCATGTGACTGCTGAGAATCCCAGATAAATTTTGTGAAATATGTGTGTGTGTGTATACATAAACATGTAATTGTGATTAAGAAAACAGAGTGTGGCTTCCGCTTTCATCAGCCTCTAACATACAAATGCATCTACCAAGGTGACAGTAATAAAGCTTTGAGGATGGAACACTCAGAGGGGCTTCACTTGCAAAATCTAAGTAAGGTTTGTACTGTCCAATAAGGCCTTATGGTGCCAATGTGTCCAGGGAGTACATCCAAACGTTCTCCCTCTTAGTGAGTGCTGTTGGATCTGTTGGCATCTCTACAGCTGTTATAGATGAGTCCAACAGGCTGTGGCCCTCAGTGTTAAAATGTTTTGCAACTGGTTGCTCCACTTTTTTAGTCAAGATTGCCAGTTTGTGGTTTCTGAAGCATGTGCATAGGTCAGTTGCAGCTTTTCCTACCTATTGGATATGACATCCTGGTTTTTTATATTTGATGACATAAATTATATTGCAGGATCTGCAGGTGATGTTCTGTTTGATGTAATATGTTCTGCCCATCCTAGTGCTTTTGAAAGTATTTATCCCCATGAGGTACACACAAGTGATACAGTGTTTGGAGTGACAAGGATGAGATCCAGGATTACTGATAGGTGGCTTAAGCACAGCTCTCACTAATAGTTTGCATAAATTAGGAGGCTGGTGAAATGCTACGAGAAGAGACTTGTTTATGGCTCCAGCAAGATATTCAGAGTGTGCTAGCAATGAGTAGCTCTTCCTGATTGCTAGGTGATAGTTAGGAGATGTAGGGTGGAAATTTACCACAAATAGAATACGTTGTTCTTTATTTTTTGAAATCTCATTATGATGGAGGAGGTTTTCTCTGGACAGAATGGTGGCTCGGTGGATGTTGCAATCAATTACATGTGGAGGATATCCTCTCTGAAGAAGTGTTAAGTTCACTGATCCTTCTTTGGCATTTATCTTCATTGTTGCAAATACATTTCATTCTGAGAGCTAAACTGTAGACAGTGTTATTCTATACATACTTAGGATGGCAGGATTTCCAGTTTAGATAGGTGTAGGCATCAGTGGGTTTGCTGTAGAGATCAGTGGCTATTTTGTAGTTTTCAATGGTGAGAAGGAGATCAAGAAAAGGGATGTGTGGATTATCATTTGTGCTATTGAATACACACACATCTGCCCTATACTGAGAGAGCAACAGCTCTCCAGGACCTCAGGCAAAGGTCTTTCCTGCTCTATGAAATCTTTCTAACTGGAGATGTCTCAGGTTTGAAGGTACGTCCTTCTGCACACAAAGCATGGGCTCATCAAATGTATTTCCTCAGTTTTTGTACATAACACAAGTGAATATTAAGAATCACATTTAGGTACCTGTCATCATTCACTAGTGATCTCTCAGTTTTCAGACATTCATGACATTTGTCTGGGATTGTTAACGTTCATATGACATATTATAAATGTGAATATGTCACTGATCCTGGGACTTCTCTGTAACATACCTATGTCTGTACCTGTCCTACTTTTTATAGCCTCCTTTGGGTCTTTGCTCTAGTCAAGAAATGCCTGGATAAAAACTGGGACCTCCCAGGACGGCTGAAATGTTAATATGTCCAATATCTGGACATTTTAATGGCCAATGAGTGTAATGATAGTTGGTAACTCAGAGGCATTCCTTTATTGAGACGCTTGTCAACCCTTTTTTAAGAGCTGGTAATTTGTGGGCTTGGCCTAAAGTCACATGGGGCTGTTGAAGCACAGGAAGTCTTAGAACTGCTATACGAACTGTTGACTGTCTCTACAGATTGAAGTTGTGCTTTATGCCAGCCCTCAGTCTATGACTGTGTGGACCCCAAAGCATTACAATGGTGCAATGGACTGAAAGAGAGATGGTAAGAGGTGTGTCCCCCACAATCTCGCAAGTGAGATTTGCCAGTAAATTGATTTTCCCCATATGACTTTTGCCTGAGTCATCTTTGACTAATTCTTATTTAGAAAACTACCCTAGAACAAACATCAATGGAGATTTTGAGTTTTAAAAAGACAATTTTACGATTATTAAATGTTTGGATAAATTTGTTTTGAATGCTCCTCTCATTGTCAGTATAAAGTGGACCTACTCTGCTTTCCAACTTTAACATTCATGTGCAGTTTTGAAGTTGCTTCTTAGGGCTAACTGTTGATCAAACCCTCAAAGTTAGGATTGGGAGTCATATATTGCAGCTGCTTTTTAAGTCCATATGCATAAAGGATGTTCCAATATTAAGTTCCCAAGTTTTAACCCATCATGTTCCTAAAGGTTAATATTTTATGTGGCACATTATATTGGAGATATAGTCTTTGTTTTAACATATTGTCTAAGTTCAGTATATGGTTCAGAGTATCTTCCTTTGTTTACAGTGCCTACTATAATATCAGCAAAATATGTTATATTTATGAGGTACTACCTTATTGCAGAACAACCCTGAACATGCCTGATCTCATCTGATCTCGGAAGCTATGCAGGGTCAGGCCTGGTTAGTACTTGGATGGGAGACAGCCTAGGAATACCTGGTGCCGTAGGCTTAGAGGAAGGCAATGGTAAATCACCCCTGAATACCTCGTACCATGAAAATTCTATATATATATATTTCCCCCAGGGACCTACAACTTCCAGAGTTCCCTGGGAAGAGATATTGACTGTTAAACAACTCTGGAAATCGTAGCTCTCTGAGGAGAATTGTGCTCTCCTAACCACTCTCAGCACCCTTAACAAGCTACCATTACCAGGATTCTTTGGGGGAAGCCATGACTGTTAAATGGTGTAGTAGTGCTTTAAATGTGTGGTGCACGGATGTGGGGCAAGAACGAGGAACAACAAAAACATCTTAGGCCCATCACCAGCCCTAACACCCATGGTGATCAAAGAAAATCTCTGACTTAGACATGACATTTCTGTAGCTGTGGGGTTTTATTTATTTATTTTTAAAAATCTAAATAATTGATGGGTGGGCAACCAGATTGGGACTGTGGCATGGGAAGAGAAGTACCTGATTTGAATTGGACCCACCACCTCCAGAGCACCAAAAAAGCTCTCCTGCTATTGTGAATAGCAGGCACAGAGGGTTCTACTCAGATTGGGACTGAAGAATGGGCAAAGGATATAAGCTCCCCACCCTCACTCCCTACCATGCCATGATCCAAATTTGGCTCTGCCACGCACATAGGATATTTATTTATTTATAAACCAGTTATACAAGGGTGAACTAAATGTCACATATAGTTTGGCCCTGATGACCCACTTGTGATGTACTCCTGGGAAGATTTCTACGTTGGGTGGGTGCAGATTTGAGGCACTGTGACTGGTTCCATCACTCCAGCTCCAGATATTCTCAAATCATCCCCAGTGCCCCAGGAACAGAGACAATGGTGTGTCCACGTGGAAGCCAGCCCTAAATACATAATTCCTGTCTGTCGGTGTGAGGCCCTTTCCTGACCCCTACTCAGGAGGAGGAAGCAAGAACCAACATTTCTTCCAGATCAGGGCCTTACTGATTGTTCAGGGAAGCAGCTATAAAGTTCCTCAGTTGCTGATGCATCACCTCATTAGCTCAGCTTCCTGTGAATCTGTACATGGACCATTCCCTTGTTCTCATGGAAATTTTGCTTCCCGATTAGTTGAACAGTTCCAAACCTTGCAGATAAGAGGAGAATTTAGCCATGCAGTTGCCGTGGTGGGAATGGGACACCCTTTCAACGCAATGCTGCCTAAATACCCCAGTCATATGATTCCCTCTGTGTGGTAGCTGCTACAATTCTTGTTCTATGCAGAATTTCATCCCCTAACAGCCATATCATCCTGTGACTACTACTGGAGCATGCTAAACTGTGTGCAGATGTTCGCTCATCATACACCACCCTGGTGCAGTTATAAACCATCAGGGTGAAGTTTACAGTCGTACCACCTGTTATGGTGCACAGGGTTGACTATTTTCCTGTAGCAAACACAACCTGAGTGACTAGGATATTTTTACCAAGATATGTGTGAGGTATTTTACAGTATTGTACAGGAAAGTGCAGTTTCCTGTTCTCTGTTAAATTTCCCCATTCTGGTAAAAACATCACTCTGGCTTTTATACCATCTTTTTCAGAGTGCTTATTAGCTTCCCTTATGTATAAATAAATCACTATATATAATGCAAGTTTTCCCTTGAATAAATTATGAAAAGAAAACCCACCTGAAGGGGGGAAAATGGAAGAAATGATCACTTTTCAGAGTGACTATTTATAAACCATTCATTTTTTTAAAAAAATGTATGTTGTCTTCATAGCCTTGAGTGTTAAAAAGTCTGAAATTCAATAAAACATACCATTTGGAAGAAAAGCTCTCATTCAATCCCAAGACAACAAAGGGATTATAAATTGTCGAATCAGGATCCTCTAGATGGCTGCTGTTTTTTGCATGGTGTGAACTGTCTGAGGAACAAAATGTTGGGTATAAAATATGAGGACAATATTTTAAGCACAGAAAAACCCATTATTTCTCATCTTCCTTCCCAGTTCAGAGAGAGACTCATGAAATCTTCCTGACTGATTAGCAGAAGTACTTTCTACCGTCACTGTTGACCCTGAAGTTATTGGTATTAAGGGCGTATTGGAGCTTATAAATCTGGTGGTGCCTGCATTCTAAATGGCAAATTTTGCAAATGTGTATAATCAGTAAATTACAGAGGAACAGAAAAGGCTATCACACTGCAAATCTTCAGCACAGAGAAATCTATGTTTTTCTCATTCGGTTAGTACTTTTGTGGTTCTTAATCGTTACTGAAATGTGTTCTTAATATACACACTTAATCAGGCTTCTGGAAATAGCTTGTGGATGTAAACAAGGGCTATAATTAAGGCTGTGCAACTGCGGCTAATATTCCATTCATATGTATAGACTTGCATTTTGGATTTTTTTTTTTTTTAAAATGAGGGGATGCCTCTTCTGGACTGGCAGTTCCATTGAGAAAATAAAGCTATTAGAACTACTATGATTTGAAAGGGTCATGCAAATCACACATCACATGATGATTTCCTTATATGTGCCAATGGTCCCTATTTATCAGGGACAGTACTGATCTTTTGATAGCTGTCCTGGAAAAATGCTGTCCCTCTTTCTTACTTTTGGGAAGATTTGTTAATTCCTTTTCAAAATTTTCTTAGAATGAGAGTTGCTAGAGTTATCTCAGGTTTCAGCATCCTCATCTTTCATTTGGAATCTCTCCGGTTCTTGGTAACCAGTGGCATCTCAGCTTAAGGGTGTTTTCTAAAAGGTAGTTCGCAGTGCTTCCTTGTATGTCAAAGGTATCAGGCATTGTCCATCTATTCACCTAGTATGCAAAATGGTCTTCTCATAAACACAGTATATTTACATTTTAGATGTGCCCAGAGACAACTTTCCAGCTGATTCCAACCTGATGAGTGTCAATTCACACTTACCTGTGGTTAGGGATTTTTTAAAATCAAAGGTTGGGTTGCACTAGGATTTCTTGGCTAGCAAATGCCAACAGCAGCTGCAAGTTCTTTAATACATACATGCAAATACTGGGGAAACCTGTCCTCCACTTTTTAAAAAGGTGCTTCTTTAATGTTTTCTTGTGTCTAGTTTTCTACCTCATTCATAGAGCCCTTTAGAAATTTGGTGGATGCAGAACTGAATTTAACTTATTGCTGCAAGGTGGCCCAGGATGGTGTGTGTGTCTTTTTCTTTCCATTAAATTTTGATGGGTGCAGAGTTGAGCACACCTTACTGTTGCGAGGGAACTGAGGCACAGTTTATGAACAAAACTAAAACATGTATCACAATGGCTGTAAGCTTGGTAACTTTGTCTAAGCTGAAGCAGTTCTCCCCACTTCTCCCCTGCCACATACCTGTCTTTTCAGATTCCATCTCTCATCACATTGTGCTCCTAGGCCTGTTGACTGTAGTCAATACTGTACCGAAGAACACCACAGCTTCCTGTGGCAATTAATTTCATTAGTCAATTATACTGTGGGTGACAAAGTATTTCCTTTTGTTTCTCATGAAACTACTACCAATCAGTTCAATTGGAGGATGCAGAGATCTAGTGCTTTGAAAGTCATCTTTTTCATAAACTAAAAAACCTGAGCCCTTTCCTAATTATTTTAATAGCCTTTTCAATAGAAGCTGTTGCAATTGTACACAGTGTATAGGGAGGGGTGGACAGGCATCATGCAGAACTGTGGAGCAGAAGTCCGGGAGCAGGAGGCCCCCAAATGCAGCAGTGCTGCTTTGCCCTATATTACATTAAGTGAAGTAATGCACAAATGCACATGGCGGTGGAGGCACCAAAGGTATCTTTGCTGCCTCCATTGCATCTTAGAGGAGCCGCCCGGCTAAGTTGTTCCATGTTGTCTGGAGATTGGTCACTCTTAACCAAGGGGATGGATCTCTGGAGCACACCGACAATTGCAAAGCTATAAAAAGGAGCTGGGAAGTTAACATTGCCACAAGCTCAGAAGTAGCCCAGAATGAGCAGCTGTACGGGATTTCAGACAGAGGACATTCCCAACCCTATTTAAACCCTATTTAAAGATTTCCGTGTTCTACGATTGAGCTATGGCCCTTTTGCTGAGGCAGCAAAATGTCTTCAGCCTGGTAGTTCGTGTGGACAATTATATTTTTTGTGGCTTTGGATCTTGGCGGAGGAGCGACTCGGCGGCGGCGGGAGAAAGTGTATAGAACGGCCGGAGACGGGGTGTGGCCGCCTCCTTGCTTTGAAACAATATTTCTAACGGTGTTTTTGGCTGATGTGGACTTGGATTTGTGAGCTGCCCGCTGCTGTGATCTGCGGGTGGGGGTTCCGGCTTGGCGCTTGTTTATGGTGGATATTAATCAGGGCTGCTCGCGTTGGAGCGAGGAATAACTGGGACGACGCTGTTTGGTGCGTCCTTCCATCGCCAAGGGTCTTGTTAGTTGTGGACTGGTTTTTGGTTGTTTTTGTTTGTTGGACTGTGGGTGTGTGTATGGTGGGTGATTGTGTGTTGTATGGTATATGTTATAAGTGTGTGTGGTGATATTTTATATTATGTGCCTGGGAGAGAGGAATTATAGTCAGGAGGAACTTGTGGGGGCCCCAATAGGTGTAGTGACGGGTAGAGGGAGATACCACGTTGTGTGGAAAACAGGCCAGGTGAGGGGAATGCGGCCCAGGCAATTGACGGCTGTGCCGTGTTCCGGTCTTCCACACATTCACAGGTATGCGGGACATCCTATCAGCCAGCTCTCTGATCTCCGGATGCTGCTTTTTAATGCCAGATCGGTACACAATAAGACTGCCCTCATACACGATTTAATTGTGGATGAGGCAGCCGATCTGGCATGCATAACTGAGACATGGGTGGATGAGCAGGGAGGAGTTGGTCTCTCCCAGCTGTGCCCACCGGGATACTCAGTACAGCATCATGGTAGATCAGAAGGCCGGGGAGGGGGGGTTGCTGTGGTCTATAGGAGTTCTATCCCCCTCCTCAAGCACCATGTCCATGTAACTACTGGCCTTGAGTGTTTGCATCTTGAGTTGGGCCATAAGGACAGATTAGGGATTCTGTTAGTGTACCGCCCACCCTGTTGCCTAACGGACTCCCTGACTGAGCTGGCGGAGGTGGTCTCGGAGGTTTTGCTGAGATCCCCTAGACTTCTGGTGCTGGGCGATGTCAACATTCATGCCGAGGGCATCTTATCTGGGGCGGCTCAGGACTTCATGGTTTCCATGACGACCATGGGGCTGTCCCAATATACTACTACTATTTTTGCTACGGGACATGATGATAGTGATCTGTATATAGGGAGCCTTACATCAGTTCCTTTGTCATGGACAGACTACTGCTTGTTGAGGTTTAGACTCACAACGACTTTCCCTCTCTGCAAGGGTGGGGGACCTATTAAGATGGTCCGCCCCCGGAGGCTGCTGGATCCTGATGGTTTTCAAAAAGCTCTGGGGAGTTTTCTGGCTGATAAGGCTGGCGCTCATGTCAACACCCTGGCCGATCTGTGGAATGCGGAGATGACCCGGGCAGCTGACATGATCGCACCTGTGCGCCCTCTCCTTTGTAGAGCTCATACAGCTCCATGGTATACTCCGGAGCTGAGGGCGATGAAACAATATAGGAGACGGCTTGAGTGCAGATGGAGACGGACTCCTGACGAATGCAACTTTGCACTGGTGAGTGCTTACAATAAGACGTATTTTAGGGCAGTGCAGGCAGCAAAGAAACAACATATCACGGCCTCTATTCAATCTTCTATCTCTCATCCGGCGGAGCTCTTTCAAACTGTCAAAGGGCTCTTACATTCTGGCCATAAGGACGTGATTGAATCTTCCAAAGCACGCTGTGACGAATTTGCCAAGCACTTCCAGAATAAAATTTCTTGCATCCGTCAGGACTTAGACTCCATTGTTATAGCAGTTGAATCAAATGAGGTCTTCAGAGCACAGTCTGGTCATGTTTTGTTGGATGAGTTTCAATTGGTACAGCTTGAGGACGTCAACAAGGTGCTTGGACAGGTGCGTGCAACCACCTCTGTATTAGATCCTTGCCCCTCTTGGCTAATAGAAGCTAGCAGGGATGGCACTGCTGGCTGGGCTAGGGAAGTGATTAATGCCTCACTATATGAGGGAGTGGTCCCGAACTGCCTTAAGGCGGCGGTGGTTAAACCACTTTTAAAGAAATCTTTCCTGGACCCAGAGAATTTGAATAACTACAGGCCGGTAGCAAATGTGCCATTCCTGGGCAAGGTTCTGGAAAGGGTGGTTGCATCCCAGCTCCAGGCTCTCTTGGATGAGACCGATTATCTGGATCCATTTCAATCGGGTTTCAGGCCCGGTTTTGGCACAGAGACGGCCTTGGTCGCCCTGTATGATGACCTTTGTCGGGAGAAAGACAGAGGGAGTGTAACTCTGTTGATTCTCCTTGACCCCTCAGCGGCTTTTGATACCATCGACCATGATATCCTTCTGGGGAGGCTTGCGGATTTGGGAGTTGGAGGTACTGCTTGGCAGTTGTTCCGCTCTATCTTGCATGTCGTCTCCAGAAAGTAGTGCTTGGGGGGCACTACTCGACCCCCTGGGTGCTCCAATATGGAGTTCCGCAGGGATCAGTTCTGTCCCCCATGCTCTTTAACATCTATATGAAGCCGCTGGGTGCCGTCATCAGGAGGTTTGGAGTGCGTTCTCATCAGTACGCTGATGATACGCAGCTCTACTTCTCCTTTTCATCTTCTTCAGGTGAGGCTGTCAAAGTGCTAAACTGATGCTTGGCTGCGATAATGGACTGGATGAGAGTGAACAAATTGAAGCTCAATCCAGATAAGACTGAGATGCTACTAGTAAATGGATCCCCTGACCAGATGATGGATGTTCGACCTGTTCTGGATGAGGTTACACTCCCCCTGAAGGAGCAGGTGCGCAGCTTGGGAGTCCTTCTGGACCCGTCCTTGTCACTTGAGGCGCAGGTGGCCTCGGTGGCACGGAGTGCTTTTTACCAACTTAGGCTGGTGGCCCAGCTACGCCCATACCTGGACAGGGAACATCTTACTTCAGTTGTTCATGCTCTGGTAACCTCGAAATTGGACTACTGCAACGCACTCTATGTGGGGCTGCCCTTGAAGACGGTTTGGAAACTGCAGCTAGTGCAGAATGCAGCGGCCAGATTAATAACTGGGACCAAGCGGTCGGAGCACATCACACCGATTCTGGCCCGCTTGCACTGGCTGCCCATATGTTTCCGGGCCCGATTCAAGGTGCTGGTTTTAACCTATAAAGCATTACACGGCACGGGCCTGCAATACCTGATGAAACGTCTCTCCCGATATGAGCCTACCCGTACACTGTGCTCAACATCGAACGCCCTCCTCCAGGTGCCGACACAGAGAGACGCCCGGAAGGTGACTATAAGAAAGAGGGCCTTCTCGGTGGTGGCCCCCGAACTATGGAACACCCTTCCTGACGAGGTTCGCCTGGCGCCTACATTACTATCCTTTCGGCGCCAGGTGAAAACTTTCCTCTTTGCCCAGGCATTTTAATATTTTAATATTTTAATATTTAACATGTTCGTATTCTTGTATTTGTATTTTGTATTTAATGTTTTAACAGACAGTTTTTGATATATCTTTTGTAATTTGATGATTAAGTGGTTTTTATATTATATGTGAAGTGTTTTTATTGATGTACACCGCCCAGAGAGCTTGCTATGGGCGGTATAAAAGTTGAATTAAATAAATAAATAAATAAATCTCTGGAGCACAGCTGTAACCGGCTAGCCTAAACATTTCGGGATTAAAGCCCCACTCCACTCCACAGTGATTTAGATGCTACTATCATGGCAATTCCAGCCGAGGTGTCCAATGCTACGTAAAGCCTAGTGCTGTGGGATCAATTCCAGTTAATGCAGCTTGATGATGTAGACAAGATTCTTGCAGTGATGCGCCCAACCATCTGCTCACTAGATCCTTGTCCATCCTTGCTTATCAAAGCTAGCTGGAGTGGAGTGATTGAATGGGTCACAGATGTGGTAAATGCATCTTTGCTTGATGGTGCGATGCCCACTGCCCTTAAAGAGGTGGTGGTGCATCCACTTCTTAAAAACTACATACCAGTTGCCAACACCCCTTTCTTGGCAAAGATGGTGGAAAAGGTGGTTGTGGAGCAACTTCAGGTATTACTGGAGGAGACTGATTATCCAGAACAATTACAGTCTGGATTCAAACCCAGTTTTGGAACAGAATCAGCCTTGTTGCCCTGATGGAGGACCTTTATCATGAGAGAGACAGGGGGAATGCAACCCTGTTACTTCTGCTCGATCTCACAGTGGCACTTGACACCATTAACCATGGTATCTTCCTGGACCGACTCAGTGGGATAGGTATTGGAGGCACCGTATTACTTTCAGGGCCACCTCCAGGGACTAGTGCCATATTTCTCCATAACATCTGAATCAGAAGATACTGTGAATGTTCTGGATCACTGTCTGACTGTTGTAGTGGACTGTGCTTGAATTCTTGAAAGATGGAGGCTGTTTGGGCTGGTGGTTCCCATGTCTGGGAGATAGGCAAGTTACCTGTTCAGGGTGGGGTCATACTCCCTCTGAAGGAGCAGGTCCATAGCTTAGGAGTACTCCTGGCTTCATCTTTGTGACTAGAGGCCCCAGTGTCCTCTGTGGCTAGGAGTGCCTTTTACCAGCTTTGTCTGGTTCATCACCTTCAGCCGTTCCTGGACAGGGAACTGGCCACTGCACTCCATATGTTGGTAACCTTGAGGCTGCAATGTGCTCTATGTGGGGCTCCCCTTGGCCCTGTTCGGAAGCTTCAGCTGGTGCAAAATGTGGTGGCCAGACTGCTGAAGGGGGCATATGACAGGCAACATGTGATACCATTCTTAAAACATCTGCACTGACTGCCCATCCACTACCGAGCCAGATTCAAAGGTTCTTGAACCATGTAGGTCCAGGGCATCTTTGTGGTTGTTGTTATGTGCCTTCAAGTCGATTACGACTTATGGTGACCCTATGAATCAGTGACCTCCAGGAGCATCTGTCAAGAACCACCCTGTTCAGATCTTGTAAGTTCAGATCTGTGGCTTCCTTTATGGAATCCATCCATCTCTTGTTTGGCCTTCCTCTTTTTCTACTCCCTTCTGTTTTTCCAAGCGTTATTGTCTTTTCTAGTGAATCATGTCTTCTCATTATGTGTCCAAAGTATGATAACCTCAGTTTCATCATTTTAGCTTCTAGTGACAGTTCTGGTTTAATTTGTTCTAACACCCAATTATTTGTCTTTTTCGCAGTCCATGGTATGCACAAAGCTCTCCTCCAACACCACATTTCAAATGAGTTGATTTTTCTCTTGTCAGCTTTTTTCACTGTCCAACTTTTACATCCATACATAGAGATCAGGAATACCATGGTCTGAATGATCCTGACTTTAGTGTTCAGTGATACATTTTTTCATTTGAGGACCTTTTCTAGTTCTCTCATAGCTGCCGTCCCCAGTCCTAGCCTCCTTCAGATTTCTTGACTATTGTCTCCATTTGGGTTAATGGCTGTGCCAAGGTATTGATAAACCTTGACAAGGTCAATGTCCTCATTGTCAACTTTAAAGTTACATAAATCTTCTGTTGTCATTACTTTAGTCTTCATGACACTTAGCTGTAGTCCTGCTTTTGTGCTTTCCTCTTGAACTTTCATCAGCATTCGTTTTAGATCATTACTGGTTTCTGCTAATAGTATGGTATCATCTGCATATCTTAAATTATTGATATTTCTCTCTCCAATTTTCACACCACCGTCATCTTGATGCAATCCCGCTTTCCGTATGATATGTTCTGCATATAGATTAAACAAATAGGGTGATAAAATATGCCCTCGTCTCACACCCTTTCCGATGGGGAACCAGTCAGTTTCTCCATATTCTGTCCTTAGAATAGCCTCTTGTCCAGAGTATAGGTTGCGCATCAGGACAATTAGATGCTCTGGCACCCCCATTTCTTTTAAAGCATTCCATAGTTTTCCATGATCTACACAGTCAAAGGCTTTGCTGTAATCTATAAAGTACAGGGTGATTTCCATCTGAAATTCCTTGGTCTGTTTCATTATCCAACGTATGTTTGCAATATGATCTCTGGTGTCTCTTCCCTTTCTAAATCCAGCTTGGATGTCTGGCATTTGTCGCTCCATATATGGTAAGAGCCTTTGTTGTAGAATCTTGAGTGTTACTTTACTTGCATGGGATATTAAGGCAATAAGGGTATCTTAGGGACCACCTTATATCCCAGCTTGATCACTAAGATCATCTGCAAGAACAGCTTTGGTTGACCCCCAATTTGGGGGGCTCTTTCCCACCCCTAATTTATGGTTACAACCATCTGCAAACTAACAGGCTGGCATGGTCCACATGTTTAGTGTGTCCTCTACAAGAATGCTTCAGGAGCATAAAGAGATGCTGGAAGATTTCTGGTTGATCAATGTTCTCATGGAGCTCCTGTTGACATGCATGGTTCCTTGATCAGCTAGGATACAAGCATACAGGAAAACTACCCTGAGCACTGTGACTATAGCAAAAGGTGGATATATAAATTTGTTTCAGTAAATAAATAAATTGTTGTGCGAATGGTCAACTAACTCATATCAAGGGTCTAAAACTTTATTGGTAAGGAGGGGTTTTTTTAGCAGTTGTTTTGATTTGTTTGTGACATACATTGATTAATGCTGGACACAAAAACCTACTCTGTTGCAAACCTATAAGCATTTTCTGCAGAAAGACGTATGATGCCATTGAAAGAAAACATATTCATAGGGTATGTTTTTAAACAATGAAATATGAAAATACAATATTTTTAAGATTGCGTATAATTACTGAACCTTCTAGGACTTCACATGTGTGAACCTGTTACTTTTGTTTTTGTTAGCTGCCATTAAAATGCTCACCAGAATGTGTATAGCATCCATTTTAACTAGAGCTTGAACATTACTAATTTAAACCTCCTGCATTTGCATGCAGCTCCTCAACTACATGGCTTTTAAGCTGCTCTCTGTTTTGTTCTCCTGTCAAAAATTCAGCAGTGGTGTCTTCTTCACCCTGTTATTTCTACATTACTGCCTGAAGGACAGATCTGTTTTGTATGCTCAGGAACTAGGCCTGCCTAGGACTTATCACACCTATTTTATATTCTACATTGGTTAATTTTTTATTTCCCTGGCACCTGGGTAAAGAATAGTCAACACCATTAACAATACATTGTGCTACAATAAATATTTTATTGGACATATATCCATGTATAATCTGCAAAATTACACAGGTTTTTTTTTAAGGCTGTCAGGATCCAGCTAGAATTCATATTGTCTAGCAAGTGTATATATTAATAATATGCCGGTCTGGTTTTGGCAACCATCCGTCTTCATTATACAACTGATTTGCAGCATTTCTTTGGATGACAGGAAGAATGAAGTGCCTTCTTCTGCAAAAACCTGAGATATAATAGAGATACTCAGCCTCGATAATCTTGGAGAAGGAATGCAGCAGCTAAAATATCTGGAGATGTTCCAGTGTTTTGCACTGGCTTTCCATTGTCACAAATGCAACTATGTGCCTGTTGGGTAGAAGTTGTGGGTGTGTTCTCAGTGCAATGCGCTCCTGGCTCTTTGGGAACAAGTTTGTTCCTTGAGGTCAAGGTGGCTGATCTGGAAAAGTTGAGAGAGTCAGAAAGGTCAGTGGATGAGGCCTTCAAGGGCATTACAGTTCTGTCCCACTCCAAAGATAATAGCTTCCCTGCTGTCATGGAGAATGAGGGCCTTGGGGAAGGAAAGCATCACTCAAAGGAAGAAGGAAACAATCCTGTAGAAGGGATCCATTCCTTGGGGGATGAACAGATAAACTCTTGTGCCAAGGATACTTCTCCGGGGGGTGGAGGGATCTAGTAGTGGATGATTCGATCATTAGGAACATAGATGGTGGGGGTATGTGATAGGCATATAGATCACAGAGTAATTTGCCTGCCTGGTGTGAAGGTTGCAGATTCTGTTTGTCGTCTAGATAGCCTAGTAACTAGTGCTGGGGAGGAGTCTGCAGTGCACATTGGAACCAATGACATGGGAAATACAGTTGTGATGTCCTGGAAACAAACTTTAGGTTGCTAGCTAGGATGCTGAAAGCCAGGACCTCCAAGTTATCTGTCTCTGAAATGCTACCAGTTCCACACGCAGGCCAGCTAGACAGGCACAACTTTGTAGTCTCAAAGCATGGATGAGATAATGGTGCAAAGAGGAGGGGTTTGGATTTGTTAGGCACTGGGGAACATTTTGGGACAAGCTGGGCCTGTAGAAAAGGGATAGGCTTTACTTGAATTGGGATGGAACCAGACTGTTGGCACTTAAAATCACAAAGGTCTGTGTTAGAATTGCTTGTTAATATGTGTTTTTTTTAATAATATGTTTTTAACCCTTTTTTAAAAGATGTTTTTAAAGCTTTTCTTTTAAAATGTTTTTAACGTTGTTTTGTTTTATTGTATTTTAAGGTCTGTTTTTATGATGTTTTAAAGTGTTTTTAGCTTTTCTGTTTGCCGCCCTGGGCTCCTGCTGGGAGGAAGGGCAGGATATAAATAAAATAATAAATAAATAAATAAATAAACAAAGGTGGCAGAACAGCTTTGAAACTGATTGGGGGAGGGGAAGCTGACAGGAGCTAAAGACAGTCTGGTTTGGAGCAAATCTCACCCCTATGTTGAAGATGGAAAATTAATGAAAATTTAAATGGGGTAGGTGTAGAAGTAGGCACTGTGAATGCAAAGGCACAAGATAGCAATTCAGAGAGGCTAAAGAATTGCAGGCCAAAACACAAGTGCCAAAGACACTTGAAGAATAACACTGTACATAAGTGTTTGCGCACTAATGCTAGAAGCCTCCCAACCAAGATGGGTGAACTGGAGTGCGTGGTCTTAGGTGACAGCATTGATATAGTGGCCATAACAGAAACCTGGTGGAATGGAGAGAACCAGTGGGAAACGGTTATCACTGGATATAAACTCTATAGGAAGGACAAGGAAGGACATATTGGAAATTGTGTCGCTATCTACATCAAAGAGGGCACCAGTGAGCTAAACATCTCAAAAGGGGCAGACTCCTTCACAGAATTGTTGCAGGTGGTGATACTAAGCTCCAAGAGTAATTTAGTACTGAGGATGTGCTATCATTCCCCTGATCAAAATGGTCAGGGAGATTTTGAAGAATAAAATCGAGGAAGCATCCAAAAGAGGAAATGTTGTAATAATGGGTGACTGGCTACATACATATTCCAATCACAACAAAGAGGTAAAATGTTTAGATACCCTAAATGACTATGCCTTAGAATAGCTGGTCTTGGAACCAATTAAAGGGGTGGTGGTAAGTGTTGTCCAACTGATTGGGAACAGTGACCACAGTGCTATTAAGTTAAACATACATGTAAATAGCCAATTGCCAAGAAAACCCAACACAGTCACATTTGGCTTCGAAAGAGGAAACTTCCCAAAAATTAGGGAATTTGTTAAAAAAAAGAAGTTGAAAGGAAAAGTGAAGAGGGTCAAATTACTCCAAAATGTTTGGGAGTTGGTTAAAAACACAATATTAGAAGCTCAACTGGAGTGTATACCACAGATCAGGAAAGGTACCACCAGGGCCAAGAGGATGCTAGTGTAGTTAATGAGCAGAGTCAGACACAATTAGAGTCAAGAAGCCTTCCTTCAAAAAACAGAAGTCCAACTTAGGAGAACAAAAAGGAACACAAACTATGGCAAAAGAAATGCAAGCAGATAATAAGGGATGCTAAAAAGAATCTGAGGAGCACATTGCTACAGACCAATAAAAAAAAAATCCTTTTAATACATTAGTAGCAGGAGACCGACCTGGGGGGGCGGTTAGACCTTTGGATAACAAGGGAGTGCAATGTGTGCTAAAGGATGATAAAGACATGACAGAGAAGCTGAATGAATTCTTTACATCTGACTTCACAGTGGAAGATTTGGGCAAAACCCTGTGCCAGAACTAACTTTTGCAGAAAGGGAATCTGAGGAACTGAGGCAAATAGTGATGATGAAAGATGAAGTTCTAGGCTTAATAGACAGAATAAAACCTGACAAATTGCCAGGTCCAGATGTTCTCAAAAGAACTCAAAATTGCTGATCTTGTAATAAAATGTAGAAGATGTAACTTGTCCTTCAGATCTGCTTCCACATGAAGCTGAATATTGGAAGAGTCAGGACAAACAAAAGAAAGTACTACTTCACACAGTGCATAGTTAAACTATGGAATTCGCTTCCATAGGAAGCAGTGACAGCTACCAAATTGGATGACTTTAAAAGAGGATTAGACAAATTCATGGAGGATAAGGCTATCAATGGCTACTAGCCATGATGGCTATTATCTGATTCCATGGTAGTATGCAGCAGACTTCTGAATACCGGTTGCTGGAAACCTCAGGAGGGGAGAGTGCTCTTGCACTGAGGTCTTGCTTGCGGACTTCCCATAGGCATCTGGTTGGCCACTGTGAGAACAGAATGCTGGACTAGATGGGCCACTGCCCTGATCCAGCAAGTAGTTCTTATGTTCTTTTGAAGATTGCTTTGTTTGAAGGGTTTGCTTGAATATGTATAGATAGACATTTTATCTATAGGGCTGTATTCCAGATTTTGCCTAGATGGAAATGTGAAAGCTTCATATTTCTCTGACAAGCCACTGGGAGCCACAAGTTTAGTAATGGCAGACTGGACTTAATATGTCAAAGTGTCCTGTGAGTGCTTAGTGGTGCAAGGTAACTAACTCCACCATAGTCTTCTGGAGTCAGTGCTGTGAATACACAGCTGCTTGTTGTTGGGTCTGCTGTTGGAGGTGCAATAGCCCTACTTTTAATTCTGTGGATACTTCCACCTTCCCAGGCACTTAAGTTACATGGTATGGACACTTAATCTGTACAAGTGGATATGCTGTTTTTGCAAAGCAGATCTGAAAAATTGTAATAGACCCATCACACTATACATTTATGGGGAGAGGGCAAGATCTGTGGTGGAGCAAGAGCCACATCCATTGCTCTGCTATTTTGCTATGGGCAGGGCGGGAGGTGGTTAGGGACAGCCTTTTCTTTCTAGACCAACCCCAGGGCTTGTGTAGTGTTATTTCTGTGCACCTGTCAGAGAAACAAGGAGGCTTTTGGTGTGATATGTCCACTCCTGCCCTTGACATGCCCCATTTTCCCCTGCTTTGCTAGTGGAAAATCGCCAGCAAAACATGTACAGGTTACCAATGGAGATTCCACTGGCATGCCAGTGGACTTCTGCCAGTGTAGGGTTTGTCATGCTGGTATACCTCCTTCTCACTACTAGTATAGCATTTATGCTGCATCCTTAGGCCCCTCACCCAGCTTTACGGTAAGCATAGGTTTACACCCTAATATGCTTAATTGGGCATCAATATCCACATTCAACACCATAAACTTCTGTCCAAACAGTACAGAGCAAGTTGGAAACATTGCAGTTCAATGCATGTGTGCTGTGGCCTCATCTTGCTAACACACTCCTTTAGCAGAAAGAGACATTTCCTACTTTTACACACCAAAACATAGCAATGGTGTGCTAGGGTTTTCTTTCTAGATTCCTCCAGCCCTGATGCTATAGTGGCTCAGGTATCTAGGCAAGCCTCAACTCTCCCGTAGCACTTTTTCTTTTTAAAGCGCAGGGCTCTGAGGTGAGCCCCTAGATCACTCCTTCACAGTGGGGGCTGGTCCATTGGGGCTACTGGGCACAGCCTTTCCAATGAGAATCTCAAAGCCACACACTCTTTCTTGTGCATTTTATACTTCTATTTGAACTCAGAGAAGCTCTGCAAACATTTATGTCAATCTACTGTTCTCTGGCTATCATCTTCTTGTTCTCTGGCCAATCCGCTCTCCGCACCACTCAGCCAATCCCAATCCAAAAGTGTAGCTGTTGCAAAGAGGTCTCTCCCCTTGGTCTCCTGCTTGTCAGCCCTCTTAGGAGTCTTCTATTCCATCTCTTAAGAGGCTGCTCTAACACAGCCACTATAGCAAATTAGGGAGGAAGAGTCTAGACTGCTGCAAGGGCAGCCCTCTGTAGTCTTAGCCTACATTATCTAACAGGCAAAACACCCTTGTGGTTTAAGAACATACCTACAGCCCACAGATATTTCTATCAAACTTTAAAAAGCAGGGAAATTGGGCAGCTATAGTGAATGCACCAGGGGAACAGGAGACCTGACCTCTCTCTGACATATTGTACCACCCTACAAATTTGTCAAAATGCAAATACCATTTGAGTTGGTCTTTCACAGTCCAATCCACTTCCTGTGTAGCTTGGAAGAATTTGGTGACATGACCCTCTGACAATATGGTGAATGGAGGCGTGCTGGCTATAGTATACAGCTACACTTATGGCTATATAATCAGTATCACACATTGGTTCTGAGCATGCACATATCGGTGAAAGAATTGGTGGTAAACTACTCTAAAAGCAGGTTTGGTTTCTTCATAGGCAGAACTGTGCCCTATTTATTGTAGGGGGTTGGGAAGGGAGAAGAGAATCTTCTTGGTGGCAAACAGCTCCTAAAAATATTTGGCTGACATAAGGATGTGGGGGGAAATCTGGTTTCTTCAGGGGCCAAACTAGGCCTTTTTATTGTCTGGGTGGTGGTGGGGAGAGGAGATTCTTGGTGATAAATTGCCCCCAAAATGTTTGGCTGGCATCATAAGGTGTGTGTGTGTGTGTGTGTGTGTGATGTGTGTGTGTGGAGAGAGAGAGTCTGGTTTCTTCATGGGCTGGACCTGGACTGTGCCTTTTTCAAGATAGGAGGAAGAGGAAATTCTTGGTGGCAAACTGCCCCAAGAATGGACTGGGCTGGGCTGAACCTTTTTATTTATTTAAAGTATCTGAAAATTTGATATGGGCTTAAACAAGATAATTAACCCCCATAGGAATAATTATTTTAATTAAAACAAAAGGCTTAGGGGTATTTTGAAGAAGACTAGATGTTTATTTCCTTTCTTAACCCAGAACTGTGTCTTTCAAGGTGGGCGTTGGGGAAGAAGAGAGCAGGAGAATAGTTGATAACACAGATATCCTGGCATTGATAATCCAATTAGCAGGACATATGTGGGGTTGTTGCACACTTCCAGCCCAATTTCACCTTGAGTTGGGAGGTGGAACCTGTGTAAACATGGATGATCAAAAGGAGAAGGAATTTTGAGTTAAACAAATTCCTGCTTTTATAAAAATCAAGAGACTTAAATATACTTTGTGAGTGTCCCCGCACCAGTGGAATACTAGAGGAACTTGTGGAACATGCTGCTATGGTATTCAAAACTGATCATATGGTGTAACAGACTCCTTTTTTCCCAACATTTTGGCTTCTTGTTTTTCCTCACCTGGCCATATCTTTTTCTCTGAGTGATAAGAACTTACATTTTACAGGATTGGTTTTGTGTTTTTTTTTTTTAAAAAGGAAATTCTGAAGATCTTTAGACAATAACTATTATCCATGATATTTAAATACACTGGTCCAGGTCAGCGAGGTGCTTTCTATGTACTGGAGACTAAGCCAGGCATAACTTAAATAAAACATAATCATGAACATAGTATTTGCTGTTTTTCACCATAGAAGTGACACATAGGGCTCATCCAGATGACTGCAAAATGTGTGACACGCCTGCTATGTGTGTTCATTATTTTTCGGTCGTCCAAATGACGTCTCGCGCTGTTACGCATTTTCGCAGGTTAAATCCGCTCCTTGCAATACTGGCAAAAATGCGATTTGCTGTTTAAAATCAGGAATCATCCGCTGTGCCTTCAGGAGTTAGTATGCAATACCGCGGACTTTACAGCTAATGGGTGGTTCTTGGGCATTTCCCCTTGCCCCTTCTCATTCCAGACAATCACGTATCTGCACTTTTGCGCATGTGCAAGAATAAGCCTGGGAAAATTGAACCAATCATCGCAATGGTGAGGTGTTGGGGGGGGTCTGCAACTACTGCGCAGATGCATTTTATTTTTTGCCAGCCTGCAAACTGGGTGGCCACTCTGGGTGAGATCTGCAATGCACAGCAAGTGAGAAAGGGGGGGTGGTCAGTTTCAGCCTGCCTCCAAAAGCTTTGTCAATTTCATTCTACTTGCTGGGATTTTTGCTTCAAATCAGAAAAGCATACATTCGTTTAAGTGTAATATGGCAAATACAAACAAGAAAAGGGCTTCTGGTCGGTTTCAAGCCTGCTCAGGAAAGCTTTGTCAATTTCATTCTCCATGGGAAGGAAAGGGAGAAGAAGGGGGGGTGACACGTTTCTTGCTTTTTTGGAGAAATAAGTGCAATTGCCAGTGTGTGTATCTCCTTAAATATCAATAAAGGCAGAAAAGCATACATTCATTTAAGCATAATATCACAAATACAAACAAGGCAGGCGTGAAACCAACCAGCAGCCTTTCCTTCCGAGGCGAGAACTCCTTTACAGCCATATTGTGCTTCGTTGCAAAGGGGGAGAGGAGCATACGTAATTTTTTTGCTGACCAATTGGTTGATAGGGGAGGTTTTAGAGGCGGAGCTTGGAAAAAGCAAAAAGAATGTAGGGGTCTTACCGCTGTGGGTGCAAAAAAGCGTTTTTTTTTAATTGGGAAAGAGCGAACTAAAAGGCAAAGTGAGGACTATCAGATGACAAACCGAATATGGAAACCGTGGATTATCCCACTCCGTTTGGATAAGCCCATAGTCTCAGATAAGTAAAATAATAAAAATAAATTTAATTTTTGTGTCGCCTATCTGGCCGAAACCACTCTAGGCGACGTACAACATTAAATTCAACAATACATAATAATACAATACATAATAAAATACAATGCAGTCAACAATAACCATTTTAAAAAGCGGCAGTACAGGGCCATCAATAGACAATTTTAAAACAATATAAAGAAATTAGCCCACCCCGGGGACCCCAAAGGCCTGTCCAAAGAGCCATGTTTTTAAGGCTCGGCGAAATGTATCTAGGGAAGGGGCATGGCGAAGATCGAACGGGAGGGAGTTCCAGAGAGTGGGTCCACCACTGAGAATGCCCTCTCTCTAGTCCCCACCAACCTAACTGTTTTCGTTGGTGGGACGGAGAGAAGGCCCTGTGTGGCTGATCTGGTTGGGCGGCTTAATTGGTGGTACTGGAGGTGCTCTTTCAGGTAAACTGGGCCGAGACCGTATAGGGATTTAAAGGTTAAGACCAACACCTTGAATTGGGCCCGGAAAACAACTGGAAGCCAATGTAGATGAAATAACACCAGCGTGATGTGATCACGGCGGCGGCTGTTTGTAAGCAGGCGTGCCGCTGCATTCTGCACCAGATGTAGTTTCCGGACCATTTTCAAGGGTAACCCCACGTAGAGCGCATTGCAGTAGTCTAATCGAGAGGTGACCAGGGCATGTACCACCAGTGGGAGCTGATGAATAGGAAGGTAGGGTTGCAACCTCCGTATGAGGTGTAGTTGATACCAAGCTGCCCGGCTCACTGCCGAAATCTGAGCCTCCATGGACAGCTTGGAATCAAGAACAACCCCGAGGCTGCGGACCTGATCCTTCAGGGGCAATTTTACCCCATTAAGATTCAGGTCAGCAACACCCAACCTTCCCCTGTCACCCACAAGTAGCACCTCGGTCTTATCAGGATTGAGCTTCAGCCTGTTTCTTCCCATTCACCCACTCACGGATTCCAGGCACTTGGACAAGGTCTCTACAGCCAACTCCGGTGAAGATTTAAAGGAGAGATAGAGCTGCGTGTCATCAGCATATTTATTTATTTATTTATTTTATTATTTCAATTTATATACTGCCCTTAGCGAAATAGCTCTCAGGGCGGTGAACAAACAAATTGGTGACACCGCAGCCCCAAACCCCTGATGATAGCTCCCAGCGGTTTTACATAGATGTTAAATAGCATGGGAGAGAGGATAGAACCCTGTGGTACTCCACAAGTGAGGGCCCAAGGGTCTGAAACCTCATCTCCCAATGCTACCTGTTGATGCCTGTCAGAGAGAAAGGAACGGAACCACTGTAAAACAGTGCTTCCTATTCCTAATCCCCCCAGGCGATCTAACAGGATACCATGGTCGACGGTATCAAAAGCCGCTGAGAGATCCAGGAGGACAAGAAAGGTGAATTCTCCCCTGTCTAATGCCCTCCTCATATCATCTACCAGAGCGACCAAGGCTGTTTCAGTACCATGTCCAGTCCTGAAACCCGATTGGTATGGATCTAAATAATCTGTTTCATCCAAGTGTGCTGACAACTGGTTAGCCACCACTCGCTCAATGATCTTGCCCAAAAATGGCAAATTCGAAATGGGGCGAAAGTTGTTCAAAACTTGGGGATCCAAGGAGGACTTTTTTAGAATGGGTTTTATAATTGCCTCCTTGAGGGCCGGTGGCATTACACCCTCCTTCAAGGATGCATTTACCACCGCCCTGATCCCTTCGCCCAATTTCTCCTTGCAGTTCATAAGGAACCATGATGGGCAAGGATCAGTCAGACAGGTGGTAGGCTTCACCGTTGAAAGTACCTTGTCCACATCCTCAGAAGGAAGAGGCCGGAACCGATCCCACTGAACTGGATTGCAACTGGTTAACTCTGGATCCTCTACTGCATCCACAGCGTACGGAATCGAGTTCTTCAGGTGTTCGACTTTATCGGCAAAGTGCCTTGCCAATTTGTCACAGGAAGCCTTTGAATGCTCCAAGGGTTCCTGAGCGACTGGACCGACCAGGCTTCGGACCACTTGGAACAGCTTCCTGGGACAGCACTCTGCGGATGCAATAGAGGCAGCAAAGAAATCTTTCTTTGTTGCCTTTATTGCCACCTGGTAGGCAGCTATTGCTGCTCTAACCTGTGTTCGAGCATCTTCAGAGCGGGATTTCCGCCATCGGCGTTCTAGTCGTCTCACCTCCTGTCTCAGACTTTGCAACCGAGGTGTATACCACGGTGCTGTCTGAGTTCTGTTCAGGGGGAGAGGACGTTTCGGAGCCACCCGGTCTAATGCCCTGGTGATTCCCTCATTCCACTCCGTCACCAGGGTTTCGACCGGACGACCTTCAGCAGGTTCCAAATCCCCCAGCGCAGTCAGGAATCCATCCGGATCCATCAGGTGCCTGGAGCGGACCATTCTAATAGGTCCTTTACCCCTGCGGAGGGTGTGTGGCATCGAGAAGTCAAAATTCACCAGATAGTGATCTGACCATGACACGGGGGTAAAAGAAATGGCCCCCAACTTCAGAACACTCCCTGCCACTCCCAGGACAAATACAAGGTCGAGAGCATGACCGGCTACATGGGTGGGCTCAGTGTTACTAAGGTGCAGTTCCCAGGAAGCCATGGTTTCCAGGAAATCCCGAGGGGCTCCAATGAGAGTGGTCTCAGCGTGTACGTTAAAATCCCCCAGTACTAACAGTTCTGGGGTCAACGTTCGCACATCCGAGACCACCTCCAGCACCTCGGTCAGGGAGTCTGCCGTGCAGCGGGGCGGGCGGTACACAAGCAGGATCCCCAGACTGCCCTTCGGGCCCAACCTCCAGTACATGCAATCAACAAACTTGGTCCTTGGGAGCGGAGGCCTGGTGAACATCAAGGACTCCCGATAGATGACTGCCACTCCCCCTCCCTGCCTTCCCACCCTCAGTTGCTGCGCATAGTGGAAACCTGGCGGACACATGGCCTCAAGAGTGGGAGCTGAGGCCTCGTCCAGCCAGGTCTCTGTAATACATACCAGGTCTGCACACTCATCCAGTATCATATCATGGATGACAGATGTTTTTTGTGTCACAGACCTGGCATTACATAGCAGCAATCGAAGGTCGGTAGGAATCCTGCGTCCCCCAGTTAACTTCTGGTTTTGGGCGGACCCAGAACAGGGGATGGGTATTACGCATCTATCCCCTGTTCTTCTGGATTGACGTGGTTTGCCCTTAGCATCAGTCCAGCGCCTGCCGCCCAATCTTGATATAACTTGGCCCCCATCCTTCTCTGTTCCATCCCCCCTTGGTTTACACATGCCCCTATCCCTGCAGCCTAATGGACAGGCCTACCTAAGACAATAATAAAAGCAAGACCCACCCCATATACCCTGGAGACTACCAGCCACTCC
This sequence comes from Rhineura floridana, assembly GCF_030035675.1. NCBI lineage: Eukaryota > Metazoa > Chordata > Lepidosauria > Squamata > Rhineuridae > Rhineura > Rhineura floridana. Next base: position 125,672,596 of record NC_084485.1, on the reverse strand, counting down.
TTTAGGACTGCAGTAAAAATGAAATAGTTTAAATCACAAACTATCCACATATGTGCAAACAATTTATAAATGCAAACATACACACTCATTCACAACACACACTCATATGCACACTCACTCCTCCAATTCAAACCAACACGTCAGACATAGTCCTGTACTCTGTGCAACGTTGGCAATAGCAGCTCTCCTTGATATTCCTCCTTCGACGATGTTCCTCTTCCAGCAGGCAGATGGTCTCCCCAAGCTCCCCCCAGCCAGCCAGCCTATAGATCCCTCCAAGGAGGAACAGATGGAAAAAGGAAAACTAGCCCCAGCTGGCTGGAACCAGGGACCTGGTCCTGCAGGGTGTGGCACCTGCCAACAACAGCAGTCCGACAGGGAAGGGCAGTGATGATAACAGCTCTCCCTCCCTGCACCGTGGCGATGTTCCTCTTCTTAAAAGTAAAAAGAGTAGTTGGCCATATTTGTTCTATCACAGCTCATCTCCTGCTTATCCCTGCTTCCTTTCAGAAAACACATTGCCTGAAGAATAGGCTGATAACTAGGTGTAAAAACTGTAGTCCAAACGCAGATTCAGAACTAATTACTGCAAGGAGCCCCAGCTGCCGTTACATCCACGCCAAACAGAAGCTTGTCTTTCAGGTCTTTCAGGTCGCCATTTTCATCTGCTTTTAGTTTGTTTTATCTCCAAAGTCTCCTTTCTGCCCTTAATAGCCGTAAAATAGGCTAAAATTTATAGAAGCAGAGGCTTCAAGGACCCCATTAAATCAAGAGTGCCAGACAAGAATCTTCCAAGAATCTTCTTAGAAGTAAGTAGAAGTTACAACTTACGTAGATTAGTGCCAAGCCGGACCGACAGAGATAAGAAGTGGAGAAGGCAGTAGTTATTCTTAAAACATCTCTTAATGGCTAACTATACCAAGGAGGAGGTATGATTTAGTTGTAGTAGCTCAATAATACTATTATTTTTACTTAGACGTAAGCCTCACTTTGTTCATTTAAGTGGGTATAGAACTGAACCCTAGCCTTCCAGGTCCTAGTCCAACATCCTAACCATTACATTTATACAATTACAGATTCTCATTTTAAATGAGCTTTAATTTAAAAATATATTATCAAGTTGCCCAACTGTGTGTTTTCTTTTCGTTTTACTCTTCACTGGAGTTCTGTGTATGGTTTAGGGTTGGCACTGGGGGATAGCAGCACTCTTGTGCCTTTAACAGCTGTGTAGCAGACAGAAATTAAAAATGTAAATGTACTGCCTTCAAGTCGATTCCGACTTATGGCGACCCTATGAATAGCATTTTCATGAGGCTGAGAGGCAGTAACTGGCCCAAGTTCACCCAGTGAGCTTCATGGCTATGTGGGGATTCGAACCCTGGTCTCCCAGTGCATTTGGATGAACTTGAACTATTTTGTTTTTTTTAAAATGAATTTTCCAAGCACTGCTGGTTACTAACACAATCCTCTTTTTCAGAAGTCAATCCCACTGTATTCTGTGGAGCTAGTGCCTAGTAAATGTGAGTTTCCAGCAACTCAACTCACTTTGTGTGTGTGTTTTTAAAAAACAGGATTGATAGAGCATTAATTAATCAGCAGCGATCTAGTTTTCTGTTCAGTGCTGAGGAGGCACAGCTTAATTGTGTGTACATTCATGAGAGCAAGCTTAGGACTACAGCTTTGTTAGGTGCTAAGTATTACTAAAACTGCAATGCTTAAGTGTCCACTAATTCTTTGCTAAGGAGGAGTATAGGGAAAGATCCAGAAATGGTAGAGACCACACAACTTTTCCTCTATCTGAGAAGCAACCGTGACAGCAGCCAGAATCCCTTCTGAACCAAAGTAAGACATAAGAACATAAGAACATAAGAAGAGCCTGCTGGATCAGGCCAGTGGCCCATCTAGTCCAGCATCCTGTTCTCACAGTGGCCAACCAGGTGCCTGGGGGAAGCCTGCAAGCAGGACCCGAGTGCAAGAACACTCTTCCCTCCTGAGGCTTCTGGCAACTGGTTTTCAGAAGCATGCTGCCTCTGACTAGGGTGGCAGAGCACAGCCATCATGATAGCCCTGTCCTCCATGAATTTGTCTAATCTTCTTTTAAAGCCATCCAAGCTGGTGGCCATTACTGCATCTTGTGGGAGCAAATTCCATAGTTTAACTATGCGCTGTGTAAAGAAGTACTTCCTTTTGTCTGTCCTGAATCTTCCAACATTCAGCTTCTTTGAATGTCCACGAGTTCTAGTATTATGAGAGAGGGAGAAGAACTTTTCTCTATCCACTTTCTCAATGCCATGCATAATTTTATACACTTTTATCATGTCTCCTCTGACCCGCCTTTTCTCTAAACTAAAAAGCCCCAAATGCTGCAACCTTTCCTCGTAAGGGAGTTGCTCCATCCCCTTGATCATTCTGGTTGCCCTCTTCTGTAAAGTGCACAGTACACTTTAGTTCAGTGCTACATGCAAAACTGGAATGTTTAAGTATCCACAGTATGTTTGCAAGGGAGGAGGCTGGGGAGAAAACCAAAACTGGGCCATTCCCCCATAGCAGCTACCAGGTCTAGTGGGCACCAGCTGCCACTGCTCCTTCAGGTACATGCTGCCGCCACAGATGAATGTATCTAATTCACCCTTAGCATAGCCAATGACAATGTGTGTGTGTGAAAATAAAACAATATCTATTAAAGTACAGATGTTATGAAAAAGAGCAAGTTCACTGGTGTTCGTAAGCATATGGTTTCAATATGTTTTTCTTAGTTTTTTGCTCAACTTACTAGAAGTTCTTTAAGTTGTTAAAATCCTGTCTATCCTACCAACTCTATAATATTCCTAATCTATCTCCATCCTCCTCAGATTTGTTGAACCCGCACTGTCTACCACCCTGTCCAAACATGCTCAATATATAGGTCAAGTCTCAGTCACTCAGCCAATCGCCAAACAGCACACTCCAGCATTCTACTCACTGATTACTCTCTCCCAACACTCACCACTTACCTTAAACTTTCTAATATCAACTCTTACCATAAATATTAGAATACATATGCAATAAACAGTATAACATGATGGTATGGAACGCCACAGTGTGCAGTTGGCTAAATTGTGCATCTTTGAGTCATTGTTTTTTGTGTTTTTTAAAAAATCTGACTACAGTATTCTCACATCAGTGCTACATGCAAACGCATGTACGTAATGGCCACCAGCTTGGATGGCTTTAAAAGAAGATTAGACAAATTCATGGAGGACAGGGCTATCAATGGCTACTAGCCATGATGGCTGTGCTCTGCCACCCTAGTCAGAGGCAGCATGCTTCTGAAAACCAGTTGCCGGAAGCCTCAAGAGGGAAGAGTGTTCTTGCACTCGGGTCCTGCTTGTGGGCTTCCCCCAGGCACCTGGTTGGTCACTGTGAGAACAGGATGCTGGACTAGATGGGCCACTGGCCTGATCCAGCAGGCTCTTCTTATGTTCTTATGTTCTTAAATCTTCTGCCAGTTTAGAACAGTTTCACCACTATATCATTCATGGGGAAGGGCTGTAGCTGAGTGATCGGCTTTGCATGCAGAAAGTCCTAGGTAGGGCTGAGAGAGACCCCTGTCTGAAACCCTGGACAGCTGCTGCCAGTCAGTGTAGACAATACTAAGCTAGATGGACCATTGGTCTAACTCAGTATAAGGCAGCTTCCTATGTTCCTATGCCTATGGGACTTACTCCCTGGTAAGTATGTATAGGATTACAGTCTCAGCAGTGGATATCTAGTCTTTATATCTGGAGTAGAAAATTAAGGATATTTGCAGCATCTCAAAAATCTCCACTTATTTTGCAGCTAGACAGTTCACTCTCCACCGTATCAGCTTGATAGATTTGCCCCCAGCTGTTCGGTAATCAGTGAGAAACAAAAGGCCTCCTTCATATATACGTGGATGGTTGAGTCATATAAACACACACACACATAGGTATTTCTGATTTTATATGCAGGTTTAGTATAGTGTGTTATATTTCAAGCTGTATGCGTAGTTGGATTACATTATAGTTAATGTTTCTTCCCATTGGAATTGATTTGGAATTGCCTTGCTTTCTATGAGACAGTTTAATTACACACTAGAAAAGAAAGATAAATAACTTTATAATATATATTTATGTTGACCAACAATATATTTTTCTTTCCATCCCATTTTGGCTGGATGTATGAAAGGGAGGGAACGAAGGTTCAGTTTGTAGAGGCATGCCCTTTAAACAACAGTGGCATCAGTGACACTTAATCCAAGTGCCAAGAATGTAATCCAGAGAGTTTGGTATATATTTTTTCACTGAGATACTTGTGGTAGATCTTCACGTACCACACAACTCTGTTTTCTTAACTTGCCATGGGACATGTTCTGAGCTTTGCTTCCTGTAATAGAAGAGTCAATTGTAACCAGTGTCCACAAAAGGAATCTTGTTATGAGAATGGTATATAAATTCTTGTATAAATAAATAACAACCCACACCCTTGATAAAACTGTAGAGTCTTAAAGGTGCAATCCTGTGCACACTTATCTGAGAATAAGACCCACTGAAAACAGTGAGACTTGGGCAACAATCCTAACCACATCTACTCAGAATTCAATCCTATTGAATTCAATGGGGCTTATTCTTAGGGAAGTGGGGTTAGGATTGCAGCATTGCTTCAGAGCAAAGATGCATAGGATTGTACCATTAAGTGCAAACAAGAAGTGAGATTACAGGAAGTTCCATTTGGAAATTGGTGCTTCAAGTTTGTTGGCGCTTTCAGAACGGGTTCTGTTCTTTCAGAAATTAGAACCCTGGCTTAAGGCTCCCCTTCCAGTCCTTGTTCAATATCACATTATATCTCATTACATCCCTTTTAGCCTCAGAGGATGTGAAATAGCTTTTGAATATTTTTCTGCTCCAAATATATTTTGCAAGTGAATAATGGCCCTATGTTGAGGATGGTCCAGATCTCTGAAGGACCCTACTCAGGGGTTCTTGTCAAGCAGTAAGGGGGAGGGAGTGGGGACACACTACCTTGCTCTACTCTCTCCATCATGCCCCCATGCCTGGCCCTGCCACCCTCCCAGTGTAGAGGGCAAATGTCTGCAGCTGGGAGCCTGCTGTACCCATGGAAGCCCCCCCCATGGTTTAGTGCCTTGGGGATAGTCAGCCAGTGTGCCCCCATGCTTGCTCACACAGTTCTAATCAAATGAGGGAACTGAATGCTCAGACAGGTCTGCAATGACAGACAAAGCTCACTTTTCCTGACTTCATTATTCTGTGTCTGAGCCAAAGTTTTTTGAGGGGGAGGGGGAGATGCACATTCTGCCCTATAACAGGAAGATGTACTTATCCTGCCTTTTTCTTGGGCAAGGCCCATAAAATCAGAGAGAGCAAGGATATTCTTCTCTCTCTCTTGATATCCAAGAGAGGATCTGATAAACAATACAGACCAAAAAAAGAAAAGAAAGGAAAACCTCCATGAAAGATCAGGAATTTCCTTCTCATGAGTTCTTTTTCTTTGCTCTTTCCAGCTCTCTCACTTTTTCTTTCTTTGTTGTACCTTGTTTTTATATTGCACGCCCACCGCCCCCTGAACTGACCCTTATTTATCAGCAACAACTGACTCGCTATTCATGAAGATCTCATTCTGTTCATCACAAATGAAGGTGATAATTATCTTTTAAATCTTTCCTATTGTTTTTTCATTACCTTCAGTCACTCTGTTGACTGCTGTATTTGAGGGAACATCATACTATGCGTAGACTCAGATGCACTGTCGAGACCCTTTGCTGACAACTGAGGGCCTCTGAGAATGAGATTTTCGTATCCCTAAGGACTGCAGGGCCAGTAATAAATTCTGAGTAAGCAAACCTTTGCTGGCTTAAGAGTGAAATCACATTTGAGAACCATATCTTATTTATTTTATTTGAGATATATTTGTATATAGCTTTTCAAGCAAACCTCACAGTGTGCGTAGAAATGTTAAAACCATAAGCACCAATGAAAATGATATAATAAAAGACCAAGACAAGCTGCAAGGAGGGGCGAGGAAACTCTGTGAAAATTAGATCTGGTCAGGCCAAGGTAGCTCTTGAGAAGCCCCATGGTGGCAGCTGTACTCCAAGGTGTACTCTCTGTCCTTCCTTTTGAGGAAACTCTATCACTGTTGATAGTAAGGATAGGGAAGACATGCTTCTTGAACGGAAAAGCTAACCAAAACACAGCTATCCTTCAAAAATTGAAATGTAACTTGTTGCTGATTGAAATGTAACTTGTTGCTGATTTTATTGTAATTTTATTGTAATATTGTATTTTAATCTTGTTTTGTTCACCGCCCAGAGAGCTATTCGCTATGGGCGGTTTAAAAATGAAAAATGAAATAAATGAAAAAGCCCAATCTTGCAGAGTTTATGCAGTTTATGACCCAGTAAAGCATCTAAGCCCTTACGGCACTAGAGGCCCCTCTACTTTAACTGTATGAAGGTCTGAAAGAGGCTACAAAGAACAGGAAATCACTCACACTGCTTGTTGTATCTGAAATTGAAGGGCAGGTAGTGATGAGAGATGAATTCGATTCAGTTCAGCTCTTAAAGGCAAAACCTCTCTAATTTGCACTTTACAAAACAGCGTACGAACCAAAACACAACCATTGTTTGAAATTCGCACTTCTCTTAATCTTGTAGCATCGTTCTCCAGCTAAACAATGGACATATAAACAAAATGCATGTATTTGTAAAAATGACACAAACATACATTATATTAGAAGAAACTGTTTGCAAAATATGAATATTAGTCATAACTGCATACAAAAATGTGTCTATTAGGAGAAATTCACACTAAAATGCTGATGAATTTTCATGATTTTTTTTAAAAAATGGCAAATTGCTCATGAAATTTTAAGAACTGAATTTAAGGTTTAAAAAACAAGAAACTGGGAGAACCAATATTGATATATTTGTCCATCTCTAGATGATACTGGTCAGTATTACCTAGAAATATATAAGCAGTATGAAGTTAACTACACTAGATAGCAAAGAAAATCATTTTAGTTTTTATATAACTCTGAACATTAAAGCTGCCTTTTAAAGCTAATTAGGAATATCGGTCTTAAGGTTAAAGGTCTAAACTAAAAAAGTATTGAACATCAATTGCAGATTGTTAAAGTAAGCTTGAAATTAAGTCAGATTTCTGATAGAGATAAACTGGGCAATCCAGGTTATCTTTGGCGGAGACCTTTCATAGCCAATCAAGTGTGACTCCTGTGGGAAGTGAGTTATTAGGCTGACTAAATAGCCCTTAGGCTACAAGAAACTAGGTCTGATAGCTGCAACATGTGGTAGGATATGAACTACCCATATGTAACATTCATTTTCAATAACCCTCTCCAAGCTGTAAAACCTCCTAAAATTGGCATACAAGAGCTGATTGCACCAGACTGTGCTGGCAAAGTAGCAAAAGAGTTAAGAGTACTCTGAGAGTTCAGCTGCAAGGAGGGCAGGCCGGGGGGGGGGGCTCAGGTTTCGTCTCATCTTGACTTACTAATCAACAACTTCCAAACAAAATGCTTTTAATGGTGTAATCCTAGGCATATCTGCTCAGGAGTAATTCACATGGAGTTTGATGGGACATACTCCCAGGTAAGTGTGTGTAGTACTGCAGTCTTAGAATGGAATCCTCCACCCACTTACCTGGAAGTAAACCCCATTGGACTCCATGGGACCAGTGATGGATGGTAACATTTTAGCTTGCTGGGCTACAGTTTTTAACCTTGCTGTTTTTATCACAATAGGACTTATGTAGCACTTATTTATGAAAGTGTGCCATTACACATGTGCAGAGTGCCAATGAATTGGAGATTACAGCATACCACAAGACATACATTTTTGAATTCATGTATTGATTACATCTGCACATTCATTGCCAGAAAAACTAAACACACAAAAACTTTTAAATTGTGAGGTACACTTGCTTCCAGTTGCATGCAGTTTTCTTTCCCCCAAATCAATATTACTTTCCATTATCCAAAGCACTTTTTCTCTAAATTAAAAGAACAAAGTATTCCAACCAACTAGGGCCGGTTCCAGGCATGCCGTGGCCCTTGGGCATCAGATACAGAAGACCTCTTGGTTGCTAGGCCCAGCCTCCAAGAGGTCTTCTGTATCTTTAAAAGTTGTGCAGGGGGAAGGGAGAATTCCACCTTGTGGTTTTTCCCATTACAGTGTTGCAAGAACACCTGCACTTGGCTGACTTTCCCTTCTCCTAAAGATACAGGATCAGGATCAGGCCAGGAACCTGGCAACCCTATGGAAAATACTAGGGCTGTGCACCAGATTTGGCCAAGGCTTGAGGTTTTGAGGCTTCAGCCAAGTCAGGTTGAGACAGCCACGGCTCACAACTGATCAGATTGGATGACCCAGAGCAATCTAGGACTGTCAAGGTATGGGCCATCAGGCAGGAAGAAGAGGCAACCATTAAGTGGGAAAACCCACAAAAAAGCAGAAACCAAGAAGGTAGGCTCAACCCTGTAGCTCTCTTCCCTGCCTGAGTGTCACCCCACAGGATGAATGCCTCTGCTGAACAGCAGTTCAGTGGAGTCATAGATCCTGAGGGGTGCAGCTGCTGCTTTGGCAGGCTGGGTGGGCCCTGGGTCGACCCAGGGTGGGTTGGTCTGATGCCCCCTGGATCGGAGCCACGGGGCAGATCAGGTGGCTGTGCACAGCCCTAGAAACTACTCTGGGATGGCAGATGGCTCAGATCAACCTGCCTTGCCCCATCCAGCAGCTGCTGCAGCTTTTAATGCAGGGAAATTGTTAATACAAAATTTATTGCAACACAATCATACACAAGCCATCCTCCATTTCTCCTCCTAATCCGGTTCACAAAAATAAATGCAACATGATTAAGCTGAGGGTAAGGAATTGTCTGGAATGTCGCGTGATGGAGCACTGGGAGATGGCTGTGGGATGGGGAAAGTGGGAGAATTTGGCCTTCCCCAAACCTCTGGATTCCAGTTCTGTGTAGAGACAGGTAATTTTAGTGATAGACAGTGATTTTCTGTGAATATGAGCAGTTAGCCACCTCTGCCATATGCTCTAGGAAGGAGACTGTGTGTCAGCTACAGCAATGGCAAAGCTCTCCTTGTGCTGTTTGTGTTCAAAACCATTTCACTACGTTTTCAGCTGCCAAACACCATTCCCTTTTCAATAATGCTAATTATAGATGCTTATGTGAAATGCACTCCTCAAATGCCAAAGCCTAAATATTTTGCACTGTAGTAAAAGATGTTGCTTCCTCCTTCTTTCTCCTTTGCAAATGTTGTTTAAACACAGCAGCTCCACCCCAAACAGCCCCCTCCTCCCAAGCCCACCACTGTCCAGCCACCAGCGCCATGCCTCCTGTTCAGACAAAACTCTTGTGTTTTCCCTTTGATCCTCCAAATGCTATCTCCAGAATTTTTCAAACATTGCAGTGCATTCAGAGCCACAGCAGATGGTGCCTTTTGATGATGTCTTTCTACACGAAGCAACATTTTGTGGTATACGCTGCATTATAAAAAAAAAAAATCAAACATGTAATTATGCAAATATGTATGCCTTTATAATAATCAAGTTTTATTGTAAATGGTTGATGCACATCAATTTGATCCTGTAGTGCTGCTTTAAGTGCAGTTTAAGTGGCTTTTCAGTGTACCCAGAGGCAACACAAATGCATCTCTGGAATATTAATAAAATCCCGAATCTTTGAGATACCAACTGGTGTTGCATTGCTCATACTGAAACTAAATGCTAATCCTTTCCTTTATTTAAATAGATCCCCTTTGTTATTTAAAACACTGATATCAGTATGATATGAAGAGCCATTTTATTTTAAATTGTATTGTAATGTAGTGGCTAAAATAATGCCTAATCATACTACATTCAATTTCTACAATGTAATTTTGATGAGGCATGAATCCAATCATTTTGCAGCTATGAATATAATGCTATATTTTAACCAGTCCATTTCCCCCCTTAATTCTATAAATTTATGTAGCAAATGACCTCTTCAAGATTTTAGTCTCGGGTCCCGTAGTTGTGTAGTAATTTCCAAGAGCTTGCATGAAGGAGATGATAGACTGCAAAAATGGTTAAGCTGAACAACTTCTTGTGAGATTTTTTTTCTGTTTCATTTTTTTTTTAAAAAAACACCCTACGATTTCTACATGGTAAGTGGCACAATTACAGTATATGACACTGAACTCTGTTTTTATTTTTAAACAAAGCCAGTTAATGCTTTTTTTCTGAATACGCATAGAAATGCCTGTGTTTGGTTGTGATTAGAAATGACAGGGATTGCAACCACCTTAGGATCAATGTGAAAGTTACAGTGTGATCCTTGGCATGATAACTCAGTGATGGCTTGTTTGCGGGGAGGGGTATTCTCCAGTGGAATCCTCCTGGTGGCAGTAAGTGCTGTGCTCATTGAGACGAGGAAGGGGTAGGCTGGGGCAAGGTTGGGGAAGCTCCAGGGCAGCAGTTTCCCTGCAGGTGTGTATGCCCTTGTGCAAATGTTGCCACCAACCCAGACTTGCTGCTCCTGCTGCATTGCCCTGCCCCATCCCCTTCCCCACAAGCCCAGCACTTGCCACTACAAGGAGGACACCACTGCCTCAGCCCTCTTCCTCCCCCCAGGATGGGAAAGTCTGTTCATTTCAGTTCTCCCCATTTCTCATTTTCCCAATCTTAAATTTAGTTCTCCACATTTCTGCAGTAATTTGCAAAAAAATAAAAATAAACAATCTAAAATAAAAACTCCATGAAAATTCTCCAGCATTTTAGTGTGATTGTCTCATAATAAGCACATTTTGTAGACAGTGTTAACTAATGCACACATTTGTGCTTGCCATTTCTTGTTATATAATGTATTTTTGCATGTTATTTTCACCCATCTATACATTTTATGCACAGTTTCCCCTAACACACATTTTTGAAATATTTGTAAGTTGCCGAACTGCATTGCAAAATTCGAATAAGTGCAAATGGCTAAAGATGGCTGTGTTTTGGTTCTCATATTGTTTTGAAAAGTGCAAATTTGGTAGATTCGGCTTCAAATGCAAACTGAATTGAATTCACGCCCATCCCTACACCCTACTCATGAGCTACCATTGTAATTGCTCACAGAGAAATCCCACCGAATGGAATGGGATTTATAATGACCTAAACATAAGTATAGTGGGAGGAAGGGTGGGATATAAATATAATAAATAAATAAATAAATAGTGGTTATGGTGGGATGGAGAGAACTAGTTAGAAAAACTCATCTCTGAATGCAAACTCTAAGAAAGGCAAGGAAGGACATCCTGGGGTAGCATCAGAAGGCATAGCATCAAATTGACTAGAAATCTCAAAAGGCAGAATCTGTCCAAAGAATCACTATGGGTGACATTCCCAGTAATTTAGTTTAACCCCTTCCCCTCTGACCAAAATATTTGGGATGATCTTCAGATGGAGAATGAAACCAGAGATGCATTCAAAGGAGAAAGTTGTCAGCTCTTCACTGAGACAGCAGTGTCGGTGGGGGTGCAGGCAGGACTGGAGATTCCTTGGTAATTGCCAGGCCGTAAGTCCTCAGCCGGCAGCTTGGCTATAAATCTGCCAGGCTAGCAAGGAGGAAGCAAGATAAGGGCAGAGGCCGTTCAAAGCTTACGTGCCAAGCCAGAAATCCAGAAGAGACGTCAGTGAAGGTCCAGGTCTAGTTTGCCAAGAGATCAGTCTAAGTCAAGATTCAGGGGATAGGAAGACACACAGTGGTCACGCCTGACATTGTAGTCAGCAACAAGCTGAAGCCAAGGTTTGACTTTTAAGGAGCAGGTTTGTCAGCAGGTGTGAGCCATCAGCGTTTTGGCCTTAAGTGGACAGGCCTGCCCCTCTTCTGCCTGACCTTCTGTTGTCTACGTTCTGCAGGTGAGGGGGAAGTATCCTGTTCACTGGCTGCGTCTGGCTGAAGGGCTTCAGCTGTGTCTGGGGTGCTCTGCAGCTGAGGGGGAGAAGGAGCTGGGTTCTCAGGAGTTTCCTCCATTTCTCCTTCTGGGTCTGCTGCTTCTGGGTCTGCTGCTGTTACTCCCGAGTCATCCTCGTCTGATGAGTCCTTTGACGGGGCCATGACAAAAGTGTTGCAGTGATGGGGATGGTGGTGGGAATATCTTCAATTACTTTCACACAGATTGGATCAAGACATCTTTTGGTCTCAACGAAGAGGTAAAATGTCTGGGTGGCTGAAATGACTGTGCCCTAAACTGTTCGTGAAACTGTTGGATGAAACTAACAAGAGGGAAGGTAACCTGCCCACCACCTGGCAAGAGATGCACATGTCACTGAACTGATGTGAAAAGGTGACCACAGTGCCATCAAATTTAATGTATGTATAAGTGAACAATTGTCAAAGAAGTCCAACATAGTCACATTTGACTTCAAAAAAGGAACTTTCTCCAGAATGAAGGGATTAGTAAAAAAAGAAGAGGTTGAAATGGAAAGTTGAAAAGATCATATGTTTTCGGAATATATGGGGCTTACTCAAAATCACAATGTTAGAAACTCAGCTACATTGTATCGGAAAAAGAATGACCAAGTGAAAGGTCAGGTCAAGTCAGGAAAAGTACCACCAAGTGAAAGAGGTAACTAGTGCGGTTAGTGAGCAGTATTTTTTTATTTAGTTATTAAATTTATATCCTGCCCTTCCTCCTAGAAGGACTCCAGGGTGGGAAACAAACTAAACAATAAAAACATTCTAAGACATCTTAAAAACAAATACTATAAAACATATTAAAACAAAACATCTTTAAAACATGCTAAAATTTCTTTAAATTCATATTTTAAAAAAAGCTTTAAAACATCCAAAAAAGTAATTTCAGCACAGAAGCTGACTGGGATAAGGTCTCTACTTAAGGGTTTATTGAAAGAGGAAGGTCTTCATTAGGTGCCAAAAAGATAACAGAGTTGATTTCTGTCTAATATTTAAGGGGAGGGAATTCCAAAGGGTAGGTGCCACTACGCTAAAGGTCTGCTTCCTATGTTGTACCAAACAGACCTCCTGATAAGATGACATCTACAGGGGCCCCTCACCTGTAGAGCGCAGTGATCAACTGGGTATGTAAGTGGTAAGATGATCTTTCCCTGGTCCCAAGCTGCATAGGGCTTTGTACCCCAAACCTTGAACTTGACTCGTTATTAAGTATTAAGAAAGGTATTAGAGAAAAACAGGCTTCCTTCAGCAAGCCTTGCCCAAATAAAGAGAACAAAAAGGAATATGTAGAAAAGAGATGCAAGCATTCAATAAGGGATGCAAAAAAAAATGTTGAGAAGCATATCACTAAAACATTAAGACCCACAATAATTTAAAAAATCAATACATGAGAAGCAGGACACTGCTAGAGAGGTGGCTGAGCCATTGCATGACAAGGGAGTGAAAAGTGTTCTAAAGGGGAATAAGGAAGCTGCAGAGGAGTTGAATGAATTCTTTGAATCTGTCTTCATAGCAGAAGATCTAGGGCAAATACCCATGCCTCAAAAGACATTTTCAGGAAGGAGCTGAGGCAGATAGAGATAAAGCTCTAGACATTACGGACAAATTGAAAACAGACAGATCACTGGGTCCAGATGGTCTCCGTCTGAGAGTTCTTAAAGAACTCAAATGTGAAATGCTGCTCTTTTATCTAAAATATGTAATATGTTCCTAGGATTGCCCTCTGTAGTAGAGGACACCATTTTTTAAAAAAAAGATACAGAAAGTTTAAGGCTGGTTAGCTAATGTCTGTTCCTGGTAAACTGGTGGAAAGTATTATTAAAGATAAAATTGTCAAATATATAGATGGACAAGTCTTGCTTCAAAAGTTAACATTGTCATGAACCTGTATATGTTCATGAGTTATTAAAAATCTCATAAGTAATATCTTGGCTCAAGCAAGGGACTCTGGGAGGTTCTACAGTTAGGAAAAGTCAGGCCTCTGACAAAGCAAAATCCTGAGTTTTGCTTTCCAGCTGAGGACGGTTAAGAAGAAGCCTAAACACGAACACCTGGCTATCTGTGCTGATTAGCAAGTGCCTAGCACTCAAGGTCATTCTTGGCCTGTGAAGTTTGAAACACCGTTGGGAGGGGGGCCTGAAGGCGCACAAAAGGGAGAAACATCTAGAAAGGGGTTACATCAGCCCATTCCTGATTGGATAATTAATCTGGAACCGTTAGGATCTTTTCCCTTAAGTATAGGGCTGGAATCCCAAAGCTTTTGTTCCCTGAAGTTGACCTAAAGGGTTCCTGGTTCCCTAAGAGTTGCCTATGGGAGGCAACTACGCAGGGTTCCATTCTTCTTGTTCTGATGCCAACCTCTCTTAGGAGAGTAGTCATTGCAACCATCTACCTCATGTGTAAGTATTAGGCCAGAAAAGGTTGTTATTTTCTTGTTGTGTCTGTGAATCCTCTTGGTTGTACCAAAACCCCTGTTTGGGTGTATGGTTTTAAAGGATTACTTGCTGCTATATATGTGATGTGCACTTATATATTTTAATAAAGCTACTTCTATTTAACCTGGTGTGTTCATTGAGAGTGAGGGTGGTTCTGAATTCAGCACCTTGACCATCTCAGTCACGTAACTACCAAAGAGGGAGAAAGAAGTTAAAAGCTTAACTCTAAATTGAGGTATTAAACCAGAGGTTCCTGGCAAGGAGTGTAACTGTGGCTCTTGCCTCATAGGATCTTGGTTTTACCTATTGCCTGGGCTCAGAGATCCCCTGGCTCTGAGTGGACCAGTAACAGGGGTGGTGGCAGCCTACCTTCTACCTTGCAGGGTTGGTGTTGGATTGCACAGCCTTGGCAGGGGTGAATTGATATTTTTCGGTTCCAGTCCCATTTCCTTAAGGGTGGGGTTTGGGTCTGACGCATGGTCCCTGTGCCTTGACGGTAGGGATTCATGACAAACATGACTTCTGCAAAAGTAAGCATGTAGATAGAAGTGATCCAGTAGACCAGGGGTGACGATCCAGCCACCTACCTGTCAAATCACTTGATGTTACCATGAGATCAGGTGATACATTTTCCTTTGCCTGCACAGTTTGATTTCAAACCATGTGGGCAACTGAAGCAGGTTTTGCAGCCCATGTGGTTTGACTTCAAACTGTGGAAGAACAAGAAGCATTTTCTTTATGCTCCTTTTGAATTTGAAATCAGACCAGATGTGCCAAGAAAGCAGGATTTGCAGGGATCAGCTGCACTTGAGGGAACCAATTCCATCAGGGTTTGCATTTGGTGCCATATTTAAAAGGTGCAAAATATAAATCCCCACTTTCCAAGGAACATACTTGAAGGCTCCTGATTGTTCTTTTGCAGCCACATCTTTACCTGCCCCACACTTGATGTCATATATATGAGGCAGGTGGACACGGGTTGCGAAAACTGTCTCACAGCCAAACTAGGATGCCTGCTGGGCCTACTTGGGCCCATGGATTGGAGGTTCCTCATAGTTGTGGTAGACATTGTGTACTTGGACTTCCAAAAAGCTTTTGATGAAGTTGCTCACCAAAGACTCCTGAGCACATTCCTGAGCTTGGTCTGGTCTTTTGGAGTTTAAGTGGGAGTGAATTGGAATGTTAAGAAAAGAATGATAATTGGGACATTCTTTTTGTTACTAATGCCCCAGTCAACAAACAACTTAATCCTGAGCACATTGGCTGTTTTTTCAAGGTGTTTTTTAACCCCATTGTATTTAATAATCTTAATTCTGAGAATGCAAAAGCATGTAAAGTGGAGTAAGTTTAGAAATTCTCCAAATGGAATAATACTTTTGTATAAATCAAACATCAGTGACTTTTAAGGTCTAAGACATGCCCAGAGAATGATCAAGGTTTTTGTTCTGGACAGAGAATAAGTAGCACGGTAATGTGAATTGACTGTATTCTGAATCACATACTCAGCCTGATCTCTAGCAATGGAGGTTTGTGCCTCATGCAACAATGTTGCAGGTGCACATCTGGGTGGAAATACACACTGAGACACACAACTGGTTTCCGTTGAACTTGATAGATGCACATGCATGGGCATCTTAGTTCAGGGTTACCACTTACAGGCAATTACAAACAGGCAGCAAAGCACGACTAAAGCTGAATTGGTGTCACAGAGCATAAGTCCTAGGTAAATGTAACACCAGTTTATTCAGTCTTTGTGTGTATACATACATGTACATTCTTGTTGGAGGGAACATGCAACCTCTTTGCATGTGACAGTGAATCTCTGTATTGCAGAATCTCACGGGTATGGTTGCAAGTTCATACTGGGGCTTCCTTGATTTTGTGTCCAATTGCAGCCCCTTTCACTATGTCATTTGCCAATCCTAAATCTCTCCTGAGTTTGGGAATGGCTCTCAGGTATAGGAATAGATGGGAATGAAATTGGAAAGGGATATCAGAAATCTTTCGGCCCAAGCAGGCATGGCATTGTGTGAATGCAATTAATGTGCATTTTTGTTATGTAAGTAGCAGTTGCTTATAATCCTGAGCAGCTTTGGGAAGAGGGGGCTTCCCTTGAAATGCAAATAGCAATTTTGGTAAAGTTATTCTTGTTGGAACCATGGCAAGGAGAGAAAGAGTTAAACTCCCCCCCACCTGTCATGGTCCCGACACTGCTAAGGCTTCCCTGTGGCTGCCATTTGCATAACAAAAATATGCACATTTATTTACAAAATATGCATTTACACAATTTATTGTTACATCTAGTTAGGCTGTTTCTGTACGTGTAAAGTCAACACTTAATCCTTTAGAAATTTTCACCTACATTTAATTATTTTACGCAAAAGCAAAAAGTCTGAAGTTTGTAGTTTGTCTAGGGAGCGGATAGGCAATGTGGTGCCCTCCAGATGTTATTGGGCTCCAACTCCCATCAGCCCTTGATAGCATGTCCAATGGTCAAGGATGATAGGAGTTGCAGTCTAGCAACATCTGGCAGGCACCATGTTGAACTCGCAGGTGGTTCCATTCTATGGTCATTGTTTTCCGCTATCTTCTGCTTTTACCACTTTGGTAAAGTTAATTTCACTTTAGCACAGCAAAGGTGCAGGCTGATCAGTTTCATGTTAGCAAAAATAAGATGTAGGGAAAAGCTGCAGAGGCTCGCAGCATTCTAGATTGGTCTGCAAAAATAGTGAGTGTGTGAACTATCAGGAAGTCCAGTGCCAAGTTTGATTTTAGCAAAATTTTTGCCCATCCTGACTTCTGGTCTAGGGCTAGAAAAATATTTCTAATTTCAAAAAGCCAGTGTCAGCTTTTCAGAAGACAGCCCTGCGTACAATCAATTTAAAAATAAACTAGTTCTAGTTCAAGTTCAACATGTTGAAAAATGAACTAGTTCCAGTTCATGTTTGCCCCTTCACAAAATGAATTAGTTCAATTTACATTCACTGTTTAAGTTCATTTAAATGATTCTTTGTGTTTTTTTCCAGCATTAAGAATGTTTCAAGCTGCTTGTGCACAAGAAGTTTAAGAAACCGTCAAAACACACAAATGAAATATGAATTGTTTATTTTTCTCAACAATTATATTTATGTTTAAAAGCCCAAAACGACTAAAGAGTAAAAAAAACACATGTAAGAGAATGAACTTGGATATGCATTAGAAATCATTCAAAGTTCTACTCCAAAATTAATTTAATTCATGTTCAGTTCACTCAGCAATTATGGGAACTACTTTTACTTGCTGTTCAGAGATTATTGAACTAACTGTGAATTTTGTTAAACTGAACTAGTTCATTCTAAGCACTGCACACAACTTAGGAAAGATTTAAGTTCTTAGCCACCAGGGCCAAACATTTAAGAGCCTGGGCTACCCTAATTTTTACAGTCCTGGGTTTGACATTTGTAGGTAAGCAATCTCATATGTTGCACTGAAACCCTAGTTATTGATTTCCAACGGATCACAATAGTTGTGTCTGACCAAATATTCACATGCATCTATAGTAAGAAAAATTAGCACAATCCACCAGCACAGATCTCTGGATTGTGGCCAACCTTTGTAGTTCCATGTCTCTCTGATAATATACAGTATGTGATGAAAGCCAATGTTAGAAAAGCATACATGTGTGCTTTTAAAACAGTAGGTTCCCCTTGGTGCAAACTGCTGCTTATGATGGGCTCAGAAAACAAACAGGCTGTTTGACTAACCTCACATAACCTCACAAAGAAATGAATGAGGTATTTGAAGTCCAGTGAATGAATACAATAGCAGTGCAATCAACTGCCGAGGCTTGGATTTCAATAGTGGAGCAGATGATATGACTATATACTTTACTGATATTCTCTCCCAAAGGTTTGTTCTGTGTCAGAGAAGGCCACAGTTCCATTTCACTGGATCTTTGTGGAGTGAACAAGCTTTAATTAGCATCTGGTTGTTTTCTATTTTATGATATTGCACTTCAAAAAACAAAGCAAAACAAAGAGATCTTGCCATAGTTTCATAAATGACAGTATTAGTTCATTAGTGATGGCTCTCAGGTTATCAAGCTCCACAGTTTGTTTCACTCTGAAGCTTGTTGCAAACTTTTACATTTTTATCACACAAAATATTGTTAAACATGGAGATACAACACACATCATCTGATTGTGTACAACATTTCATAAAACACCTGCATTTTCATATCACAATGCTCTGTAGATAAAAACATCTGATTAGTGATGTGTCTAGAGCAATTCATGAGTAATTTACAAGTGATACTTGTGGTACACCAACAGGATAAATATTGGAGGTAAAAAAGAATGGCCATTTCTACTTTTTCGTTTCTTTTCTTGGTCTGGATTGCATGTAGATCACTGTACCTTTGAAGGATTTAAAATTTTGTTTTTCTAGTTCTGTTAATGTCCAGTCTGATGAACCATCACAGAATTTGCAGCCATTTGAATATTTGTAACCCTTTGGACTTTTTGGTTGCTTTCAAAGAATAAGTGGAAAAGGAGACAAGCTTTGGTACTTCTTGTGATAGGCTGTTCCCAGAGCTTGGAAGTAATTAGTTACAAAAAACAAATTACTTGTAATTTATTACTTTTTTGAGGAGTGAGTGGGCAATGTCTTTACATTCTGATTGTAATAGAATGAGGAGTAATTTTATTACTTTGGAGGAAATAATTGTAATGTTTCCAGAATTACTTTTGGGCATCACTGGGGGGAAGAGCAGGGGAAGTCTTCTGCTCCTCTGATTTGTGGATGAAAATCATGTGCCTGAGACTGGGCTTCTGCACAGCATCGTTCTTCCCACGTGCTCGAGGCAACGATGGAGGAGGTAGAGAGTGAGACAGGGGTGGAGTAGAGAAAACAGCAACTTAAAAAGATGGACAGTGGTGGTGAAGAATGGAGTAGAGGAAGAAAGGAGCCAGAGCACAAGGATGCGGATGAAGGAGGAGAAGGAGGCAGCAGTGGGAGATAAAGAACTGTGGAGGTGAGAAAAGATGTCTTTGTGTGTTAATACTATTTTTGCACTTGGTGTGCGAAGTGACCTTCACCACCCTTCCTGGCTAATTTGCTGCATTTGCAGTGTTTTGCACCCCAAGGGAAAATGTCTGCTTGGGTGGGTCTCCTTTAGTTGGTGGCAGGGCAGGGCCCGGGAGACGGTTGAGTGAGAGAGATGACACTTGCTGGCTGAAAGTGTGTGTGTATGTGTGTGGGGGCTGCACTTGGTTTGATGCACAAAGATCTGAGTGGTGGCCTCTGCCTCCTTCACCAGCAGAGAGACCACCACTGCTATCTTATGGATAAAATGAATTATTCTACTACCTCTCTGTGTATGTGTGTGTCTATTTTGAATGCTGTTTTAGGCTACTTAGGTGTGCAGCAGCCAAGATTCTCTAGTTTTTTTTTTTTTAAAGTAACTTAACTACAATTATAGTGATTACTTTTGAGTAACTGTAAAGTAATCAAATCCTTTCAGAACAATTGTAATTGTAATGGTAATTTATTCCTTGTTGGGGCCATGTAACAGTAATTGTAATTTATTCCTTTTTAAAAGCAATCTTCCAAGCTCTGGCTGTTCCACAGACCTTGGTGCTTTCCACCTCTTCTTGCTCATTTAAAGAGAAGTCTGTGCCTATTTATTAAGTACATATAAAACTACCTGAACACTGTTATTGGATCATGGCACTGGCCGCAACATTGGGAGAAAATTCTTCACAGATAGTTGTACACATAACTAGCACCAAAAAATTTGATTCCTGAGGGAACTTTATTAATATCTTTATTAATACCTATGCACATGCAACTATACATAGATAGGTGGTCCACTTGATTGGGAGACCTAATCTTGCAGAGTTTATGACCCAGTAGAGCATCTAAGCTCTTACACTTATATGTGTAAACACTCCTATTTTAAATGTATGCATAAAGGAGGTCTGAAAGGAACTACAAAGAACAGGCAATATGAATCACTCATACTTCTTGCTACATCTGAAATTGAAGGGCAGGTAGCAATGGAGGAGAAATTTGATTCAGTTAAGCAGTTAAAGGTGAACCTATCTAATTTGCAATGTATGAAACAATACATGGACCAAAACACAGCCATCCTTTGAAATTTGCAATTCTCTGAATTTTGCAGTGCACTTTTCCAGCCAAGTAATGTGTACAAAAGTGCACATACTAAACTGTGCTTAAAATTATTTATTTATTTATTTATGTATTTGATTTGAATTGATTTCATTTCATTTATATCCCACCCTTTCTCCCAGTAGTAGCCCAGGGTGGCAAACAAAAGCACTAAAAACACTAACACATCATAAAAACATATCATAAAAATAGACTTTAACATGTATTAAAACAAAACAATCATTAAAAACATAATAAAACAAATAATCTTTAAGAACATTTTTAAAAAGCTTTAACAACATCTAATTTTAAAAAATAAGGTTTAAAAAATCTTAAAAAGCAATTTCACCCAGATGCAGACTGGGATAAGGTCTCTACTTAAAAGGTTTGTTGAAAAGATAACAGAGATGACGCCTGCCTAATATTTAAGGGGAGGGAATATTAGTGAAAATAAAGTACAAAAATGCATTGTATTAGGGAAA
The DNA here is from genome assembly GCF_030035675.1 of Rhineura floridana. Taxonomy (NCBI): domain Eukaryota; kingdom Metazoa; phylum Chordata; class Lepidosauria; order Squamata; family Rhineuridae; genus Rhineura; species Rhineura floridana. Next base: position 125,651,542 of record NC_084485.1, on the reverse strand, counting down.
ATTGCTTTGCATTTGTGCAAATTGCAAATGTGTATATTAGGAGAAATCCTCACTAAAATGCTAATAAATTTTCATTAGGATTTATTTTGTTTTGTTTTATTTTATTTTGCAATTTCCTGATACGGAAATGTAGAGAACTGAACTTAAGATAGGAAAAATAAGAAAGTGAGAGAAACTGAATTGACAGATTTACTCACTCCTAAGGGCAGGACACAAATGTTTTAAAGAAAAGAATTCATAGCTAATGCCCCTGTTTACATCACGGTTTGGCGGCATGAACCCTATCTAGTCTTTACTGTTTGCAAACATACCTTATTTTCTGATCATGGGTGAATAGATACTATGAGGTTTTTTGAGGGAAGTTGCCATATTGGAGGGGGTTAACAGTGCTGAAAACAGTTATGGCTTCAAAGAATCCTGAGAAGTGTAGTTCATGAAGGATGCTGAAAGTTGTTCAGAGACCCCTATTCCCCTCACAGAGCTACATTTCCCTGAGTCCCTGTGAAGAGGGATTGATTGTTAAACCACTCTGAGAATTGCAGCTTTGTGAGGAGAATAGTGGTCTCCTAACAACTCTCAACACCCTTCACAAACTACATTTCCCAGGATTCTTTGGGAGAAGCCATGGCTGTTTAAAATGGAATAATAGTGTAATAAATGTATGGTGTGAAAGTGGCCAGGGAGGGATGACTGGCAGCAAGCCCATTCTGATATAATTCCAAACTTTGGAGGGCATTTGGGCTTAGCTGAAAATAGATGAGGATATTCTGAACTTGGAGAGTTCATTTCCAAACTCCTACAACTTTCTGTTTCCTGACTCCTAACTGAGCAGAGTAGAGGGTCGGATGAAACCAGCTGGTCCAGAGGATATATGAACGAGCCAACTCTCCGAAAGTGAGAGAACAGAGCCAGTGAAAAGAGAGAGCCAACAGGAGTTTGTCAGAGGAGTTTGGTGGGGGAGGTCAAAGGGGAGGTCCCTAAAAATTTATCTTTTTCTTGTACAGCGAACCACATACCCATGTGACTCTCCTATTTTCCCTGAAGGAGGACAGGACAAAGCACGGGTCATTCCAATATGAGTAGAAAGAAAGAAAGAAAAGGCAGTAGAGACTATGGACAGGAAGGACACTCCGATGGTACTGACCTGCAAGGTCTATGCAATGTTTGCTTTCTTACCTGAGAGCAACATGATGTACACGACAAGTGCAAGCTCTCGGCGCTGTTGGAAGAAAAAGTGAGCAGCCTGGAACAGCAGGTGGCCACACTGAAGTGTATAAAAGAAGATAAAGGGTTCTTAGATAGAATGCTGGAACAACAACAGCAAAGAGAAGTACAGGAGGTGGAAGAACAACAGTAAGTTGAAGCAGAAGTGGAGATTGTTGTGGAGAACAATAACTGGAGGAAACTCTGTGGAAAAGAGCGACAGGAGTAGAAGAGCTGGAAGACACCCTTCATTGGTGGAACTACAGAACCACTTCCTGGCGAGGATGAGAATAGAGGACAGTCTGCAGGGAAGAATTAAAGTAGCAAAAAAGCAAGGAGGGAAGCACCCAAAAACGCTCCAGCCAAAGAGAAGCAAACCTCAAGATGCCAAACCAGCAAACAGCGGAGACTGAAAATAGGAATGTTTATTGCAGCCCAACCCGTTTCGGGTGTTGACACAACCGTTTGTCAAGAGCAATCTGCAAAAGTATTTATATAAACACCATTAAAATCAATTACAGAGTGAATTCTGAAAGACAAAAAAAATCATCTGCTCAAAATGAAAAAAACAACACTCTGTATAATGCTGGCCAAAAACTACAATTAATAAGGAAAGGATAACCAAAATGAAACAGAATGAAAAATAAACACTAAAAATGTCTCAGAACTTAAACTGGTTACACATGCACTCAACTTAGAAAATTTTTACAGAGCTATTAACTGGTTAAAATGAACCATAACAAAGGAAATAGATAAAAACGATTAAAATGAATGAGTCAAAATACCTTGTGCAAATAACAAACTCATATCTCATCAATGTAACAAATTCTTAAACACAGCTGGCTCTGAAAAGGAGGAAGATAAAGCCACTCATGTAGGAGTAGCCACTTACGGAGAGCAAGATGGTTTCTCAATGCTAAAAGGTATATGATGCTGATTTCAATGAGAGTGACTACTTCTTAAAGGTAGACACAAGCATCCATATAGGTGGTACTTAGAACAAATGCATGTCATAGGACTGGCTATAGCAAGGGAGCTGTTCCTAAATCTTCATTTAAACCTGTGGGGGATACACATCTGAGCTGGAGGATCCAAAAATGTTCTCTTTTCAATAGAATAGCATTATTGGCACATTGCACTCTTTCTATGACCCAAAAAACCAAACTGCTAGGAGCATGTCACTGCATTTGAAAATGGGTCACCAATGGAGAGCCCACTGTGTTGTTACGAATATTGCTGAGGTGCTCTCCAATACATTTTTAAGGGGTCTCTTAGTTTGTCCAATGTAAAGTTTTTTACAGGGAAACTCAATTGCATAAACCACAGAGGTGTTGCTATATGTGGAAAAATGGCATAGGAAGTAGGCCCTGTTGTCCAAAGTACTGGAGAAAGAGAGACACTTGTGGGTGTATTTGCAAAAAGTACAGTGGCTGCATGGATGATGTCCTATGGGAACAGAGGCTCTTCTTAAAATGGACTGAGAGGAACCCAAGGGAAGGCTGGTGTTGTTCATTTTGAACAGATGTATTTATGTATTTTTTTATATTTCAGGATTTACTCTAACTGATTTTAATGGTGTTTATATATATATATATATTGCACATTGCCCTTGACAAAGGGTTGTGTCAACACCCGAAACACAATAAAATTCTATATTATAGAATACAGTATACTAAATGCAATAAAAATGCACTCTCTGCTGTCTGCTGGTTTGGCACTTGAGGGTTTCCTCTCTTTGAGTGAAGAATTATAGGAGACCCCACACAACAGCAAGTGAGAGGCTGAAGCTCAGTCAAGCAGAGGCAATGAAACCACTCCCCATGACAAGAAGAGTAGTAGTAGTGGGAGACTCCTTACTGCGTGGGGTTGAAACCCAAGTATGCCAAGAAGATCCATGGATTTGCCAGGTATGCTGCCTCCCTTGGAGGATGGATTAGAGATGTGACAGAAGGGTTGCCATCATTCATAAAGTCCACTGACAGATATCCCTTCTCATCCATGTGGAAACAAATGATACTGCCAAGCGGAGCTATGAAGAAATTACATCAGACTTTGAAGCTCTGGGAAGGAAACTGAAGGACTTTGGGTCCCAGATAGTTTTCTCATCCATCCTTCTGGTACTTAGAAGAGGAGTAAAAAGGGAAAGAAAACTACTTCGGGTGAATGATGGGTTACAAAGGTGGTGCCAACGTGAGAGATTTGTATTCTGAGACCATGGACTATGCTTTCTGGAAGATAGACTGCTGGCAAGTGATGGCTTGCCTCACAAGGGCTGGGAAGAATATGTTTGGCTACAGCATGGAGAACTTCATCAGGAGAGCTTTAAACTGAATCCTAAGGGGGATGGAGATGTAAATTGGCAGTAACAACTAACAAAGGCTTGTGGACAGTAAGAGGAACAGGGAATGGCTCTAATGGGGTCCAGTAATAGTCTTCATAAAAATGTAGGAAGGAAGCCAGGCCGTAAATCACATGGTCTTTGATGTCTATAAACTAATGCCCAGATTATGGGAAACAAACAGGACGAACTTGAAATCCTAGTACAGGAGAGTAAAACGATTTTATAGGTATAACTGAAACTTGGTGGGATGACTCCCATGACTGGGATACAGCAATTGAAGGAAATAACTTGTTCAAAAAGAACAGAAGAAATAGAAAGGGAGGTGGAGTCACGTTATATGTTAAAAATATATATCCCTGCACAGAAATACAGGTGGATGAGCTTGCTAGCTCCACCGAGAGTATCTGGATTAAAATAAATGGAGCAAAGAACAAAAGGAACATGATAGTTGCAGTCTACTACCGACCACCCAATCAAGGAGAAGATGAGGATGAATCTTTTGAAAAGCAAATTGCCAATGCTTCGAGGAGACATGATGTAGTAGTAATGGGGGACTTCGATTACCCCGATATCTCTTTGAGAGACTAATTCTGCCAAACACAGGCCCTCCAAGAAATTCCTGACTTATGTTGGAGATAACTTTCTCCTACAGAAAGTGGAGGAAGCAACTAGAAGATCAGCTATCCTTGACTTGATTTTAACCAACAGAGATGACTTGGTGGATGAAATGGCAGCAGGAACTCTGGGGGAAAATGACCATGCTATACTTGATTTCTTGGTTTTAAAGGAAGCAAAAGCTGAGAATAGCCATACATGTACCCTGGACTTCAGGAAAGCCGATTTTAATAAACTCAGAACAATGGTAAGTAAGGTTCTGTGGCAAGCAATCCTAATGAGAAAAGGAGTCCAAGATGGGTGGGAGTTTCTAAAAAAGGAAATTCTGAAAGCACAATGGCAAACAATTCTGTAAAGGAAAAAAGGGGGAAGACAGCAGAAAAAGTCAATGTGGCTTCACAGAAAGCTTAGAGATGACCTGAAAACAAAAAAGGACACATACAGGAAGTGGAAGGAAGGCAGGCCACATCACAAAGGCAGAGTACAGACAGGTAGCACAGAAGTTCAGGGATGGCGTCAGGAAGGCTAAAACTGAGAATGAGCTGAGATTAGCAAGAGATGCCAAAAGCAACCAAAAAAGCTTTCTTCAGGTACATCCATAGTAAAAGACAGAGAAAATAAATGGTGGTACAGCTAGTCAAGGAGGATGACAAAATGATAACAGATGACAAAGAAAATGCAGAAGTGCTCAATTCCTACTTTGGCTCAGTCTTCTTCCAAAAAAGAGTCTATGACCCTCTGGGGAAACATGAAGTTGAGGGGCAGGATTTCAGCTTGAAATTGATAGATAAATGGTCAGGGAATACCTAATCACTTTGAATGAGTTCAAATCTTCAGGACCCGGTGAAATGCATCCTAGAGTATTGAAGGAACAGCCTTAAAAAGTCTTGAAACCACTGTCTATTATCTTTGTGAAATTGTGGAGGATGGGTGAAGTGCCAGATAACTGGAGGAGGGCTAATATTGTCCCTATCTTCAAAAAGGGCAAAAAGGAGGAACCTGGGAACTACAGACCAGACATCAATCCCTGGGAAAATTCTGGAGTAGATTTTTTGAAAACAATGCAGTGATTACTAGAAGCTGACATGGATTTATCAAGAACAAATCTTAATTTTTTGATTGGGTAACCTCTCTGGTAGACTGTGGGAATGCTGTGGACATAATATATCTTGACTTCAGCAAAGCTTTTGACAAAGTGCCCCATGATATTCTGATTAGCAAGCTAGCTAAATGTAGGCTGGATGGAACAACTATCAAGTGGATCCACAGTTGGCTACAGAATTGTATTCAAAGAGTGCTTATCAATGGTTCCTTCTCAAACTGCGGGGAGGTAACGAGTAGGGTACCACAGGGTCCAGTCCTGGGCCGAGTGCTCTTCAACATTACTAATGACTTGGATGAGGAGGTGTAGGGAATGCTTATCAAATTTGTGAGGGATACCTAATACCTTAGAAGGCAGAAACAAAATTCAAAGGGATCTTGATAGGCTGGAGCATTGGGCTGAAAACAAGAGAATGAAATTTAACAGGGGATAAGTGCAAAGTTCTACACCTAGAAAAAAGAAACCAAATGCAGTTATAAGATGGGATATACTTGGCTGAGCAATACTACATACGAGAAGGATCTGGCCTCCTCTGTGGCAACCTTTCAAGTACTTGAGTGCTATCATATCTCCCCTCACTCGTCTCTTCTCAAGGCTAAACATGCCCAGTCCTTTCAGTCTGTACTCATAGGGCTTTGTTTCCAGTCCCCTGATCATCCTCATTGCCCTCCTCTGAATCTGTCCCAGTTTGTCTGCATCCTTCTTAAAGTGCAGTGTCCAGAACTGGACGCTGTACTCAAGATGAGGCCTAACCACTGCCAATTTGAGGGGAACCAATACTTCATGTAATTTGGAAACTATACTTCTGCTAATGCAGCCTAAAATAGGATTTGCCTTTTTTGCAGTCACATCACACTGTTCACTCATATTCAGCTTATGATCAACAATAATCCCAGGAGGGCCAAGATTTCTTCTCAGTCATCCCAGAGTGCAGGACATGGAATAATGGGCTCAAGTTGCAGGAAGCCAGATTTAAACTGAACATCAGGAAAAACCTCCTAATTGTTCAAGCAGTATGACAAAGGAACCAATTACCTAGGGAGGTGGTCGGTTCTCCAACACTGGAGACGTTCAAGAGGCAGCTGGACAGGCATTTGATGGGCATGCTTTAATTTGGATGCCTGCATTACGCAGGGGGTTGGACACAATGGCCTTTTAGGCCCCTTCCAACTCTACGAATTTATGATTCTATGAAATCCACCATCACCATCTGTGGTGATGTTTTCTCCTTCGCAAGCACATGTGTGTGCAGACATGCATAACATCTCAGAGGGGCTGGGGCCTTTCTTCCCAACTTCCACTCCAACCTTGAATACTGTCCTAGTATAGGACACATTGCCATTTTGTTTTTCATATTAGTGTTGTTAACATTTACTTAGAAGTCCTCCTACAGCTGAAAAGAGGGCCAGTCTTCTCTTATCATGAGTTGGCATACTGAGAACCATTAGTTCAACAGCAGAGAAATGGTTTGGGGCATATGATAACCCATTATTTCTCTGTCAGAGCCTTGCCTTAAGATTGTCCTATGTGAGGAACAGGACTCTGGGCAGTCCTGTGCAGGGCTCCTTTGCATCTTTTCTGAGCTTAGAAGGTAGTTATTCTCTAATGACAGACCACAGAACGATTCAATATATGGGCCTGTGTAGCTATTAATCTGGCCTTCTTAGAAATACATTGCAGTTTTATGGCTCGTGTGAAGAACTTGCTCACCTTAGGGTGTTGAAGTAAGCCCAGAGTGCCAATCACATGTGAAATAATTAAATTGTTGTAACTGAATGTTGTCTTTAATTGTGCTTTAATAATGCCATGCCCTTTTGTAACCCAAATTAATGTATCTGTCTGGTTTTTGAAGTACATGTCAGTTTAATTAAACTATTAATGGTAGACAGATTTTTAAGTACTTTATATTCTTCATTAAATTGTATCTGTTCTACAAGCGTAAACAAGAAAATAGACTCAGTTAGAAGCAGATTCATGTTCTGCCTGATAAATCATTCATCATCGGATAAGATGATGAGGCGTGCTTGTTTTTCTTTATGCTCCCAACTATAAACAAACCCACTTTTATATTCTAATATTCATTGAGTTCATTGAAAAATAAACAAGCCTGCTCATTTTTTAAAAAATATTAGCAGCAAGCCTCTGAGCTTTATATAAAGCCAGAAAGCAGAAAACAATATATGTGGGGTTAGTTCACTTGATTCTCCCTTTTTGTGCAGGGGGGTGAATGGGTAGGTGTGAAGACGGATGGGAAAGGATGCTTGTTAGTGGGATATTTCCATTACATTTGTAAAGGGGTGGTGGGCGTGCCCCCGTCTTTGTAGTATTGCCTAATTGCAACAGGGATCTCTGAAAACATGTTATTTGATTTGCCAGGAATGATGGTTTTTTGAAAGCAAACACCAAATAAAATCCCTAAGCTTCAGTTGGTGCCAGTTCAAGAGAAGTAATCAATAATTATTCTTTGAAGATTAAAGAGGAGGTTGGCGTGCGATGAGTTCCTTCCTTTTTCAGTGATGAGGTGTGTAAATCATTATAGGGATTTTAATTGGCTAATTCTAAGAAGCTGGGAAAACACCACAGCTAACAAGAGGAACGGCTGTGTATACTGCATGTTGGTACATACAATATTGTCAAAGCTATGACTTGTTCCCATAGATGCAACTTTGTTCTTTCTTTGCATGGCAGATCAGTCAACAACTATGCAAGTGATCTTGTTCACTATTACAACATTGGTAATGAAAACCTTGTGTGATGTGACAACTGTAGAGTAACATTTGGTCACAAAGCTGGTGTTAACAAGCACAACTGGCACTCTGGTAATTAGACTGAGTCCTGGTCTTCTTTCACAGATTGTCAATAAATGTGGTAAACAACAATTGGGCCTCCTTTCAGAACAAGCTATATTAAATCATCATACACTTGGCAACTGTGCCATTGCATTGTTCTTTTTTTTTAATGCACACCATGACAAAATGGGAAGGAGACATGCTCCTTTCTTTGACAAAAACAAACTCGCAGCCTGTAATAGATGCTATACATCCTTTGTGCAGTGATCACCCAATTAACCTAAGCATTTGTCTGCTAGAGAGGTGATTTATTTCCCAGTTGCACTTTGCAGGTAGACAGTAAGCCACTAGTCATCAGGTTAAAAACTCCAATATTCTCCACTTCCTGACAGAAGCGCAGAAAGAAATAGGTTTCACAGCCTGTTCTTCATGCACCTCTAGAAGCACTATTGTGCAAATGCAATTAGCTCTATTTTTATCTGTACTCAGAGATTTTGCCCAGAGATGTGTGTTCTAAGGAGCAGGAATGTTAATACACAGACATACTCTTAATTTCATTCCATGACCAAACTGGTGACCAAATTGCAGGTTCAAAATGAAAATCCTCACGGATACACACCTGACATTAACTAATATGAGGATGTAAGAATAATCCTGCTGGATTAGGCCAAAGGCCCTCGTAGTCCATTATTCTGTTACCAACAGTGGTTATCCAGATGCCTCTGAGACATTTATAAGCAGAAAGTGGACAAATGTGCTTTGTCCACACCATCTGGTATTCAGAGGTGTAGTGGGCTCAAATGCTGCAGCTCCACTGGTTCTACATACTTCCATGAGTGTAACAGAGCTTCATCTCCTCCTGTCCCCTCAAGCCCCCTACATACCCTCAAAATTAGCTCTGGAGGGTTAGGAGACCCTCCAAAACAAATGTTGGAAGGGCACATAGGAAGGAGAGGAAATAGAATCCCATTGTGCTGGCAAAACCCCACTGGCACAACAGTGGTTATAACCCACTATCTCTGGATTTGCAGGTTCCACCACTAGGATGGCTAATTGCCATTGATAGACCTATTCTCCATGAGTTTTCCTGGCCCTTTAAAAAAGCCATTGAACTTAGTGGTGGCCATCACAGCAAATTCCACCTAATCTAAATGTTCTTGGCAGCCCTGTAACCAGCCTTCCTTATTAGGTGGGGCAACACATTTCTACGTGGGGCATTTTTTTGGGGGGGGAGGCACACAGCACCAAACAATCCCCCCCTTCTCACTGGTGGAAAGGACATGAGGGCCAGGCCAAGGGAAGGAAAAGGCAGTGACTTTCCCCCTCACTCCTCCTCCGTGCAGAGAGTGTGTTAACTTACATAATGGGCTATATAAAGGTCAAGTTAACAGAAAATTTAGTATGAACACGAGGCATATATTTTTTGTTTCATTTGAAAAAAGGATGTTAAGGATGCAGTGAACAAGGAGATGCCAAAAGGTATAAAACAAATAAAATAGTTTACACTGTAACTGAGAAATTAAAAACTAGAGTGGAGCTTGTTTTCTCAAAACTTCAGTTTTAATCTTGTATCATGACACCAGTACAAAAAAACAGGTTTAGAAACCAAGTAAGAGAACATTACGATGCAACCATACTCAAGCATTTAGGGAGAGTGGTGCTGAGAACAATATGAAGTCAATCAGATTGAGTCCTTAACTTTGTAAAATACTTACTGCATGATAGACTTCCTTTTGTTTGTTAACTCCTCCTTGAGGGTCTCTCCTTCTTGTCTTGTTTGTTTACTTAAAAAGAATTATATACCACTTGATTGTCAAAAAAAACCCCTCTAAGCGGTTTACCAAAAAAATTAGAAATTATCAGTAAAACAGTTAAAAACAAGTGATTAAACACATTTTAAAACAATTAAAATAGTAACAAACTAAAAAGAGATCAATATACATCAACGCCTATGTGTCTGCTTAGGCTTGGCTGAAGAAAAAAGTTTTAAGCAGGTGCTGAAAGGAATACAGTGGGGGTGTCTGCCTGATGTCAATAGTCAGGGAGTTCCACAGAATAGGTGCTGCTACACTAAAAGAATGATTTCTTGCAAGTGCGGAACAAGTATTATGTAGCACCTGTAACACTGCCTGGTTCTCAGATCTAAGTGTATATGAGGTAAGGCGGTCCCATAAGTAAACTGGTTCCAAGCTGTTAAGGGCTTTATATACCAGTAGTAACACCTTGAACTTAGCCCGTAACAAATTGGCAACCAGTGCAGATCTCTGAACTGAGGTGTTATATGCTAACAGGGTCTCACTCTCATCAGCAATCTGGCTGCAGCATTCTCCAATAATTGCAGTTGGTAGGTGAAGTGCAAGTGAAGCTTCACACAGGTACATTGCAGTCTTGAAGTCATCAATGCCTGAACTATTGTGGTCAAGCGATTCTGGTCCAGGAATGGTGGTAGTTGTCTCATCAGGTACAGCTGATAAAAGTCACTGAGACTCCCTGGGCCTCCAATGCCAGGGCTGATCCAAAAGCACCCCAAGACTGCATACTAGCCCCTTCAGGCGGAGTGCAACCCTAACCAGGGCAGGCAATCGACCAATTTCTTGGATACAGGAACTACTCACCTACAGTGCCTCCATCTTACCAGGTTTCAAACTCATCTTATTTTCCTTCATCCATCCCATCACTCCATCCAGGCTTTGGTCCAGGGCCCTCACAGCCTTTCCTGGTTTAGATGCTATGGAGAAATAGAGCTGTGTGTCATCAGCATACTGATGACACCTTGCCCCCATACTCCTGATGACTGCTTCCTGTGGCTTCATATTAAATAGTATTGGGGATAAGATGGTACCCTGCAGCACCCCACAGCACAACTGCCTGACCTTTAGATTTCCTTCCTATTGGACCATCAAGGGAAAACGTTTTAACTAGTTGCTTTATCAAGAACTAATTTAGTAATTGGAAACTAATCGTGGAAAGCAATTGGATTGTTTTTTTTTACTGGTTGCTGGTTGATTTTCCTGTCCAGAAAACCTGAAAATGCCTCAAGCACACATTGGGAAAAATCAGAAATTAGGCCAGCCAGCTAACTCTAGTGTGCACAGCAGTGTTTCTATTCCTCTAGGGCTGTTTTCATCCTTTCCCATCAAATACTCAAGAAAAAAATATCTACTATGATTGTGAGTATAGTGAGTGCTTTAAAAGAATAAAGGGTAATCTTTTCAGATTCACCCTTCATCAATAAGCACCCAATCCTGCTCTGCTCATTATAATAACTGCAGAATAAACAAACACTTCTTACTGCAGGCAAACAAACATGTTTCTGTATTGCTGACTGGGCAGAGAACACTACAGAAACTGAAAAACACAGCAAAGGAAGGTCCAAGGGGTGGAATCCAACTCTTGCCCACAATACAAAGTTCTAATATTTAACTCTTCAAGGGTCATTTACTATACAGGCTGCTTTTTTCAGGACCACTCAGGAATTATGGAGTTATTGTGATAATGAAAAATCTACCCTCAGACGCAGACTTTTGGGGCTCCTCCAGTTGAGGCTTTTGTTGTGCACTCACCCTGCCTTATTCACTGAATTGTTCAAAGGGTTCTTCTTAAATTGCTCCTGTTCTTAAAACAAGCTGTCATTCTTTAAATGAAAGCTTTCATTGTCTGTCATGTCACAAATTGCCTCCATGACAACAATGGGGCTGTCTCAATTTTCTACTGGCCCAACACATGTGTCGGAACATACTCTCGATTTGATCTTCGCCACTGGACATGGAGATGGTGATCTGATGGTGGGGTGTTTTTCATCTACCCCATTGTCATGGACAGATCACCGCTTGCTGAGATTTAGACTTACAGTGGCTCTTTCCCTCTGCAAAGGTGAAGGATCTATTAAGTTGATCCGCTCCCGGAGCCGGATGGATCCTGTAGGTTTTCAGAGGGCTCTGGGAGATTTTCCGGCTGATAGGACTGGTGCTCCTGTCGAGGCCCTGGTCGCACTGTGGAATACAGAAATGACCCGGGCTATTGACATGATCGCTCCCGCGCGCCCCCTCCGCTGTAGAGCTCATACAGCTCCGTGGTATACCCCGGATCTGAGAGCGATGAAACATGAGAGGAGGAGGCTGGAGTGCAGATGGAGGAAAACTCCCAGTGGATACAATCATGCCTTGGTAAGTGCCACCAATAAGTTGTATACAAAAGCGGTAAGGACAGCAAAGAAGCTCTATTTTGCTGCCTCTATTAGATCATCTTTAAGCTGCCCAGTGGAGCTTTTTAAAGTCGTGCGAGGGCTCTTACACTCTGGCCCCCACGATACTATGGAAACATCTGAGACCCACTGTAATGAAATTGCTGGACACTTTCAAGATAAGATTGCATGTATCCACAGGGACCTCGACGCTGATGTTGTGACAGATGAATCCATTGAAGTGTCCGGAGCACGGCCTTGTCTTTCTTTATTGGATGAGTTTCAGTTGGTGCAGCTCGAGGAAGTGGACAAGGTGCTTGGAATGGTTCGGGCGACCACGTCTGTTCTGGATCCTTGCCCATCTTGGCTAGTGAAAGCTGGCAGGGCTGGAACCACCGGTTGGGCCAAGGAGGTGGTTAATGCCTCCTTGAGGGAGGGAGTGGTCCCTGGTAGCCTCAAGGAAGCAGTAGTGAGACCTCTTTTAAAGAAACCCTCCTTGGACCCAGATAATTTAAACAACTATAGACCGGTGGCGAATGTCCCTTTTTTGGGCAAGGTTTTGGAGCGGGTGGTTGCCAGCCAACTCCAGGCGCTCTTGGATGAAACCGATTATCTAGATCCGTTTCAATCCGGTTTCAGGCCCGGTTTTGGCACCGAAACAGCCTTGGTCGCCCTGTATGATGACCTGTGTCGGGAGAGGGACAGGGGAAGTGTGACTCCGTTGATTCTCCTTGATCTCTCAGCGGCGTTTGATACCATCGACCATGGTATCCTTCTGAGGAGACTCGCGGAGTTGGGTGTCGGGGGCACTGCTTGGCAGTGGTTCCGCTCCTACTTCGCGGATCATCACCAGAAGGTAGTGCTTGGGGAACATCACTCGACACCATGGACTCTCCATTGCGGAGTCCCTCAGGGGTCGGTTTTGTCCCCCATGCTTTTCAACATCTACATGCAGCCGCTGGGTGCAGTCATCAGGAGTTTTGGAGTGCGTTGCCATCAGTATGCTGATGACACGCAGCTCTATTTCTCCTTTTCATCTTCTTCAGGTGAGTCTGTTGATGTGCTGAACCGTTGCCTGACCGCGATAATGGACTGGATGAGAGCTAATAAACTGAGACTCAATCCAGACAAGACCGAGACATTGTTGGTGAATGCCTTCCCTGCTCAGATGGTGGATGTTAACCCTGTTCTGGATGGGGTTACACTCCCCCTGAAGGAACAGGTACGTAGTTTGGGGGTTCTTCTCGACTCTTCCCTGTCTCTCGAGGCCCAAGTGGCCTCGGTGGCACAGAATGCGTTTTACCATCTTCGTCTGGTAGCCCAACTACGCCCCTATCTGGACAGGGACGACCTCGCCTCCGTTGTTCATGCTCTGGTAACTTCTAGGCTGGATTACTGTAATGCGCTCTACGTAGGGCTGCCCCTGAAGACAATTCGGAAGCTTCAGCTGGTGCAGAACGCAGCTGCCAGACTACTGACGAGGACCAGTCGGTCTTCGCATATAACACCTGTCTTGGCACGTCTGCACTGGCTTCCTATTTGCTTCCGGGCGAGATTCAAGGTGCTGGTTCTTACCTATAAAGCCTTACACGGCATGGGACCTCAATACCTTGTGGAACGCCTCTCTCAATATGAACCTACCCGTTCACTTCGTGCAGAATCAAAGGCCCTCCTCCGGGTACCAACCCATCGGGAAGCCCGGAGGGTGGTTACTAGATCTAGGGCCTTTTCTGTGGTGGCCCCTGAGTTGTGGAACAGCCTCCCCGAAGAGGTACGCCTGGCGCCTACACTTCTATCTTTTCGGCACCAGGTAAAGACCTTTTTATGCTCCCAGGCATTTTAATTGTCTTAACCATTTTAATCTTTTAATCCGTATTTTTTAATTTTTGTCGTATTGTGTTTTTGTAGTTTTTGTTGTTGTTTGTTTGTATATGTTTTTATGATTTTTATTATGATATATTGTATTTTATCTTTGTTCACCACCCTGAGAGCTATTCTGCTAAGGGCGGTATATAAATTGAAATAATAAATAAAATATAAATAATAAATTAAAAATATAATTTTAAAAAATCCAGGGGAAGGGGAAGCACAGCTTTTGGGAGGGGGTGGTGCATTTGCTCCACCCTGGCTACAGGACTGGCTCTTGAGCTATCTATTGAGTGGCTTCCTTGAAGTCAGCTTCTTAGAGATGATGCAAGTATTAGCCCTGGAAGTGGGGGCTGCCACCCCTTAAACTTCCCATCAATTGCTCATAAGATTGGCAGTATTTTTTAAAAAAAATTGAACTTGAATTTTGGAGCTGCTTGTTTTGCCTGTGTTGTAGAGCCAGCCCTTTTTTTGCAATAACTATGGAACTCATTTGTGTACCACAGGGGCAGTCAGTGTCTGTCCTCCACATGTTTTGGACTACAGTTTCCAGCATCTCTGACCATTGGCTAAAGTGGCTGGGGCTGATGGGAGATGTAGTCCACAACATCTGGAGGACTCCACACTGGCTATTCTTGATATACCAGTATTAAATGTCTTCAGTGAAACCTACATCATTTTCATTTCTGGCTGGGGACAAAGAACCTAAACAACAATTTTATCATTGTTTTAGTAGAGTCAGCAGGGTATATTCTGTACTGACATGCAATAAAAGAATTAGATCTCATCTGAATGTAAACTGATTAATTAATTAAATCAATAAATGTGTATATTATCAAAACAATGTAAGTTTGTAAAGTAGCGAGGAGCAAATTAATAGACATCTACCACATTTTAAAAAGCAAAGGCTATGTTTGATATTTTCTTTTTCATTTCCTGTAACAGGGAAGGGGAATCTCTTGCCCTCCAGAAGTTGATGGATCACAGCTCTCATCATCCTTGGCCATTGGATTAGCTGATTGAGCTTGATGGAAGCTGGAGCAACAACATCTGGAGGGCCACAGGATCTCCATCGCTGAAGTTCCAACATATCATTAACAAAATAAGCTTTAAAAAAGAACAAGTGTGCTTGTAAATCATATTCTCCAATAAAGAGTGGTGCATCAACAATTAATGTACCATTTGAACTGAATAAACTCTGCAACCCTAATTCCATATCAAAGTGCCAGTCTTCTGATAACTTAAAGCAGGAATTGCCAAGCTTTTGGAGCCACTGTTGTGTTGGAATAGGAAAACTTGCATGGTCCCTTGTAAAAGGGAGATGTTCCCTTTAAGGGATATTTGGGGAAATATCCCATGTACCTGTTTACCATGATGTAACTTCCTAATGGGTGGGATTAGTTACCTGGCTTCCTCCTCCTTTGTCCTGGAGATTCCTGCATAATCTCCATTACTGAGCTGTATTTTATCCTATTATGTACGCCGCCTAGAGTGGCCGTTAATTTGGCCAGATAGGCGGCTTAGAAATAAAATTTCATTATTATTATTATTTTACCTCTGGGAGAGGCCGCATGGCAGATGCTCTCCTCAGAGCATCACTACCAAAGACTAAAATGGACTAAGACTTCTACTTTTTCTTTCATCTAAGCTAGAGTCTATGTTTCCTGAACATATGAAAGGTCGTGAGTAAATATTCTTTATGTTTTTACCTAAGAAGGTTGTGTCTGCTGTTATTTGTGCCTAGGGAAAGGTTGGCTAGTTTATATTTTCACTCTGCTGCTTGCGTTTATATCTTTGCTAAGAAATAAGACCACAAAACTTAGTTCCTATTTCATTTTATATTTTTAAAATACCAAACATGTTGGGCATCCTGGGAATATGGAGAAAGTGTCAGTCACAAAATATCTGTTGTGGTGTGGCATAACACAAAATGGCTGCCCATCTAAAAGAGCAGAAAAAGGGACACAGCAGACAGCAGTGCAGACACACTTCCCCCCCAATCAATGGGGAAAAGACAACTTCCTACATCAGCCACCACTACACTCGCATAGAGAATCACTTTGTGCCTTTCCTCCATTCAGAATGGAAGGAAGAGTGGGTGTCCAATCTGGCATTCATGAAATGTTTGCATGTTGAAGGGTGTGTATTTAATGTAATACCAGATGGACTGGGCCTCACTGAGATATGTAGAATCCAGTAACTGCCCCTTTAATGCCTTAGGTGGAGCCTAAATAAGGCTCTGAAACTGTTTAATAACATGTTTTTATATAATATAAATATATGCCATGTTATAGAAGCTTATTAATTCTGTGTAAGAATGGATGATGTCATCTGATGTCATAAGGGGGAGTGGCTAAAGGCAGTCTAATTAGAATAGACTGGGAGGGGCTGGAATCTCCACATCACAGAGGCTGTCAGAAAGATGGGGGTTTGCAGGGCTGGAAATTACTCATGCTATTGGGAAGTCTCAAACAGGAAGCCCAGATATGGACTTCCAGGATGACTCATGTAGTGGGCGTCTGGCTGTCAGGAGGAAGGCAAATGCATTGATCCTGATTGGCTGCATGGGGGGCCAGCTCCTGGGAAGTAGAGACCACCCCCTGGGTATCAAAGAAACTGATAGTCCATTGTTTCACTAAGATTCCATGTACCACCGTTGAGAACTAGATGCAGGAAGGAGCATGTGATGCAGCAAATGATACTGTTAAGATATAAGATAGGAATCTCCTAGTAGATGAATGGTGAAGTACTATTTATTTATTTATTTAGATTTATATCCCACCCTTTCTCCCAGTAGGAGCCCAGGATGGCAAACAAAAGCACTAAAAACACTTTAACACGTCATAAAAACAGACTTTAAAATATATTAAAACAAAACAATAATTAAAAATGTATTAAAACAAACATCTTTAAAAACATTTTTAAAAAGCTTTAAAAACATCTATTTTTTTAAAAAAAGGTTTAGAAACATATTAAAAAGCAATTCCAACACAGATGCAGAGTGGGATAAGGTCTCTACTTAGAAGGCTTGTTGAAAGAGGAAGGTCTTCAGTAGGCGCTGAAAAGATAACAGAGATGGCGCCTGCCTAATATTTAAGGGGAGGGAATTCCAAAGGGTAGGTGCCATTACACTAAAGGTCAGTTTCCTATGTTGTGCAGAAAGGACCTCCTAATAAGATGGTATCTGCAGGAGGTCCTCACCGGCAGAGCACAGCACAGTGATTGACTGGGTATATAAGGGATAAGACAATGTTTCAGGTATCCTGGTCCCAAGCTGTATAGGGCTTTGTACACCAAAACTAGAACCTTGAACTTAGCCCGGTAGCTAATAGGTAGCCAGTGCAATTCTTTCAGCAGCAGGGTGACATGTTGGCTATACCCTGTCCCCGTGAGCAGTCTCGCTGCCTCATTTTGCATCTGCTGCAGCTTCTGGACCAACCTCAAGGGTAGGCCCACACAGAGCGAATTACAGTAATCCAGCCTGGAGGTTACCAGTGCATGGACAACAGCGGTTAGGCTATCCCAGTCCAGAAATGGCTGCAGCTGTCTTACCAGCCGAAGATAGTAAAACGCACTCCTAGCCATGGAGATCACCTGGGCCTCTAGCAACAGAGATGGATCCAGGAGCACCCCAGACTATGGACCTGCTCTTTCAGAGGAAGCAGAACCCCATCCAAAGTAGGCAACTGACCAATTATCCGAACTTGGGAACCACCAACCCACAATGTCTCTGTCTTGCTAGGATTCAGACTCAGTTTATTGACCCTCTTCCAGCCTCAGTTTATTGACCCTCATCCAGCCCACCACCGAGTCCAGGCAGCGGTCCAGGGCATGCACAGCCTCTCCCAATTCAGATGTTACAAAGAAACAACTGGGTATTGTCAGCTTACTGCTGAGACCTCGACCACATCTCCTGATGACCACTCCCAAGGGCTTCATATAAATGTTCAACAGCATAGGGGACAAGATGGCACCCTGCAGCACCCTACAGCACAACTGCCAGGGGACCAAAGACAATCCCCCATTCTCTGAAAACAACACTGAAGATAGGATCGGAACCACTGTAAAACAGTGCCTCCAATACCCATCTCACCAAGTTGGCCCCACAGGATACCATGGTCAATGGTTTCAAAAGCCGCTGAGAGATCAAGTGAGAATAACAGGGTCACACTCCCTTGTCCTTCTCCCGATAAAGGTCATTCATCAGGGCGACCAAGGCCGATTCAGTCCCATAACTATCTGCTCTGTAGTATTAAGTCTATGTAGCACTGAAGTATATCTGTTAGATGAATAAACCAAGTTAATGGGCACAGCTGGTGTCAATCTTCATTACTTACTTGGATATGTTTAAAAGAACCATTTGCCAGACAGGAGGAAGATTTATGGCAAGACACCAGTGCGAACAGAAACTGAGCAGGAAGGGCAAACAGTCTTTTGTGCATTCTGGATTTTTGTGGGAATATTTACTGCATCTTTCGTGGGCACCTTTAGAGGTAATGGTGGGCACACTAGTGCTTGCTGGCTACAGTAATGACCTCTGGCTGAAACTACCCTTATGTTAGTGAACACTGTATAGATGGCTTAGCAGGCTGCCAATGGGGAAGACTAGGAGTGATATAGCATGCGCACATTATTAGATGCCATCTCCAATGTATGGGTTGAGTCTTTTAGGTGAGTACTTAACAAAGAAAATCCCATAACTGGGCCCTTTTGGTACAAACAAAACCAACCATTGCCTTACAGCAGAAGCTATCAACAACTATTAATTCAGGATGAGTTAACAACATTGCTTGATCACACAGTAACAGTAACAACATTCACTTGTTAAACTGTTATCACTGATAGTTCACTTTTACTAAATGTAATGATGGGGATAAAGTTAAGAGGTGAACGGATGATCTGTTTGCATCTACTGACAGCGATCATTACCTCTATCCTTATTATTTGCTTAGCAGTTAAATCCCATTAAATTCAGTACAATTGAGTTCCCTATAAGAAGACTGAGCATTACACCTTGAGATGGTGAAAAGACAGTACAAAGGCCAAAATAACACAAGGACTATGTTAGGAAGGTACTTTTCCACCAAACAATCTTCCAACATCAGTTCTCATCTTCACAGTATCTTTGCCCTACTATGCCCTACACGCTCTCCGCAGGGGACAAGGACCTATTAGAATGGTCCGCCCCAGACGCCTGATGGAGCCTAAAGGATTCCTGAATGCGCTGGGGGATATGGAGCTGACTGAAGGTCACCCGGTCGAATCCCTGGTGATGGAGTGGAATAAGAAGATCGCCAGGGCGGTGGACCGGGTGGCTCCGAAATGTCCTCTCCCCCTGAACAGAACTCAGACAGCATCTTGGTACACACCTCGGTTGCGGGGTCTGAGACAAGAGGTGAGATGACTTGTGCGCCGGCGGCGGAAATCTTGCACTGAAGGCGATCGGACACGGGTTAGAGCAGCAATAGCTGCCTACCAGGTGGCAACAAAGGCAGCAAAGAGAAGTTTCTTTGCTGCCTCTATTGCGTCGGCAGAGTGCTGTCCCAGGAGATTGTTCCAAGTGGTCCGAAGCCTGGTCGGTCCAGTTGCTCAGGAACCCATGGAACATTCTAAAATCTCCTGTGATACTTTTGCTAAACATTTTGCCGATAAAATCGAGCGTCTGAAGAGCACGCTTCCGCTCGCCGTGGAGACAGGAAGTGGGCCAGAGTCGGCCAGTTGCATTCCGGTCTGTTGGGATCGGTTTCAGCCTCTTCTCTCTGAGGAAGTGGACAAGGTGCTCGGTACTGTGAAGCCAACCACCTGTCTGGTTGATCCTTGCCCTTCGTGGCTCATCATGAGCTGTAAAGAGAGACTGGGCAAAGGGATCAAGGCGGTGGTGAATGCATCCTTGCAAGAGGGTGCAATGCCATCAGCTCTCAAGGAAGCAGTAATAAAGCCCATCTTAAAAAAACCGTCCTTGGATCCCCAAGAGTTAAACAACTTTCGCCCAGTCTCTAATTTACCATTCTTGGGCAAGGTGATTGAGAGGGTGGTGGCTGCGCAATTACAGACACACTTGGAGGAAACGGATTATTTAGATCCATACCAATCGGGTTTTAGGACTGGTCATGGAACGGAAACAGCCTTGGTCGCTCTGGTAGATGATATGCGGAGGGCATTGGATAGGGGTGAATACACCTTCCTTGTCCTCCTGGACCTCTCAGCGGCCTTCGATACCGTTGACCACGGTATCCTCTTAAATCGCCTAGGAGGATTAGGAATAGGAGGCACTGTTCTGCAGTGGTTCCGTTCCTACCTCTTGGGTAGGCAACAACGGGTGGCATTGGGAGATGAGGTTTCAGACCCTTGGCCTCTTCATTGTGGAGTGCCACAGGGTTCTATCCTATCTCCCATGCTATTCAATATCTATGTGAAACCGCTGGGAGCAATCATCAGGAGTTTTGGGCTGCAGTGCCACCAGTACGCAGATGACACTCAGCTCTATCTCTCCTTTAAGTCCTCACCAGAGTTGGCTGTGAACACCATGTCCAAGTGCCTGAAAGCCGTAAGTGGATGGATGGGAGAGAATAGGCTGAAGCTGAACCCTGACAAGACTGAGGTATTACTTGTGGGAGATAAAGGGAAGTTAGGGATTACTGACCTCATGCTTGATGGAGTAAGTCTACCCCTGAAAGACCAGATCTGCAGTCTTGGGGTCATACTTGACTCCATGGAGGCTCAGATTACAGCAGTGAGCCAGGCAGCTTGGTATCAATTACATCTGCTACGGAGACTGCGTCCCTATCTTCCTGTTCATCTGCTCCCTCAGGTGATACATGCCCTGGTCTCCTCTCGCTTAGACTACTGGAATGTGCTCTATGTGGGGTTACCCTTGAAAACGGTCCGGAAATTACAGCTGGTACAGAATGCGGCGGCGCATTTGCTTACGCATAGCCGTCGCTGGGATCATATCACCCCAGTGTTATTAGAACTTCACTGGTTACCAGTTGTCTACCAGGCCCAATTCAAGGTATTGGTGTTGACCTTTAAAACCCTATATGGTTTCGGCCCAGTATATCTGAAGGAACGCCTCCAGAATCACCGATTGTGCCGCCTGACGAGATCAGCCTCCCAAGACCTTCTCACGGTCCCACCGGTGAGAACAGCGAGGCTGGTGCGGACCAGAGAGAGGGCATTCTCTGTTGTGGCACCCACCCTCTGGAACTCCCTCCCTTTTGATCTCAGACATGCTCCCTCCTTGTCCAGCTATCGTCGAGCCTTGAAGACCTGGCTGTTCAGGCAGGCCTATAAGATTGGGATAGATTAATTTTATGTTATAATTGAATTGGCGAATGGTTTTTTAGTTTAAAATTGATTATGTTGATGTATATGTATATGTATATAGGCCCTGCAGGAGAAAGAAAGCATCGCCCCAAGGGAAGGAGAGGCTGCTGCTGCTGTGCTGCTGCTGCGCTGCTGCTACTGTGGGACCACCATCTCCACCACCCTTCCCTGAGGGACTTCTGCCTGGCAGGACCAGGCCCCAGGTACCCAGCCAGCCAGGACTGATTCTTACCACCTGTCCCTCTTTGGAGGGATACATAAGCCGGCTGGCTGAGGTGGCCTGGGAGACCCAGGCCCTGCAGGAGAAAGAAAGCATCGCCCCAAGGGAAGGAGAGGCTGCTGCTGCTGTGCTGCTGCTGTGCTGCTGCTGTGCTGCTGCTGTGGCTGTGCTGCTGCTGTGCTGCTGCTGTGCTGCTGCTGTGCTGCTGCTGTGCTGCTGCTGCTGCTGCTGCTGTGCTGCTGCTGCTGCTGCTGCTGCTGTGCTGCTGCTACTGTGGGACCACCATCTCCACCACCCTTCCCTGAGGGACTTCTGCCTGGCAGGACCAGGCCCCAGGTACCCAGCCAGCCAGGACTGATTCTTACCACCTGTCCCTCTTTGGAGGGATACATAAGCCGGCTGGCTGAGGTGGCCTGGGAGACCCAGGCCCTGCAGGAGAAAGAAATTTTTATGCTGTTTTATGTTCACCGCCCAGAGAGCTATTGCTAGTCGGGCGGTATATAAATTTAATAAATAATAATAATAATAATAATAATAATAATAATAATAATAATAATAATAATAATAATAATAATAATAATAATTTTTATTCTTGTTGTTCGTCGCCTAGAGTATCCCTTGTGGGCGTGTGCGTGTATAGATCATACAAGGATGGAATCCAAGAGTCGCATAGAACAGGAATAAGCCAGGCCAGGCAAGTTTCTTGTAAGAGTCTTTACTAGGCAAAGACATTAGACACAGTTCTCTTCACAGACAGCTTTTCCCCCACACTGAGTTTTTCCAAGCATCCCACCTTATCAGGCTTCCCAGCCAGCTATTGACCTTGGCAAACCTGGTGCTCTGTTCTCACAGCTTAACCCTTCTGCTTCAGGTTTCACTCTCTTTGCAAAAAACCCTGTCTGTGAATCTCACAGCATGCTTCACTGACCAACAGCCCCCACCTGAGACTCACAGATTACAAAACTTCATTGTTCATTATTACATTTTACAATATTAACTTTTCATTACAATACATATCAGTACATGGTTTGTTTTCTTACAGTTTCTATTTATATTTTTCAATTCAGTTCTTGTTTCTTTATTTCTTTATTCATACAGGTTTTACAGAGACATTTTTGTTCACTTTTATTTGATAATACATTTATATTTCATTCCTCAACACAAAACTTCCACATGAGATCCATTGTTTCTTTATCTATTGGTCCTTCTTTTTCCCATTCTACTGGATATTTATCTGTTTCATTATTCTGTTGTGTAACATTAAATGTGAATCTCTGAGGTGGTTGACCTTTCGTTTTTCTTTCTGATCTTCTAACATTATCTATTTCCATTTCTTCCTCACTCTCTATTTTACTTGGACCTGCACCTGTTCCTGCACTTGTACTTGGCATTTCTGTATCTTGCATTGCCATGTCTTCACTTCTCAGCCTTTTTACAGTACGTTTGCCACCGTGTATTAGATCAGTCAATGCAGTTCTTAATGGAATTTGCTGCCCAAAAGGAACATCTGCTGCTTCCTGCTTGCTTGCACTATCAAGTATAACTGTTTGACTGTCTCTCCAAGGTTTATCTATCACCTTTATGCTTCTGCTTAACACTACTTGTTGTTTCTCAGGCAACCAAACTCTATAATATGAATTCTGAAATCCCAAAATGCGTCCTGCCTGAGCTCTTGAGCCTAATTTACCATGCCTTTTCTGTTTTGCAACATGTACCCAGCATTTTGCCCCAAAACGTTCTATGTGTTTCACCCTGGGCTTTCTTCCAGTCAGTTTCTCATAGGGAGACATGCCTATTGTTCTGTGCATGAGACGGTTCTGAATATAAACAGTGTACAGAATACATTCACCCCAATAAGTGTTATTCATATCTGCATCTGCTAGCATGGCTCTCATTGAATCCTGCAATGACCGGTTCCTCCTCTCTGCAGTTCCGTTGGAGGATGGGCTGAAGGGAGCAGTGAGACTCTGTATTATTCCCTTCTTTTCCAAATATGTTTTAAATGAATTACTGGTAAATTCTCCACCTTGATCTAATTTGATATTTTTGATAACAACCCCATGTTGTGTCTCTGTTCTCTGTATAAATGCCTTCAATTTCTCTTCTGCTTCATTTTTCTTTTTCAATAAGAACACATGTGTAAATCTGGAGAAATCATCCACAATCACTAAATAAAACCTTGCTCCACCTTTTGAGCACTGGAAAGGTCCAGCCAAATCCACATGTATGAGCTGATAGGGTTCAGTGGTCGTGCTTTCACAGCTCTTATTTACCGGAGTCACAGTCATTTTTGTTTTATAGCATACCTCACACTCATCCACATGCTCACAATGTGTTAATTTCAAATCTTGACTATGCTTTGGGGTGTTTTGTACCTTTTCGAAATGTGCGTGTGCTAATTTTCTGTGCCATTCATGTAAACAATTATCATGTTTATCTTTATTAACTCTTATCCAAGCACACGTGGGTTTATCAAGATTGCACTCAACCATAAACATTTGGTTCTGTAATTTCCCTTGCATGCATATTTCACCATCCTTTCTCACAAAACATCTATCCCCTTCAAATGTAACTTTACAACCTATTTGAGCCAATTTTCTTACTGATAGAATGTTATATTTTAAACCAGAAACTAATAACACATCTGTTAATATAGTTCCCAAATTACTCAACCTGAGCGTGCCTTTTTCAATCGTGTCTTGAGTCGATCCGTCAGCCAGATAAATCTTCTCCTGCACCGGCTTTGAAGTGTAAAATAAACTAGAGTCTGTGATTAGGCAATTAGACGCTCCACTGTCGAGAAGCCACTTAGAGTTAATTAGTTTATTGTCCTCCTTAGTAACAAAGTTCACGCTTGTTCTCTGACTTTCAAAGTCCCTGTTATTTCTCTTCTTTAAACAATGTCTCTGTATATGTCCACGGGACCCACAAAAGTAACATATTTTATTCTCTTGCCTGCTTCTTTGATTTTGTTGTTGTACAGTCACAGTCTCTTTTAAGTCTGTTTTCTTATTCTCTTGTCTTCTATTCCACTCTTGTTGAAGTTTCTGTTCTACAAAGTCCAAATTCAGATGTCCGTCGGGTAAAGTTTCCAGGCTAGAGACCATGACGTCCCATTTTTGATCAAATGAAGATAACAGTATATAGACCATCTGAATGTCACTATGATGCACTCCTCTATCTTGCAGCTCAGCATTTAATCTACGAAATTCAGCCAGATGCTCTGTCATAGTCACTTCATCTGTAAAACGCATCTGATAAAGTTTCCGTGCTAAACACAGCCTGCTCCCAGCAGTTTGCTGCACATGAGCGGCTCTTAGCTTCTCCCACATCTGATTAGCTGTCAGCTCATTACTCACCAGCAACAGTTGTGAATCAGACAGCCCCAGAGTAATAAAAGCCTTCGCTTTCTCGTCTTTCTTCAACCACGCTGCTGAAGGAGCTGCCGGAGGGGGGTTTTCTACAACATCATTCAAATCTTCTTTAATCAGAACTGCTCTCATTCTCCATTTCCAGCTGGAGTAGTTTACAGCATTCAGCCTCTCCATCGGCATCCCGGATGACAGGTTTACAGCCATATTGTCCACTCTTACTTGCCTCTTTCTTGCACTTTGTTTCTCTCTGCACCAACGTCACGTCAACTGCTCTCGAACCCGCTACCTTGTATGATAAGCTGGGCCCATAACCCCTGTGGGCGTGTGCGTGTATAGATCATACAAGGATGGAATCCAAGAGTCGCATAGAACAGGAATAAACCAGGCCAGGCAAGTTTCTTGTAAGAGTCTTTACTAGGCAAAGACATTAGACACAGTTCTCTTCACAGACAGCTTTTCCCCCACACTGAGTTTTTCCAAGCATCCCACCTTATCAGGCTTCCCAGCCAGCTATTGACCTTGGCAAACCTGGCGCTCTGTTCTCACAGCTTAACCCTTCTGCTTCAGGTTTCACTCTCTTTGCAAAAAACCCTGTCTGTGAGTCTCACAGCATGCTTCACTGACCAACATCCCTAACCCGGACAGATAGGCGGCTGAAAAATAAAATGTATTATTATTATTATTATTTTGTTTACATTCAGTGGACATAATGGGACACTTTTAGAAAGTCTATTGTGAAGAGGATTATAACTGTCTGTAAATGATGCTTGTGGTGCCATCACCCACTATGAATTGTGGGGTTTATAATTCAACCCCTTGATCCCTGAGGGCAAAAGATGCTGCCACCATCATTTCCTTGAAGAAAGAGAGGCTGTGCCACTTGCTATCCCATTGTCCTTCTCCAAGATGAGACTCTTTTCCTCAGGGGTTCAATAGAAGGGATAAGAGGTGGTGAAGGGCAGCAAGCAGAATCAAGGCAGAGGCCTGCTTGAGCACCTGCACTTTGGATTCTTGCCCCACTCCTGCACAAAAAGTGCTTTATAATACGTGTGAAACCAGGGTTTGAATTGGCAAAAAGAGGTAGGTCGTTGCAGAAGAGGAAGATAGCAACTTGTATGGAAGCAGTGTTTCAACCTTTGAAACCCTTAAAACTTTTGACTTCATCTTACCTGACTGCCAGGTTATCCTGTGTTCAATAAAACATTCCTTGACTAGGTCTCTGCCACCAATGATTTCCCTGCCTAAAGCTCTCATGGAGAAGATTGTGGTAAAATAAAAGTCAAGGGGCACAGATTGTGAGCCTTCATTCAACTTTGTCCCAGCAGTGACCTTCTTACATGTGATGTGCGTGAAGGGCGGTTCTCTAGCAAATGAGTTGATGTGGGAATTGTTCTACAAGGTTGCATTCCTATGCACACTAACCACGGAGTGAACTCAGATGAACTCACATCTGCTGTTGACATGCACAGGATTGCACTGTTCATGGAGCCAGTTTGAAAAACACTATATATGGAACCGCTAGAGGGCAAAGCTCATCGGGCTGAATGTGTTTACTCAGATGTAAGTCTCACTGAGTACAAGGAGAGATGGGTGAGAAGTTCAATTGCGTTCACATTTCAAGCCAAATCTATCAAATTCAAACTTTCTGAAACAATAGGAAAACAAACACACCATCCTTTGAAATTTGCACCTATTTAAGTGTTGTGATGCAGTTCTTCAACCACACAGTGTTTACAAAAATTCATATGATAGGGGAAAGTGTGCATACAAATGAATATATGAGTGAAAACAACATACAATAATGCATTATATGATGAGAAATTGCTTGCAAAATTATGTACAATAGTGAAAACTGCCTACAAAAATGTATTAGAAGAAATTCACACTAAAATGCTGGAGAATTTTCATGAGGATTTTTTTTTAAAAAAAATCACAAATTGCTGCAGAAATGTGAAGAACTGAATTTAATATTGGAAAAATGAGAAACTGAGAGAACTGAAATTGACAGATCTTTCAATCCCTTCTCCCAAGTAAATGTGTCTAGAATCACAGCTTTATTCTTCTCTGAAGAGATGTGAGCTGAAACACTAACTAAACATCTCATTGCGTTTTGATGGTTGACAGACTGCAGGGGGAGAGTCTGTGATCCAGCCATCTCATGTGGCTGATACATCACCTTGATAAGAGAGTACTCTTCAAATCCAACATGATGTTTTCAAGAGCACATCCCAAAAGCCCTTTTGTCATGCTGGGCTCAGTGCTTTATACTGTTTCAGTCTAGCACATCACATACTGCCTTCTAGCCTGTAGTCTTGAATCCACTTACTCAGTTACACTGAATTCAAACGGGCTATTCTTATAAAAGTCAGAAGCAAAGCACAAACCAATACTGCAGGATTACCTGAAACATCCCACTAATGGACTGTTTTTGTTGTTGTTATGTGCCTCCAACTCAACTGCGACTTATGGCGACCCTATGAATCAGCGACCTCCAAGAGCATCTGTCAAGAACCACCCTGTTCAGATCTTGTAAGTTCAGGTCTGTGGCTTCCTTTATGGAATCAATCCATCTCTTGTTTGGCCTTCCTCGTTTTCTATTCCCTTCTGTTTTTCCCAGCATTATTGTCTTTTCTAGTGAATCATGTCTTCTCATTGTGTGTCCAAAGTATGATAACCTCAGTTTCCTCATTTTAGCTTCTAGTGATAGTCCTGGTTTAATTTGTTCTAACACCCAATTATTTGTCTTTTTTGCAGTCCATGGTATGCACAAAGCTCTCCTCGAACACCACATTTCAAATGAGTGGATTTTTCTCTTATCCGCTTTTTTCACTGTCCAACTTTCACATGCATACATAGAGATCGGAAATACCATGGTCTGAATGATCCTGACTTTAGTGTTCAGTGATACATCTTTGCATTTGAGGACTTTTTCTAGTTCTCTCACAGCTGCCCTCCCCAGTCCTAGCCTTCTTCTGATTTTTTGACTATTGTCTCCATTTGGGTTAAAGACTATGCCGAGGTATTGATAATCCTTGACAAGTTCGATGTCCTCATTGTCAGCTGTAAAGTTACATAAATCTTCTGTTGTCCTTACTTTAGTCTTTTTGACGTTCAGCTGTAGTCCTGCTTTTGTGCTTTCCTCTTTAACTTTCATCAGCATTCGTTTCAAATCATTACTGGTTTCTGCTACTAGTATGGTATCGTCTGCATATATTAAATTATTGATACTTCTCCCTCCAATTTTCACACTTCCTTCATCTTGGTCCAATCCTGCTTTCCGTATATGTTCTGCATATAGATTAAACAAATAGGGTGATAAAATACACCCCTGTCTCACACCCTTTCCAATGGGGAACCAGTCAGTTTCTCCATATTCTGTCCTTTGGAAAAGCAAAAGGAGATAGAAACACAGTCAGAACCCTAAATGCAATAATACAGTGACTAGTACGTAGGGACAAAGAGAACTATTACAATAGTTACTGTATAGAAATAGAAGAGGACAACAAAAAGGGTAGAACAAGAGCCCTGTTCCAAAAGATTAGAGAAATGATAGCGAAATTTAAACCAAGAGTAGGGATATTGAATAATCAACAGGGGAACACACTGATTGACCGAGATGAAATAAAAGGAAGATGGAAGCAATACACTGAAGATCTCTTTAAAAGAGATGCAAGGATGACAGATTCATTCACGGAGGAACCGTATGATGAAGAACCTGAAATGTTAGAATGTGAGGTAAAAGCTGCTCTTAAACTACTTGGAAGAAACAAATCACCAGGAATAGATGGCATACCAATAGATTTGCTACAAGCTACTGAGACTGAATCTGTCCAAATTTTGACTAAAATTTGTCAAGAAATATGGAAAACTAAACAATGGCCCACAGACTGGAAGCGTTCCATATACATCCCAATTCCAAAGAAAGGGGATCCCAGGGAATGCAGTAATTATTGAACTATTGCCTTAATATCCCATGCAAGTAAAGTAATGCTCAAGATTCTACAACAAAGGCTCTTACCATGTATGGAGCGAGAAATGCCAGATGTCCAAGCTGGATTTAGAAAGGGAAGAGGCACCAGAGATCAATCGCAAACATACGTTGGATAATGGAACGGAGCAAGGAATTTCAGAGGAAAATCACCCTGTGCTTTTATAGATGACAGCAAAGCCTTTGACTGTGTAGATCATGAAAAATTATGGAATGCTTTAAAAGAAATGGGG
Organism: Rhineura floridana; assembly: GCF_030035675.1. Lineage (NCBI taxonomy): Eukaryota > Metazoa > Chordata > Lepidosauria > Squamata > Rhineuridae > Rhineura > Rhineura floridana. Next base: position 125,622,302 of record NC_084485.1, on the reverse strand, counting down.
GTGCCACAGCATCTAATTGTCCTTATGTGTAACCTATACTCTGCACAAGAGGCTACTGTAAGGACAGACTATGGAGAAACCGATTTGTTCCCCATCGGAAAGGGTGTGAGACGGGTGTATTTTATCACCCTATTTATTTAATCTATACTCAGAACATATCATACGGAAAGCGGGATTGAACCAAGATGAAGGAGGTGTGAAAATTGGAGGGAGAAGTATCAATAATTTAATATAAGCGGATAAGAGAAAAATCCACTCATTTGAAATGTGGTGTTCGAGGAAAGCTTTGCGGATACCATGGACTGCAAAAAAGAAATAATTGCATGTTGGAACAAATTAAACCAGAACTGTCACTTGAAGCTAAAATTATGAAACTGAGGTTATCATACTTCGGACACATAATGAGAAGACATAATTCATCAGAAAAGATAATAATGCTGGGGAAAACAGAAGGGAGTAGAAAACGAGGAAGGCCAAACAAGAGATGGATTGATTCCATAAAGGAAGCCACAGACCTGAACTTACAAGATCTGAGCAGGGTGGTTCTTGACAGATGCTCTTGGAGATCACTGATTCATAGGGTCGCCATAAGTTGTAGTCGACTTCGAGGCACATAACAACAACAACATTTATTCTGCTATTATTCCACTTTAAACAGTCATGGCTTCCCGCAAAGATTCCTGTGAAATGTAGTTTGTGAAGGGTGCTGAGAGTTGTTAGGAGTCTCCTATTCTCCTCACACAGCTTAAATTGCCAGACTTCTCTGGCAAGAGGGACTGACTGTTAATCCACTCTGACAATTCCAAAAGTGGAATAAATGTATGGTGTGAATGTGGTCACAGTCTAGCAACAGGGAAACCACACGGGTGGGATTCTGCTTGGTGGACTGCAATATAGTGGTCAAGAGTTAAGGCCCTGGCTAACTTTGTCTCACAAGTTTAGACCAGACTAACATATTTATGAGATCTTTCCTGGTTTGTGTGTGGTACATGAATTTGTGCTACAGTGCCTCCTGCTCTGACAACTTACCCCACTGTGCCACAAGTTCAGGACGGACAGCTTGATAAACAGGAAAATAACCACAAATCTAATAGACTGAATCTTTTTTGGCCTTCCCTCCTCTTCGTTCAGGCCCAGAAGGAGAAAGCCCTTAAAGCTGATGAGACAATAAATTCAATTACACTGCACACAGGCTTTGGCTGTCAGGGTTTTGTGCTGCCTTTACCTGTTTTTACCATCCATTCTACTGGAATCGTTTAAATTTGCCCCTACAGTAGGTTTGCTGATTAGCTTTGCTAATGAATTTACTAGTGTAAAAGACCACTTGCAGGGCTGTTTGAAACATAATGAATGTAATTATTTAGCACCAAACCAGGGCACCAGCTTTTCCCCACTTGACAAGAATAATTCTTTATTCTCTCATTAGCCATGGGCCCTGGTCCCCGTAAACTAGTTATTGAACCACTCGTTTAAAGGAGCTTTGCTCTAAATGCACCTTCCCTTATTTAACTCGGACAAGTTTGTATCATTTCTCTTCACCATGCAATGCTACTAGCATGCAAAAAGTAACCATTGTTCATTTTGTTGTTGCTGTTGTTGTTGAGAAATCAAAGAGACAGGGAGTTATTCTTAGTGAGATGTTTGGCTCCTTGACAAGCTCCTTTGCCTGTCCTGCTTGTAATGGATACAAAACCGTATGGGGTTACTAGGCATCAAGTAAACTGCATAGGAAATCTGAGCCAATGAATCATAGAGACAGACCCCGACTGAGTGGTGTGTGTCTGAGCAGTCTGTAACTGCACAGAAAGAGAGAACTCACTTGAGCAAGTAGCTTTTGCATGACAAATCTGCAGAAATTTGAAATGAGTTTGTTTAGGTGGAACTGCAATGTAAAGTAATGGAGGGCTGCTAGCTTGTGAGGACATCATTATTGTTATTATGTATTAGATTTGTTAGTTGTTACTCAGAGGTCTCCAAGTGACTTACAACACTGTTAAAAACAAAAATAAATATATCATACCATAAAAAACAAAACAATAAAACAACACCAACAACAGCTCCTATAACAGCCAGAGGAAGCTTTGGCAGTGCACTGATTTATTTATTTATTTCATTAAACTTATAGACCGCCCCATAGCCGAAGCTCTCTGGGCGGTTCACAAGAACAAGAACAACATTAGAAATACATAAGCATATACAATATAAAAACACAATTTAAAAGTACAAAATATTAAAAATTAAAACACTTCCAATAAATGCAACATGATTAAAATAATTAAAATAATTAAAATGCCTGGGCGAAGAGGAAAGTTTTAACCTGGTGCCGAAAAGATAGTAATGTTGGCGCCGGGCGTATCTCCTCTGGGAGGGTGTTCCACTGATAACAAATAGTATCCTGGTCTGTCAAAAGCCTGGGGAAAAAATAAGTCTTTACCAGGCACCAAAAAGATGTCAATGAAGGTGCCAGGCAGACCTCAGTGGGGTGTGCATTCCACAGATGGGGAGCCACAACTGAAAAGCCCCTTTCCTTTGTCACCAACCTTTGAGGCTCTCTCGGGGGGGGGGGCTGGAGAAGGGCCTCAGAGAAAGATGTAGGGGTAATACTGAAGCCATTAATTACACTTGTGCAATCCTTTGCATGCTTAGTCAAAAGCCCCATTAAGTTCAGTGGGGCTTAGTCCTGGGTAAGTGTGTACATAAGATCACAGCATCAACGCCTAAGGGTGTGTCCAGGTGGGGGCTTAATATAAACATGTCATTGGCAAAAGGCTTTTAAAAAAAAACCTCTGGGTTTTTCTAGAAAAATGGTAAATCTGGATTAAATTGGGGGGATGGATATGTGCTGGCATTTTCATTCCCACAGTGTTATGTGGACACTGTGAAAAGCTTGCATGCATGAGGAGAATTGATCCCACAATAAATACCCATCTGGGAGCATCTAAAGAGGCAGAAAGAGGGTGCCTATTGCGAAGGTGAAGAACTTTTTTTTCAGTCTGAGAGCTGCATTCACTTTCAGGGGTGTAGTCGTGGAGGACCTCGGGGACTTAGACCCTTTATTTTTGGGGGAGCAGGATCCCAGCAGGGTCCCTGTGTCTCCAGCATCCTACAAGCCAATCAGCATGAAAGGGGAGTGTCTTAGCCACTGCGAAGAATCTTCTAACATGCTTCCTTGTCCTTTCCTGATGATTGGAGCCAATCAGAGTGAAAGGAGGTGAGTCAAACACTGAGAAGACTCTTCTCAGTGCTAACACTCTCCTCTTTCATGTTTATTGGTTCCTAGGCATCTCATTCTCAACCCCACAGCAAAAAAGTGGGGAGAGGGCATGGCTGTGTTGAACATGCAGGGACCCTGCAGTTCTGAATTTACCACTACCCTACTGTTCCCTTTTGGGCAACCTTCTGGGGGCCACATGCCAGTGGTGGGTGGGGCCAGCTGCAAAAGTGGGTGGAACAATGAATGTAAATTTTACCTTTGTATAATAGGCTACCTTTTTAGACAGACTCACATCTCTGTTCTCCATCCAGGCAAGCAAGGGGAATTATCAGAGTTCTACTACCAATTTCAGCCAGGCAAAAACACTCAAGAAGGCTGCAGAGTTAGTGGGGTGGCCTGGGGAAAGAGGATGTGGTCTGGAGAGGGTATGGTTTGAGGAGAACCCCAGGGAGCAGTTGTAAAGGCCCAGAGGGCTGCATTTGGCCGACAGGCCTGATGTTCCCTGGCATATTGTGTGGGCGTAATTTTGGCCATCGCTTGAATGCCATACATATACGTTGAGAGAGAATGCTCTTGGTTTTTGCATGCCAGATCAGAATGGGGGTGGGGGCAATTGCATAATACAATGCAAAACAACAAATGTAAAATAGCATGAGGCCGTGTACCTTTTTCATTAGCCACTTCCTTGCAGTATTTCATTGTGAGAAGATACTTATTACCTAGAGAAACCCAATCCTCATTTTCCTCTCTTTCTCCATACACTTTCTTTAATCAAAGCTTACTTCCAGGATGTCAACATCTTCAAGCTTCTCATAGGTAAATCCAGGGAATGAATGCCATATTTTACAAAGTAGCATTTGTTTGAGCAGATGGAACTGTAGTACAAAAAAGACAGCCCCACATTGGGGAAACCTTGTTAACATTTTTATTAGCTGTTCTCTTTTAAGGCATGAGTAATGATGCTCTTATATATCATTATATATCACAACAAATCCCCACGTCCTTATAAAAACAATGTGAGTATTGCAGTCATACAAAAGACATGCATGAAAGGAAAAAACAAGTTAGGAAACAGGTCTTGAGAGAACGTATGTGTGGAGATGGGGAGGCTGCATAAAGGAGATGCTTTGTGCCTCTTGCACTGTTCAAAATGAATCTATGGGTTCTATCCACCAATGTTCTACTCAGAATAGTCCCATGGAAATTAATAGAACTAAGTTAGTCATGTTCATGAATTTCCATGGCTCTACTCTGGGCACAACTAACAGTGGATACAATCCTCTGACACTCTTCCATCAGGTTCAGTGTCCTTGTATTAATTTACAAAGTCCTGAACAGCTTAGGTCCAGGGTGTCTCAGGGACCACCAGAACCCTTATATCCCAAATCAGTCACTGAGATCATCTGCAGGAGCATTGTTGGTTGTCCCCCAAGTTGGCAAGGCTTACTGAACATTGACTTGAAATCAAGCCTTCAGTGTTACCTGCCCAGTTCTCTGGAATGCTTTGCCAACAGAGATTCAGCAGGCGCCTTCTGTTTTAACTTTTAAACACCTGCTGGAAACCCTTCTGTTCTGCCAGTCTTATCCAGCCAATTAAGAAGATGTCTCGATGGAGTAAGAGACCTTTGTTTTTACTGTATTTTGAATGGTTTTCATTTTATGGTTTTTATTTGTTGTAAACCACTTTGATTTTTTTAAATGAAGTAGCACTATATACATAAGTTTATAAATAAATAAATGATTGAGTCTTGACCACTATTCAGGCATTTAGGGAGGTGTGCAAACTGGCATATGTGGAGGGGGTATGGAAATTGATTTTCCCTGGTTCTGCATCACATGGGGAGTCTACACATGGGCTCTTTTGGGGAGGAAGGGTGGGATATTAAATTAATTAATTAATGATTATGATTATACTACTACTAATAAAAATAATAATATACAGTTGTATATTAGGCTCCCCATTCAGATTGTAACCCTCCAATTTATGGACGGGGACAGGGAAGGGAAAGCAAAGCTAACACACACATAAAAATTTACACAGTTCCATGAATACCTGAGGAGGAACTACTTCAATGTTTTGTTTTGTTTTTCAAATTGTCTTCTAGGAAACTGGCATTCTATGGAAATTTTTCAGGTGTCTCTCAATGGCTTCCAAATCAATCCCAGGCTCAGTTCAAAGTACTGGTTTTTACACAAAAAGCCTAAACCAGCCTTTTGCAAACCTGGTGGCCTCCAGGTGTTTTGGACTACAACTCCCATGAGTTCATAAGAACATAAGAAGAGCCTGCTGGATCAGGCCAGTGGCCCATCTAGTCCAGCATCCTGTTCTCACAGTGGCCAACCAGGTGCCTGGGGGAAGCCCGCAAGCAGGACCCGAGTGCAAGAACACTCTCCCCTCCTGAGGCTTCTGGCAACTGGTTTTCAGAAGCATGCTGCCTCTGACTAGGGTGGCAGAGCACAGCCATCATGGCTAGTAGCCATTGATAGTCCTGTCCTCCATGAATTTGTCTAATCTTCTTTTAAAGCCATCCAAGCTGGTGGCCATTACTGCATCTTGTGGGAGCAAATTCCATAGTTTAACTATGCGCTGAGTAAAGAAGTACTTCCTTTTGTCTGTCCTGAATCTTCCAACATTCAGCTTCTTTGAATGTCCACGAGTTCTAGTATTATGAGAGAGGGAGAAGAACTTTTCTCTATCCACTTTCTCAATGCCATGCATAATTTTATACACTTCTATCATGTCTCCTCTGACCCGCCTTTTCTCTAAACTAAAAAGCCCCAAATGCTGCAACCTTTCCTCGTAAGGGAGTCGCTCCATCCCCTTGATCATTCTGGTTGCCCTCTTCTGAACTTTTTCCAACTCTATAATATCCTTTTTGAGATGAGGCGACCAGAACTGTACACAGTATTCCAAATGCGGCCGCACCATAGATTTATACAACGGCATTATGATATCGGCTGTTTTATTTTCAATACCTTTCCTAATTATTGCTAGCATGGAATTTGCCTTTTTCACAGCTGCCGCACACTGGGTCGACATTTTCATCGTGCTGTCCACCACAACCCCGAGGTCTCTCTCCTGGTCGGTCACCGCCAGTTCAGACCCCATGAGCGTATATGTGAAATTAAGATTTTTTGCTCCAATATGCATAATTTTACACTTGTTTATATTGAATTGCATTTGCCATTTTTCCGCCCATTCACTCAGTTTGGAGAGATCTTTTTGGAGCTCTTCGCAATCCCTTTTTGTTTTAACAACCCTGAACAATTTAGTGTTGTCAGCAAACTTGGCCACTTCACTGCTCACTCCTAATTCTAGGTCATTAATGAACAAGTTGAAAAGTACAGGTCCCAATACCGATCCTTGAGGGACTCCACTTTCTACAGCCCTCCATTGGGAGAACTGTCCATTTATTCCTACTCTCTGCTTTCTGCTTCTTAACCAATTCCTTATCCACAAGAGGACCTCTCCTCTTATTCCATGACTGCTAAGCTTCCTCAGAAGCCTTTGGTGAGGTACCTTGTCAAACGCTTTTTGAAAGTCTAAGTACACTATGTCCACTGGATCACCTCTATCTATATGCTTGTTGACACTCTCAAAGAATTCTAATAGGTTACTGAGACAGGACTGTCCCTTGCAGAAGCCATGCTGGCTCTGCTTCAGCAAGGCTTGTTCTTCTATGTGCTTAGTTAATCTAGCTTTAATAATACTTTCTACCAGTTTTCCAGGGACAGAAGTTAAGCTAACTGGCCTGTAATTTCCGGGATCCCCTCTGGATCCCTTTTTGAAGATTGGCGTTACATTTGCCACTTTCCAGTCCTCAGGCACGGAGGAGGACCCGAGGGACAAGTTACATATTTTAGCAGATCAGCAATTTCACCTTTGAGTTCTTTGAGAACTCTTGGGTGGATGCCATCTGGGCCCGGTGATTTGTCAGTTTTTATATTGTCCATTAAGCTTAGAACTTCCTCTCTCGTTACCACTATTTGTCTTAGTTCTTCAGAATCCCTTCCTGCAAATGTTAGTTCAGGTTCAGGGATCTGCCCTATATCTTCCACTGTGAAGACAGATGCAAAAAATTCATTTAGCTTCTCTGCAATCTCCTTATCGTTCTTTAGTACACCTTTGACTCCCTTATCATCCAAGGGTCCAATTGTCTCCCTAGATGGTCTCCTGCTTTGAGTGTATTTATAGAATTTTTTGTTGTTGGTTTTTATGTTCTTAGCAATGTGCTCCTCAAATTCTTTTTTAGCATCCCTTATTGTCTTCTTGCATTTCTTTTGCCAGAGTTTGTGTTCTTTTTTATTTTCTTCATTTGGACAAGACTTCCATTTTCTGAAGGAAGACTTTTTGCCTCTAAGAGCTTCCTTGACTTTGCTCGTTAACCATGCTGGCATCTTCTTGGCCCTGGCGGTACCTTTTCTGATCTGCGGTATGCACTCCAGTTGAGCTTCTAATATAGTGTTTTTAAACAACTTCCAAGCATTTTCGAGTGATGTGACCCTCTGGACTTTGTTTTTCAGCTTTCTTTTTACCAACCCCCTCATTTTTGTGAAGTTTCCTCTTTTGAAGTCAAATGTGACTGTGTTGGATTTTCTTGGCAATTGGCCAGTTACATGTATGTTTAATTTAATAGCACTGTGGTCACTGCTCCCAATCGGTTCAACAACACTTACATCTCGCACCAGGTCCCGGTCCCCACTGAGGATTAAGTCCAGGGTTGCCGTCCCTCTGGTCGGTTCCATGACCAACTGATCTAGGGAATAGTCATTTAGAATATTAGTTCAAGCCAGCATGGCCAGGGATTAGGGGAAATAGTCCAAAATATATGGAGGGCACCAGATTGGAAAAGGCTGTCCTAAAATTCTCTAGGACAGGATAACTGAAGGACCATCTTCTCTCAGATGAACATGCCTGGTAATTGTGTTCATTTTCTAAGGCCCTACTCCATATTTCATTGCCTTCTGAGGTGTGTTTGGCTGGGATGTGGGGAAGGTTTCTTGGTGGCAGCACCCAGTTTCGAGAACTTGCCTGGTGCCCACTTTGATGGAACTTAGGTGAATGGTGGAAGTGCTTTTATTTTGCTAGGCCTTTGATTTGAATTTAATTTTATACCTGTTACGAAAATGTCGCGTTTATGCCCATAAGTCAGCCAATAATACTTACAGACACGAAATCAGCATTCAAGAATCAAAGCCTTTATTCTGTGTACACAGGAGGAGCCATCTCTCGACTCATGCCCAAGAAATCTCCTATCGAGGTTACATTCAAGCAGTCTTATATAGGTTTCAACCTACTCCCCCCTCCTCATGGCATTTTTCCACTTCTCTGCATTAACATCCGTTGGCCACCACCCTTTGGCTGTTCGCCAATACCTTTCTGTGTTCTGCAACTGTTCTTTTCCATTAGCTGTCCACGTGTACATCCTGTGCATACATCCTGTGTGGGGGTGAAAGTCTAATGCAAACACATACGCTTCTCTGCTCCTTTTTGGACTTTCCGTCCCGGTTATCTTGGTGTTTTCAGTCAATACATTTCTCAGTAACCTTTGCACCTAGCCCACAATATGTGTGTACCTAACACCTTTGTGCGTACTTTCGCACCTGTTCCTTATCTCTTATCCACGTCCTTCATCCTGTTATTGTGGGCTGGGTTCTATAGCAACACATTCTCTCATCTAAACATAAAAGCAATTATATTTTCTATTTCCTTGTTCCTTGTTTGCTACTTGAGGCCCTTATGGGGGCCTTTCTACTGCATGCTTAAGTATACTGAACTGCTAACTCATATTGGGTGGGATTGCTGAAGCCCATTTCTAACATTTCCCCCCTCAAAAAGCTTTTAAGGACCCTCTGAATCCTTTTCATGCATAATTGGAGTATACATTGCAAGCATTTGCTTATATGTTATTGCTTCAATCCTCTGAGAAATCATCAGATTATGATGAGCTCGTTTGTCCTGGCTCTCACCCCCACGATACCTATTGAAGACCATCTGACTGGTTCATAATAGTCTACAATCTTCCGGGGGGTCCATATGGTGTGTCCCCATTCTTGCTGTGCCCTGGAGTACACCTGTCTGGAACCTTCCCATGTAGTGGTTTATACATGGAGGTATTGTCACCCTATTTTACAAATGGGGGTGCCAGCACTCCTACATAACATGTTCTTGACCAATTGGCAGGTAATTGTTTCCAGGCATTACTTCCACAAATGAAATGATGTCCATGCAGGGCCTTCTTTGCCCTTCCTTTATAGGGCCCTTTATCCCAACCTCTGTTTCCTTTTTCGTTCATACTAGTCCTGCGACCCTGGGAGGGATCATACCAACTTGCCACAAAAGGTGAACCAAACCTTAAATGGGAATATATCTTGCTAGCGTTACACCACAGCATATCTTTTAGTTCTCCCCCAGGGACTGGTTGTGACCCATTTACGCAGGCTCCTTCATTCTCACTATACCAGGTGCCATTCTCTACCCAAGCCATTATAAACCCAGGATGGTGGGTGCCATTCCTGGACACCCATCTGAGCCAGTGCCGGTTGTCCTGCTACTGGCCTTGAGTAATATTATAGTGCCTGCAGGTCCAGGGCTCCATGTATGTCCATAGGTTAGTTATGCTTAGTTTGTGGCATTGGCAATTGGCAGCTCTATTGTATGCAACTCTGTACATCTCATCTTCATCTGTACAATTGCAAAAGTTCTGGAGGAGATATGTTTGGTTCCAGGACTGAGTAGAGCAATCTATTGGAGGGTCCCATGTGGGTGTTTTTACCCATTTCAGGGTCCACTCACGTTGGGATTGACCAACATATATATTCCCTCTTTTTCGCTCAAAACACCATATCCCGCTTGTGGGCCGTACCTCCCAGGTCTCCTGAATCCAAAATTTATCCGAATCCCAGGTCTTATTCTTACCATCCTCACTTTGTGCCATTTGGATGGAGGTAAAGGGAATCACCCGGAATGGGAGTGTGCTCTGACTATATCGGGGACCCTTTGCACAAATCCAGCATTTACTGGAATTAGTTTCTTTAACCATGGCCGCAATGGCTTGCAAGAAGGAATTACCTCTTGTTCCTTCTCCTTTCCTTCCGATTGATGGTGTTGGACATATGAGCCCCATCATAACAAAATACATTATGACAATATTACTCCCACCGCACCCCAAAATCCCAACCATTCCCATGTTTCCGTTGGGGCCTAATGTAAAATTCACAATCAGTTTAAAAGTCTCTTTCCAGCCTTAGCTTCAGGTTGAAACTTGGTACAGTTCCCGAAAACCACTTTTCTTCGAGTTCTTGATTCTTCACTCCTGCCGTTGGAGGGTCCTTCGCTACACTCATCCCTGGTTCCCTCAGTTACTGGTGATACTGCACGCTTAACTCGTGTAACGTGTCCATCTGGGTACCCCGTTGATTTTAAGGGCAGTGTGTGTTGTCAAAAATACCTGTCTGGTGGGCCCCCGTGAGTCTTACAATGGCTCTTGTTTCCACTTCCTTATTCACACCCAGTCACCTGGCTTGAATGAATGAACTGGGCTGTCCAATGGAGGTCGCTGGAATAATTGGGAGAACCTGTGGAGATCATGCAAAACAGACTGCAAGGCAATAACATATTCTTTTTTTACCATCTATTTAACATCTTTTTGGGGGCTCACATGAATGAGCAGAGCAGAGCAGTCATCACCCCCGTCTGTAAATTGAGGCGGTTACCCTCCTACCTTGCTCCGGAGCGTGATATCGCGGCAGGAGCGGTGGCGGCGGAGAGGAGAACGCCGCGAAAAAAGCGGCTGAGGAGCGGCACGGAGAACGGTGCGGGGAGTGGCCGGGGAGCGGCCGGAGAGCAGACGAGACCTATAGTGGCGGCTGGCCCGAGCCCGAGCCTAGCCCAGGCCGCCCGGACCCAAGCCTGGCCCAAGCCGCCGGCGTTTTTTGGCCTGATGCTGCGATTGTGTGGGCCGTTGCTGGGACAGTGTTTTCCTGATGGCCTCGGGGCGCTTCCACCTGGATGCGGATGCTGGCTGGTTGAGGGCATAGAGCGGCGGGCCGAGGTGCTGCCTACACGGCCTGCTCTGTCCCTCTGTGGTGTGTATGTGGGGGAGAAGAAGATAGACTGTGGTGCCATCGGTGCGACGCGGCCTGTCCTTAGCCAGTCGCTCCAGTGGTTCCAGCGGTTCCAGAAGACCAGGCCTATGAGAGGAGGAGGTCGAGGTGATATTTCATTCCTGCTGAAGAGAGGGAGCTGTTGGACATGTTGGGAGAGTGACGAGGGCCAAGAACCATGCAGGTGGCCCAGGTGCGAAAGGAGACAAACGGCCTACTGCTGTAAACGAGCTGACTTGCAGCATAGAAAATTTACTTCCATCACCAAGGGCTTGTTAGCTGCGGACTGATTTTTGGTTGTTCTGCTGGCTGATTGTGAGTGTGTATGTGTGAGTGTTTGTGTGATGTACGGTGTATGCTGTAAGGGTGTGTGGTGATGTGTTATTATGTGCCTGGGTGAGAGGAATCATAGTCAGGAGGAATTTGCGGGGGCCCCAATAGGTGTAGTGATGGGTAAAGGGAGATATCACGCTGTGTGCAAGACAGGCCAGGTGAGGGGAATGCGGCCCAGACAATTGACGGCTGTCCTGTTTTCCGGTCCTCCACACACCCACAGGTATGTGGGATGTCCTATCAGCCAGCTCTCTGATCTCCAGATGCTGCTTTTTAATGCCAGATCGGTACATAATAAGACCGCCCTCATCCATGATTTAATTGTGGATGAGGCAGCCGATCTGGCATGCATAACTGAGACCTGGGTGGGGGAGCAGGGAGGAGTTGGTCTGTCTCAGCTATGCCCACCAGGATACTCAGTGCAGCATCACGGTAGATCTGAGGGCTGGGGAGGGGGGGTTGCTGTGGTCTATAGGAGTTCCATCCCCCTCACCAAGCACCATGTCCATGTAACTACGGGCCTTGAGTGTTTGTACCTCGAGCTGGGCCAGAGGGACAGACTGGGGATTCTGTTAGTGTACCGCCCACCCTGCTGCCTAACAGACTCCCTGACTGAGCTGACGGAGGTGGTCTCGGAGGTTTTGTTGAGATCCCCTAGACTATTGGTACTGGGTGATGTCAACATTCATGCCGAGGCCTTCTTATCTGGGGTGGCTCAGGACTTCATGGTCTCCATGACGACCATGGGGCTGTCCCAATACACCACCGGCCCAACTCATGTGGCAGGTCACACTCTGGACCTGATTTTTGCTACGGGACATGATGACAGTGATCTGTGTATAGGAAGCCTTACATCAGCTCCTTTGTCATGGACAGATCACTGCTTGTTGAGGTTTAGACTCACAACGACTCTTCCCCTCTGCAAGGGTGGGGGACCTATTAAGATGGTCCGCCCCCAGAGGCTGCTGGATCCTGATGGTTTTCAAAAAGCTCTGGGGAGTTTTCAGGCTGATAAGGCTGGCGCTCATGTCGACACCCTAGTCGATCTGTGGAATGCGGAAATGACCCGGTCAGCTGACATGATCGCACCTGTGCACCCTCTCCTTTGTAGAGCTCATACAGCTCCATGGTATACTCTGGAGCTGAGGGTGATGAAACAATATAGGAGACGGCTTGAGCACAGATGGAAGCAGACTCCTGACGAATGCAACTTTGCACTGGTGAGTGCTTATAATAAGACGTATTTTGGGGCGGGGCGGGCAGCAAAGAAACAACATATCACTGCCTCTATTCAATCTTCTATCTCCCATCCGGCAGAGCTGTTTCAAACTGTTAGAGGGCTCTTACATTCTGGCCCTAAGGACGTGATGGAATCTTCTAAAGTTAGATGTGATGAATTTGCCAAGCACTTCCAGAATAAAATCTCTTGCATTCGTCAGGACTTAGACTCCAATGTTATAGCAGTGGAATCAAATGAGGTCTCCGGAGCACAGTCTGGCCATATTTTGTTGGATGAGTTTCAATTGGTGCAGCTTGAGGACGTTGACAAGGTGCTTGGACAGGTGCGTGCAACCACCTCTGTGTTAGACCCTTGCCCCTCTTGGCTAATAAAAGCTAGCAGGGATGGCACTGCAGGCTGGGCCAGGGAAGTGATTAATGCCTCACTATGTGAGGGAGTGGTCCCGCACTGCCTTAAGGCGGCAGTGGTGAGACCGCTTTTGAAGAAATCCTCCCTGGACCCAGATAATTTGAATAACTATAGGCCGGTAGCAAATGTGCCATTCCTGGGCAAGGTTCTGGAAAGGGTGGTTGCATCCCAGCTCCAGGCACTCTTGGATGAGACCAATTATCTGGATCCATTTCAATCGGGTTTCAGGCCCGGTTTTGGTACGGAGACGGCCTTGGTCGCCCTGTATGATGACCTTTGTCGGGAGAAAGACAGAGGGAGTGTAACTCTGTTGATTCTCCTTGATCTCTCAGCGGCTTTTGATACCATCGACCATGGTATCCTTCTGGAGAGGCTTGCGGATTTGGGAGTTGGAGGCACCGCCTGGCAGTGGTTCCGCTCCTATCTTGCAGGTCGTCTCCAGAAAGTAGTGCTTGGGGAGCACTACTCGATACCCTGGGCGCTCCAATATGGAGTTCCGCAGGGATCAGTTCTGTCCCCCATGCTCTTTAACATCTATATGAAGCCGCTGGGTGCTGCCATCAGGAGTTTTGGACTGCGTTTTCATCAGTATGCTGATGATACGCAGCTCTACTTCTCCTTTTCATCTTCTTCAGGTGAGGCTGTCAAGGTCCTAAACTGATGCTTGGCCGCGATAATGGACTGGATGAGAGCGAACAAATTGAAGCTCAATCCAGACAAGACTGAGACGATGATAGTAAATGGATCCCCTGACCAGTTGGATGTTCTACCTGTTCTGGATGAGGTTACACTCCTCCTGAAGGAGCAGGTGCGCAGCTTGGGAGTCCTTTTGGACCCGTCCTTGTCACTTGAGGTGCAGGTGGCCTCGGTGGCACGGAGTGCTTTTTACCAACTTAGGCTGGTAGCCCAGCTACGCCCGTATCTGGACAGCGAACATCTTGCTTCAGTTGTCCATGCTCTGGTGACCTCAAGATTGGACTACTGCAATGCACTTTATGTGAGGCTGCCCTTGAAGACGGTTCGGAAACTGCAGCTTGTGCAGAATGCAGCGGCCAGATTAATAACTGGGACCAAACGGTCGGAACATGTGACACCGATTCTGGCCCGCTTGCACTGGCTGCCTATATGTTTCTGAGCCCGATTCAAGGTGCTAGTTTTAACCTATAAAGCCTTACACGGCACGGGCCCACAATACCTGATGGAACGTCTCTCCCGATATGAACCTACCCGTACACTACGCTCAACATCGAAGGCCCTCCTCTGGGTGCCTACTCAGAGAGACGCCCAGAAGGCGACTACAAGAAAGAGGGCCTTCTCGGTAGCGGCCCCCAAACTATGGAACACCCTTCCTGACGAGGTACACCTGGCGCCTACTTTACTATCTTTTCGGCGCCAGGTGAAAACCTTCCTCTTTGCCCAGGCATTTTAATATTTTATTATTTTAATATCTTTTTTTAATAATTTTTAATAATTTTAGCTTTTGTATTTAATGTTGTAAAGATAGTTATATGTTCCATCTTTTTCTCTGAATTACTTTTGATTTGTATTTAGTATGGATTTATTATGTTAATCTTGCTTTTGTTATATGTTTAAATTGTTGATTTGGTGATTAGGTGGTTTTAAATTGAATGTAAATATTTTTTATTTGATGTACACCGCCCAGAGAGCCTTGCTATGGGCGGTATTGAACCCCCTAGAATTACATTTACTGTCAGCTCTTCACTGAGACAGCAGTGTCGGTGGGGGTGCAGGCAGGGCTGGAGATTCCTTGGTAATTGCCTGGCCGTAAGTCCTCAGACGGCAGCTTGACTATAAATCTGCCAGGCTAGCAAGGAGGAAGCAAGATAAGGGCAGAGGCCATTCAAAGCTGACGTGCCAAGCCAGAAATCCAGAAGAGACATCAGTGAAGGTCCGGGTCTAGTTTGCGGAGAGATCAGTCCAAGTCAAGGTTCAGGGAATAGGAAGACACACAGTGGTCACACCTGACGTTGTAGTCAGCAACAAGCTGAAGCCAAGATTTGACTTTTAAGGAGCAGGTTTGTCAGCAGGTGTGAGCCATCAGCGTTTTGGCCTTAAGTGGACAGGCCTGCCCCTCTTCTGCCTGACCTTCTGTTGTCTACGTTCTGCAGGTGAGGGGGGAGTATCCTGTTCACTGGCTGCGTCTGGCTGAAGGGCTTCAGCTGTGTCTGGGGTGCTCTGCAGCTGAGGGGGAGAAGGAGCTGGGTTCTCAGGAGTTTCCTCCATTTCTCCTTCTGGGTCTGCTGCTTTTGGGTCTGCTGCTGTTACTCCCGAGTCATCCTCGTCTGATGAGTCCTCTGACGGGGCCATGACATTTACAGAGTTTTTCACATTCCCCACAGGTGAGGGGTCTTCCATACAAGGTTTCAAAAGGTGTCAATTTAGTAGTCCCCTTCAAGGCACACCGTAACTGTGTCATTTGCACATATTGGCACTGCGCAGTCACTTTCTGAGTTTCCACATGCAACCCTGGAGCTACTATTTGCCTAATTAACATGTTCCCCAATGCTGTTCCCCCCAGGTGTGTGTTGTCATGTATGCTCAGAACGACTTGTTTAACTAGTTATCTGGGAACTATTACTTGTCCCCCTTCCCTTCTTTGGTTTTTGTTGCACCTAGCTATTTGGCTAGTTCTACCTCAGCCTTCAAATCTGTTCCCTCCAGTAGGGACATCATGTGGTCCTATAATCTCTAGTGTGGCCCCTATTACAATTTTCTCAGATTTCTCTAGCAGACTGGCTGGCCATCCTTTCACTCCTGGGTCCAATACTTTTGAATCACATCCTATAGGTCTCCATGCAGCTCCCAGTTTTTGCGTGAGTATTCCTGAAGCTACCCCCTTGTTCTCATGCACATGCAGTCTATATGGCTTCCGGCCATCGGGTGGTCCCAGGACTGGAGCCTTCATTAAAGCAGGCTGTAAGTCCTTAAAAGCTTTTTCCATTTCCCTGGTCCACTTCCACTTGCTTATTTCCTTCTTTGTGAGGGAGTTATAGAGGGCGGTTGCCTTCTGCCCATACTCCGGGATCCACTATACAGAATCCCACTAATCCCAAGAATGCTCATGATTCTTTGGGACAACATACTACTTATTATTTGCTATCTTGTATTCCTTCTACTTTGGACCTTCTTCACCCTGTTAGCCTCAGTTTTTGTTTCCCCGGGGGCATTCTCAGGCCCAATGTCCTCTTTCTCGACATTTTCCACATTGGTCTTTGGCCAAAGGGGTTCGTGACCCCCGCACAAAGAGGCTGATTACGAGCCTTGAGTTTACTGGATTATCAGGGTCCATGTCACTATACTGTCAAAAAGTGGTCATACTTCGATGAAGAAACTGGGCTGGGTCCTCATCTTGTTTTTAATGTATTTCATATAGCCTGCTCAGATTAATTGTCTTAGGAACTGCCCTTTGGATCCCAAGAAGGATCAGGCGCCTGTAATTTATCAATCTTTCTCCTGGCCCCGTGCGGGAGTTCCATGCAGGAGCCACAAGAGGACATGCCTCTTCCTGAGTCCAGGGACTGCCTCCCTCATTATCGGCCTGAGCCTGCCGACTTGCTTGACTTACAACAAGTCCCCTCTCCTCCGCTGTCAACAAAGTTTGTAACAATGTCTGGATGTTGCCCCAAGTTGGATTGTGACTTAGAAAAATTGACTGGAAAAGGTCATGTATTTTGGATGTGTCCTCTCTTAAGGTTGGGGTGTGGGTGGTCCAGTTTAATAAATCTGATGTGGAAAATGGAACATAGATGAATACCGACCGATCATCCTGATCTATCTCTTGGGTTTCCCGAAGGGGCATTATTTTATCTGGGCTCCTAATTCCCTCCTGTGACTGTGTGGATTGGGTTGTCAATAGTAAAGATTAATTCCACTCTTCCTCTCTTATTACCAGACTATTTATGGCAACATTCTGCTCTAGTAACCCTTCTAGCCTAACAGCCTGTAATGTATTTACAATTACAAAATATTATTACATTGGCCACCTGTACATTTTACCAGAGAAGGGGTGATTTGAATCACTTCATCCACTATTTCCCTATTTCCCCAGTCTAGTCATTCCGTTTCTCTCATATAAAACCTTTATAATAACAAATCCACCACAATCACAGTCCTACCAACTATAACTATTATTCCTCCTGACAAATATTACTTCTAACACTTTTACATACGTTAATCACAGACTCTTCAGAGAAACACAAATACACAGAGGACGATGTCAGACTGCTTATGACAACATTTTGCCTTGGCTGATAATTCTTTACAATTACAAAACAACTTTCCTATACATTTTCTTTATTCACACATCTATTTATATGAAACCAGTCCCATTTCCATTCACTTGATACTTTTATATCCACTTTATATCTACAATATTTACGATACCTGTTTCCTAGGTCTCTCAATTCCTATTTCTTTAACCTGGAGAGAGACGCCCCCACTGCCCGGACTCTAGCCGGGTCACCCAGACTCTAACTGGACTTCAGTAGCTTCTCGTCTCTCTCCATGCATTTGCATAAGGAATGTCCTTGTTCAGATGGGGGCCAACCGCCTACTTAAAAAAACTTATAAAAGTTATTTACAAAACCTTGTCATGGCATAACCACCTTGGAGCCTTTAGTGCCCATTTTTACCTGGGGTGTTTTTCTGTTGCCTGTCTATGTACTTTCTGGTGAAGTCGAACAGAGTTGACTAATTTCACCTGGTGAAGTCGAACAGAGTCGGAACAAAGTCGGCTGCCTTCACCCCCCTCTGTACATATAAGGCAAACAATAACCACTACTTACCCCAGTCGGTGTCCCGACAAATGGCACAGCTCTTCCCTACTGCACAGTTTTTCCCTACTGCCTTATTCTGAAGCCGATTTCTCGGTTCGGGACCCCAATTATCAGCGTCCCAATCAGGTCCGGTGCCTCATGGCCCCCAGGGCAGACCTAAAGGGTCCGGTGCGCACTCCCCCAGCCTGGCGGAGTACAGTGGCCTGATTCGGCACTGAGTTTAAAAAGTGGTCCCATCTGGGGTGCCAAAATTGTTACAAAAATGTCACGTTTATGCCCATAAGTCAGCCAATAATACTTACAGACACGAAATCAGCATTCAAGAATCAAAGCCTTTATTCTGTGTACACGGGAGGAGCCATCTCTCGACTCATGCCCAAGAAATCTCCTATTGAGGTTACATTCAAGCAGTCTTATATAGGTTTCAACCTACTCCCCCCTCCTCATGGCATTTTTCCACTTCTCTGCATTAACATCCGTTGGCCACCACCCTTTGGCTGTTCGCCAATACCTTTCTGTGTTCTGCAACTGTTCTTTTCCATTAGCTGTCCACGTGTACATCCTGTGCATACATCCTGTGTGGGGGTGAAAGTCTAATGCAAACACATACGCTTCTCTGCTCCTTTTTGGACTTTCCGTCCCGGTTATCTTGGTGTTTTCAGTCAATACATTTCTCAGTAACCTTTGCACCTAGCCCACAATATGTGTGTACCTAACACCTTTGTGCGTACTTTCGCACCTGTTCCTTATCTCTTATCCGCATCCTTCATCCTGTTATTGTGGGCTGGGTTCTATAGCAACACATTCTCTCATCTAAACATAAAAGCAATTATTATATTTTCTATTTCTATTTCCTTGTTCCTTGTTTGCTACTTGAGGCCCTTATGGGGGCCTTTCTACTGCATGTATACTGAACTGCTAACTCATATTGGGTGGGATTGCTGAAGCCCATTTCTAACATACCTGGTACTAAAATTGAATGGCATTAAAAGAGGGTTAGACAAATGCATAAAAGATAAGTCTATCAATGGCTATTAGCCATGACGGCTATGCTCTGCCTCCACTATTAGAGGCAGTATGCTTCTGATTACCAGTTGCCAGAAACCACAGGAGGGGAGAGTGCTCTTGCACTCAGGTTCTGCTTACAGGCTTCCCATAGGCATCTGAGAGTCTAAAATGCTGGACTAGTTAGGCCATTGGCCTGATCAAGCATGGCTCTGCTTATGTTCTTATGGTTTAAACTTGTTGTATTTATTTATTTATTATTTAAGGGACTCACATGGCAGCATATGTAAAATTGTTAAAACTATAAGCATCAATTTCAAAAATCATACAATATAACAGAAAAGAGATTTTTAAAACAGAAATTGCAGATAATTGTCTTGAGAGAAGCTGTATGTGCTTCTCTGTTCTTCTCAGGACAAGATAGATCTTCTTAATGGTTCTAAGCTGCCTTGAGGGTCTTTTTAGGTCAAAAGATGAGTCACAGATGTTTTAAATAAATGAATGAATGAATAAATAAATAAGATTGCAGACACATTTTTCTGAAGACAACTTGCCTGTTTACTAAATGCCCCCTAAAATGTTAACCTGGAAATCTAATTCATAGGACTTGAGCCCACAGAATCATAGAAATGTAGGATTTAAAGGGGGTGGGATCTGATCTCATTAAACCTCCAGCCTTGAGGGAGAATCACCCGAGTGAATTAGTTCGTAACAATGTTATAATGTGCTACAAACCAAAGAGAAAGAGCTATCACGTGCCTTAAATCCACAGTGCTTCCAGGGCAGGCTCTCTCTGCTTTTGGGTGGGATTCAATCTCATATTGGCAAATTCAGGTTACATAATCATAGTTGATTGGGAGGTCTTGCTTATCCTTACAACAAACCTGCTTATCCAAAAGACAGTACATTTTGCAATAAGGGAAGTGATGGGAACAGGGAGTGGAAAGGGTGAAACAACGCTTGCTTTGAGTTTGATACAACCTCATCTACCTCCCTTCAAAGAAATCAGTGAATGGTTATTAAAAAGCCAATGCCAAATAATCTCCCTGCAAACAAATCAGGATGAATGCTCAATAAACAGGCTCTCTGGAAGTGCCCCCATATGGGTTAAGCAATAAATTTAGTAATACAAGAAATCCCACTGTCAGGGAATCAGAATCTCAACAAATCCAGCACACACATGACCTGTGTGTATGAAAAGGTGCTATATTTTGCAAGAAAGCATGAAACAGTCCTGAACAATGGAGTACCAGTAATCCAGCATTTCAGTACAATATATTTTCCAAGTCTCTGTGTTGTTAGTTTTTAATTCCTTGGGAAAAGCTTTCTCTGTTGGATACCAGTTTGAGCTGTTGTTGCCAGGCTGAAACCCTCCCACACAACTGGTGATTAAATGTAATTCCTCCTGCTGAAACCTCAACCTCCAAGGGGTACTTCCATCCAAGTGCCAAACACTTTTTTTATAACAACCAACCCGTCTGAACAAATTTCCTCCACAACACCAGTGTTTCACAACATTACAGAAGGCTTTGTTGAAATGACTACATCAATTACATTTTTCGGGTCAGTTCTGTATGCCTTGTTGTAACAAGAGTATGAGCTGGATTATTGTGTTTGTGAGTACAGTATAGCACCATTATATATGTATTAGGGTCTTGTGCCTGTGTTGGCTTTGAAGAGAAAACCTTTATCATGAATAGTTTGTAATGAGAATCTCAAGCCTGTAGGAAACAGGCACCGGTTTCTTATTTTTTGTGTTGAAAGAACATATAGTATATACATCTTTATTTCACCCTTCCCACAAAGAGCTCAGAATGGCATACATGGTTTCCTTCTTCCTCCCCTCATTTTATCCTCACAAAATCCTGTGTGATAGGCTAGGCTGAGAGATGGCGAGTATTGCTCCTAAGGCAGGGATGAGGAATCTGTGGTCTTCCAGATGTTGTTGGAGCTTATCTCCTATTATCCTCAGCCACCATAGCTAATGGTCAGGGATGATGGGAGTTGTAGTCCAACAACACCTGGAGGTCTAAAAGTTCCCCATCTGTGTCTTAAGGTCATTGTTGTGTTGGACATCAGAGCAAACTATAATTAATCATGCCTCTCAAACTGAACAGTATTTTATTGTGACATAACATACCTGGAACAACACTTCACCCATCAACCTGCTGCAAGACAAATGCAGAAGCTTCAAGGCATAAGATAAGAACAGTCTGCTGGATCAGGCCAATGACTCATCTGCTCCAGCATCTTGTTGTCACAGTGGCCAGCCAGGTGCCTGTGGGAAGCCTGTATGCAGGACCTGAGTGCAACAGTGCTCTCCCCCCTGCATTCCAGCAACTGATATTCAGAAACATGCTGCCTCTGGCAGTGGAGGGAGAACATAGCCATCATGGCTAGTAGCCATTGATTACATTATCCTCCATGTATTTGTCTATAAGACCCAGAAAAGCACTAATGAACTACAGCTCCACGTAAGCATACATAATAGTCATCCATATGTTTCATTGCTGGGAAGGGGTTGAAGCCAGGTCTCCTCTCTCTGAGTCTGAAAGTCTATTCTTTATGCAGAGCTTGGAAAAGTTACTTTTTTCAGCTACAACTCCCATCAGCCACAGCCAGCACGGCCACTGGACTGGGCTGATGGGAGTTGTAGTTCAAAGAAGTAACTTTTCCAAGCCCTGCTTACGCCACACTGGTTCTCAGGAAGTAGCAGCTTCTCAGCTGCTGAGAAGGTAGAACTTCAGTCTCAGATTCATCACCTGGGATTTGAGAGGTGGAATTATACAGCCACAAGAGTGGCTGTATACTATAGCCAGCGTGGATTTTTCGCATTCCGCAATATTAAATTGAAAATACCCCCCATTCCATTCTGATGCTTCCAATAAGCTCATTTTAAAACAAAGCCATACAAAACTTATCGTCCTGAACTCAGAAACACTTGCTTAACAACCCTTTAAATTTTCATGGTGACATCACAAAACCGTGAGAGAGAATCAAGAGTTCAAAGTGTAAAATGATAGGGGGGGAAACTAGCCCTTTTTGGACTTTTTTCTGTCAGTTCTCATAATTTGTTTAAATTAATTAAAAATCAGCCATGCTCACAGTGTACCTGTAATCCTATTACTAACCTTGCCCTATACTCTGACCTTCATCTTCTCCAGTTTAAAAGTTTAAAAAATGCCTGGCCAATTTTCAGTTAATGTAAGAAATTTAGCATTGGAGTTAATGATAAGCTTGGGCATGCTCAGTAAGAACGAACTGTCAATGTTCTAAAAGCCAGACTCACAGCTACTGGGCTTGGCTAATTAGGGGGCCACACCCACACGTCAGACCTTTAACTTTAGACAGTCATGGCTTCTCCCAAAAAATCCTGGGAAGTGTAGTTTCTGAAGGGTGCTGGGAGGAGACTCATATTCCCCTAACAGAGCTGCAGTGGCCAGAGTCAGCTGCTCTGATTGAAGCTCTGTGAGGGGAACAGGGCATCTCCTAGCAACTCTTAGCACCCTTCACTAACTACACTTCCCAGGATTCTTTGGGAGAAGCCATGACTGTCTAAAATGAAATGAAGGTCTGGTATGGATGTGGCCAGTGACAGCTTTTGTTTAAATGTGGGTAGAGACTACATGTGCCTGCTGCAGAATAAAAAGGTAGGGGAAACACTGAAAAAGAATGATACTGTTCACAATGTTTTCCTTTTGGAAAGGAAAGGGGCTTCCGCTCTGCCCAGTGCCCACCCACCCAATCTCTTCCCCTCCCTCTCTCCTCCCCCTTCCTGCCCTCCTCCTCTCCTTCCTGCCCCTCCCCCAGGTCAATTTCATCTATCCTAAGCATGATTGCACAAGAGTAAATCCCACTGAATTCAAAAAGCATGCAAATGATCAAACCTGCCCCCCTTCCTCTTCCCTTTTGCCCTTTCTCTGTCCCTCCCCTTCCCCCTTCCCCCCTCCCTTTCCAATCCCCTCCTTCCCTTCCTCCTCCTCCCCCATGGTCAATTTTACCTATCTTAAGCATGATTGCACAGGAATAAATCCCATTGAACTCAATAAGCATGCAAATGATCAAACCTGCCCTCTCTTCCTCCTTCCTCCCATCACCTCCCTTTTGCCCCTTCCCTCCCCCTTCCTTTGCCCCTCCCCTTCCAATCCCCTCCTTCCCCTTCCTCCCCCTTCCACTCCCCTTTCCCCTCCCTTCCTCCTCCTCCTCCTCCTCTCCCCTCCCCCTCCTCCATGGTGAGTTTTACCCATCCTAACCATGATTGTACGGGAGTAAATCTCATTGAACTCAATAAGCATGCAAATGATCAGACCTGGCTTTCCCCTCCTTCCCCTCCCCTCTCCCTTCTTCCTCCCCTCCCCTCTTCCTTCTTTGCATTTTTTCAAATTTGTAGGAAAGTAAAATATCTCTGAGAGGAGGTCAGGTCTCCTGCTCCCCTGGTGCATTCACTATAGCTGCCCAATTTCCCTGCTTTTTAAAGTTTGATCGAAATGTCTATTGGCTATAGGTATGTTCTTAAACCACAAGGGTTTTTTTGCCTATTAGTGAATATACATTGAATAAAAAAATGTTTATGGTGTAAGAAAGAATTTGCCTTTCCATATTTTAAGACCATTTCTTGTTGTTTCATTTTGTTTATATTCAAAATGAGTAAAAAATGGTAAAAAATGAGGCGCTGGTATTCATATTTTGATAAAGTGTCATGGGTGCCAGCAAAAAATGGTTGCCATGGGCAGCAATAAAAAGGGGGGTGGTATTCTGTACCAGTGAGTGCCATCACACAAAAAAGCGCTATTTATATGCCCTAACAATTCTAGCAATGTTATCAACACAGGTCAGTCAGTCACCCATGTTTTCAAACAGGAATAGGGAAACTGGGCTCTCAAATGCTGCTGTACTCCAACTCCCGTCAGCTCCAGCCAACATGGTCATCCATCAGGGATTATTGGAGTAGTAGTCCAAGGAGGACCACTGGATCCCTATCCCTGTTTTAGAATAAAAGGATTTGTTCTTTGACATGCATGTCTTGTAAATAGGCCTATTAAATTGTTTATAACACAAATCACTAAGTAAAAGCAGAAATGCTCCTCTTGGGCAGCAATCACAGGTGATCTGAAATAAATTACCTTGGTGACTGTGAAGTTCTAACCCCTTACTCATTGCTCTGAAATTTACGATATTCCAGGCTGCAAAATGAACACCTTCTTTCTAATGCTGCACCTATGCATTTTTAGATTGCATCGTGCTCTCAAAATACAAGCTAGCAACTTAATGTGAGTTACAATAGTAAAGAAAGAGATGAGGAAGACAACGGCAGTGCCTTAATTAATTTCCCACATTTTTCCTACTTCTAGCAGTCATTGCATTTCTATGGGAAGTGATTTGGCAGAGAAATATATTATTGTAAGCTGCAAGAAGATGATTAATTCATCTCATTGCCTGCCAAGTGTTCCTGTTACATAGTCAATAGCCAAACCTTAAATCTTAGTTTGGTTTTACTTATTGGATTCAAATTACTCTTATGAAAAGCTATGTAATTTGAAGAAAAGAATCCTGTTCTTTCCTCTGGTTGGAATCTTCCTTAATGTTTAAGCTTATTTAAATGTATTCAGCTGAATTTTGAGCTAGACATTACAAATAAGTTTTATTATGTTATTACACTGAAATGATCATTGGTCAATTATTTAGAACATATTTATGGTGCTATTACATATTCCACTGAGGCCATTTATTTGAGAAGAATATAACAAAGTGGCATGTGATATATATGAAAATGGTGGCCTTCAATTACTCACTCGGCCATCAAAATTGTTATTTCCAGAACAGGGTGTGTGTGTTAGTGTATACATACGTATGCATTACATACAATTGTTAGAAACTAAAATGGCAATAACTTTTTCTCCTTTTGGCCATAGTGAACGGAATTTGCAAGCATGGGCATCCCTCCAGAGTAGTTTAAGCCTGCCAGGTTTCAGACAAATAAGTCTAAGACCAGAGGCATTTGGGAGAAGTGAAAGAGGTTCAGGGTTTGTCCACACAGGAGTTTAATGAAGATATGAAATTGCTTTTCTCTCTCTCTCTCTTTTGCAGAATTCACATGATGTCCTACTTATCCAGTTGGCAGCCTGCACCCCCCCCCAATTAATTAATATTTTCCTAACCTGCAGATAAGGGAAGAAAATGCAATATAAAATTTGCAAGTTACCAGACTGTAGATACATATTGTGTGGGTGAGTTTGTGCTTATATTTCACTGGGGGCCATCTATCACCATACCCCCTACTTCTGTTTGCTTCTCACATGAGCACAACCTAGGGATGGGATCTGTTGGCTGGTGCTGGTTTGAAAGCATTCTATTGACCTAACAGGCTGGTAGCGATTTGAGTTCATTCTTTGTCCAATCTAGTTTTTCCCCTCGCAAAAAATACTGATATTAATGTTGATATTTTAAAGAAAATATTAATATTTTAAAGGAAATATTATTTTGAAAGGAATTATTGATAAAATTATTGTTCTTAATATCAATATTTTAGAGGCAGATTTTAAAAAATATTTTTCAATATTTTAGAGGCTGAAAACAAACCTCCGCCTCCTTTGGTGAGGCAGCTCTGTATCAGACTTTCCAGTGCTAGATCTTATAGGCCTCCAATAGGCCTTACATCGTAAGGCTGTCTAGAACAGTGTCTGCAGAGTTCTGGGTTGGTTTGTTTATGTTAAAGCAGAAGAATATAAGATTAAAAAAAAATTAAATGAAGCTTTTAACTTTATTTTCTAAAGGTTCATAGTGTATAACAATGGTATGAGAAGAGAAATGCTAAAGCCACCCATTAAAATATAAAACACTTACCAGGATTCTCCCTTATTGTGCTTCTTGTATGAGGCAGTGGAGAAAGTGAAAGGATCCTTCTTGTGTGGCCAGTTTCCCACCCAACCACACTGGGAACTAATAAGCTGTGCCTGGTGGTCCCTGCAACAGGGCGTTAGGGTTGCCAGGTTCATGGCCAGAGACTGATCCTGTATCTTTAGTAGAAGAGAAGGTCAGCCAAGTGCAGGTGTTCTTGCAACTCTGTAATGGGAAAAACCACAAGGTGGGATTCTCCCTTCTCCCTGCACAACTTTTAAAGATACAGAAGACCTCTTGGTTGCCCGGCCCGGCCTGCAAGAGGTCTTCTGTATTTTTAAAAGTTGTGCAGGGGGAAGGGAGAATCCCACCTTGTGGTTTTTCCCATTACAGGGTTGCAAGAA
The DNA here is from genome assembly GCF_030035675.1 of Rhineura floridana. Taxonomy (NCBI): domain Eukaryota; kingdom Metazoa; phylum Chordata; class Lepidosauria; order Squamata; family Rhineuridae; genus Rhineura; species Rhineura floridana. Next base: position 125,595,959 of record NC_084485.1, on the reverse strand, counting down.
CACCTGCACTTGACTGACTTTCTCTTCTCCTAAAGATACAGGATCAGTCTCAGGCCCGGAACCTGGCAACCCTACTCAGGGTGGACCCAAGAAGGATCTTTTTCAATCTGATCTGCTCCTGGGCTATAAATAGATGGCCTTGCCATTAGTTAGAATTGCTCTGTGAGGTGATGGAGGTGTATAGTTCTGGACAGTCATTAATGCCTTCCAGTTTGATTATGGCACACAGACAATACTGTGAAGCACTCTTATTCATTTCTAAGGGATCTAACAGAGGATGTGTTGTTTTAGGTACGTTGGACCTAAAAATCATTTAAAGGAAGCTCAGGCTGGGACCTTCCAGGCCTCTCTGTCTCATTCTTGGGACTTCCCATGCCACACCTTGGTCCGCTCCCCTACGCGGCCCTGCTTCACACCCTTTGCAAGAACTTTGCCTGGCTGGAATGTGTGTGTGTCTGTGTAGAAATGTCTGACTTTTGCACTATTGTAATGCAAGCCTATTGTACAAAGAGGAGAGTCGCATCTGTTGCTCCACCCATGTTTTGCCCCGCCCCCACCCACCACTGGCATACAGTCCCTGGAAGGTTGCCCAGGGGGGAATGCTGCATTCAGGAATGGAAACAGTTTCCCCAGCCCTGGTTTAGAGCTTTATATATCAGGGAGAGAAAGAGAGAGCTCTTATGAAGGAAAAGAAGTGAAGAATATTATGCCAGTATTACGGTAAACTCAAGAAAAGCTTAAGAGAGAAAGTTCTAGGGATGTATCGTCCGGGTGGGGGAGGCTGTCACCCAGCAAGTGGGCTGCCACAGTTTGATGGTGACAGGGACAAGGATAACAATGTAAAAGAATGTGATATACTTTGGTCCAATACACATCAAACAAGCTGAAAGGGATCTGTCTCAGCAGGCTGGGAGATGATCATTAATTTTTAATAGTGTTAATGTTTATTAGTGAAAGATGATTGACTTTAAGTGGCTGATGAATAATAAATAAATGATGTAGATTTCTGGCGTCTGAATTGCATTAGTATGGAAGGCCAGGGGGAATACCTTTCATTCTTTAAGAGGGGCATTGCACCAGTTCCCAGAGGTATGTAGTGCTTGCTTTAAGCTTTCAGACTCCTCAAATTTGAGAATGTACAAAAACTTTGATAGGCTTTTCCTCACTTTTTTGTCAACTCTCCCTCTCTCTGTCTTTGGTCATGAGGATTATTGTGAAGCCCCAGGAAGACGCAGGGAAGTTCATTCCAGCTGTTGTCACTAATCCATGACTGCTGGAGTAGGTGCGTGATTCACTTGAAGGCCCTGTTGGGTTTCATAACAAACACCTGTGTCCATCAAAGAGAACACACAGGATCTCTGCAAGAGCTCTCCTTGACTTTGTAATTTCATTGACTGACAGTTTAATATCTATTTATTTTCACATCTGACTCTAGTAGAGACAGGCTGGCATCCTAAATGTCAAGATATTATGCTGACAACTATGGGTTTTTTTCATTATTTAAGAGGAGAAAAGGTTCTTAGTAAGTAAAGTGTTATTTTCAAGAACTGCAGCTAGAATAAAGAGCAAATTATAGACCATATATAATTGCCAGTATAACTGCTGATAGGTTATCAGTACGCATTTTTATAGGAGTAGGTAAAGGTATGCAATTTGATTTACTTGCAAACTTACTCTCCCTTCCTTATTCTGGATATGAAATGTGCAAATTATATTATTTCAATTGATGGAGCAGCTGTCATTTCTAGGGACTTTTGTAAGCGGTGTTTCCTTTGCTAAAATTAAATATTTTAATAGAGGACCTTCTTTTTTTATCCAATTTTGTTTTGCCTGTAAATGGAAACAAGGGGTTTTGCTCCATCTAAATTCTGTAACACTGAAATGGCTTAAGAAGAAACAAAATGAGTAAAACATAAATATAAGCCTTAATCAAGACTACAATGATTGTCATGACTTCCGGGAAGGGTGACTTAGCCTGTGCCTGCTTTTGAGACGGGCTCCTGCCTCAAAAGAAGCTTATTCAGATATATCAGTCAGTTTTTTCTTTTTTTTTGACTGATTAAACTTCTCCCGGGTAGGGAGAAACGAAGAGATTAACCTCAAAGCCTATTTTTGTTGGGACGACCAGATCTCATTAATTTATGGGACGAGGTCCAGCCGACGAAGGTGGGACGGATTTTCAACAGCAAGCTCTATCTGATAAAGCGAACGTTTATCTTATCTTCTAAGAGAGAACGCACTAACAGGCAAGCACCCTTCTTTCTATATTTTTCTTTTACTTGACTTAAATTGTTGCTGTTTAAAAGAGATTTGCCAGATTGATCGGTTTTTGACATCTCACTGGGGAGCCATAACTTCTCTCTGCTATGCACTAATTAATAGCTTATCTCTGTTTTTGTTGCAAAAAGCTGTCCTGGATTTGCATTCTAAAGATATACACAGAAGAGGGATTTCTATTCCAGATTTTTATTTTGAAGAATATTATATTGTCTGAGACTACTCTCTTTTTGGTCTATTTTATTTTGACGAATCTGTTTTCTGACGACTGCCATTAATTGTTTCGATCCTGGGAACTGTATTTTGTTTACTTAACTATGGAGAGATAAGGCTGTCTGCTCTGTTTATACTGTGATGTCACCAAGTTTGGAGTATTAACCCAATTGTTGCTGAAATAAGAAGTGGTTTTCCTATATTTTTCTTTTAAAATGGCAATTAAGAAAGTGGCTGAGAATCTGGAAATAACTATGTTTCAGAAAATAATGGATGAGATTGAGATAACGAAACAAAACCTGCGACAGGGTTGTAAGGAGTTGAAAATTGAATTGAGTAAAATGACGCAGGAGATTAAAGATATAGGGGTCCCTGTGAGAGAGGTGACCCTGGAAGGGGTCCCTGTGAGAGAGGAGACCCCGGAGATTGGAACAAACGTGGAACAGGAAAAAGATTTGGAGTCTATGGACTTTAGAAATAAAATCTATTGTTTGGAGACACAGGAGATTAAAGACATAGGGGTCCTTGTGAGAGAGGAGACCCTGGAGACTGGAACAGGGGTCTCTGTGAGAGAGGAGACCCTGGAGACTGGAACAGGGGTCCCTGTGAGAGAGGAGACCCCGGAGATTGGAACAAACGTGGAACAGGAAAAAGATTTGGAGTCTATGGACTTTAGAAATAAAATCTATTGTTTGGAACTCAATGTTATCTCTGAAGAAATTAATGAAGATTCTAGAGATAAAGTTATCAATGGCATGGATAATCTTCTGGACTGGAATGATGTGATGGAGCCCAATATAGAGAAAATCTATGGAATTAACTGCAGCCATGTGACAATGGAAAAACTTTCAAGAGATGACCCAGTGTATTTTGAAAAAAAGAACAGAGATATGATTTTACAGCAGTATTTCAGCAACCTATTCAGAATGGATGGCAAGAAAATATTTGGGATAGAGGTAATTCCCATCAGACTCTTACTATATGACTATGGCTTTGACAGCAAGATTATTATGGAATACTGATAATGGAAGATTGGATACTGAAATTACTGGACTTAACAAGACTACTGAAGATGGAAGATGGAAAATGGAACTAATAGGGATAATCGAACAATGGCTACTGAAATTACTGAACCTAACAGATTCTGATGTGATGGATTAATTGAAATGTTTATTTTGACTATGGTTATGACAATAAGATTATTATAATTAGTAATGAGATGGATTAATCGATATGCTTATCTGGAAAAAAAAAATTGGTAGATATATTTCTTAAAGAATTGAAACCTCTCTTTGACTTTTTGTGGAAAGAATAAAGTAATGTTTATGAGATTTGATGATTAAGTAAGATAACTATTGGAGGAAAGTGATTTTATAATATGACTTAAGAGACAGGATTGTTATATATTATAGACTTATAACTGATCTGATCTTTGACAAATGGGAAGTCAATATTTTACTCTTTATTTTTTATTTTTATTTTTATTTTTATTTTTATTTTTTTGTTTGACTATTTTTGATTTTGTTTTTTGTCCTTGAATGTTTTATGATTTCGTCTTGTATGTTTTATGAAAATTTGAATAAAAATTATTGAAAAAAAAAAAAAAGACTACAATGATTGTCAGGAGAAGGAACATAACAACACCACACATTGGGCATGGGACAAACAATGGCGATTGTGCAATAATGTTCTCCAGATGTTAGACTCTTAAACCAGGACTAGATTGCATTGCATTTACTAACGTAACGGCCATTCACCACATTCAGTATTGAAAAGAGAATTGTTACATTTAATCTCACTTTTTCAATGGCTTATGATTACTATTGTAATAGTACCAATTTATCAGAACTTTTTAGCTCAGACTTTTGGAACAGCGGGGAGGGGAAGCATATCTCATTGTAAGAAAATGTGATAATGATTACTCAGACTGCATGCTGCATCTGGTACAGAACAGATCTGTAGCCAAAAATAGCTGCATGGCTGAGCTTTGCTACCTCAGCCACTGTATAGTTAAAGAAAATCATTTGAAAACAAGTCACAAATGTTTTTTCTTAAGTCCACCACCCTTTCATCTTTCTGCTAAGAAAAATGTTCATTGTTACGAGAAATAGTACTGCATTATTTTTTTCAAGATGTCGTATGTGTGTGTGCGCGCGCACATGTATGCCTGTGTGTGTCAGCCTTCCCCTTCTTGGTGTCCTCCAGTTGTTTTGGACTACAACTCTCAAGGCCAGCGGTTGTGAATGATGGCAATTGTAGTACAAAACATCTAGATCAGCCTTTCCCAACCAGTGTGCCTCCAGATGTTGTTGGACCACAACTCCCATCAGCCTCAGCCAGCATTGCCAATGGTCAGGAAAGATGGGAATTGTGGTCCAACAACATCTGGAGGCACACTGGTTGGGCAAGGCTGATCTAGAGGGTCCCAGACTGGGAAAGGTTGGTATTAAGAATAGAGGAGAAATTTGATTCAGTTTGCATTTAAAGGCCATTCTATTGAATTTGCACTTGCCGAAACAATATGAGAACTGAACACAGCCATCGTTCAAAATTTGCAGTTATCCAAATTTTGCAGTGCAGTTCTCCACCTAAACAATAATTACAAAGTGTGCATAAAAATACATATATTGGTGAAAATAAGATTCAAAAATTGGTTATATTAGGGGAATATTACATGCAAAAATATGTTTGGGGAAATGTGCAGTAAAATGCAAATGAATTTTGATGAGGTTGTTTAAATTTAAAAAACTGCAAATATGCAATTTAAAGAAAATTTAAAATTGCAGAAATGTGGAGAATTAAATTTAAGATTAGAAAAATGAGAGAAGGAGAGAACCAAAACTGACAGATCCTTCTGTCCCTAGTTGGCTGGTCACCCACTCTTTCACTCCTAGGGGCACTGAAATTTTAGGGTGCTCACACAGGATCTTCCAGGTGAAATTTGGTCCACGCATCCTGATTGTTAGAAAAATAGAATAGTTTTACATCTCCTCTCAAAGTGCATGCCCAAATGGTTAAGCTTCTTGAATATAAGCTGGACTCCTACTGGAAGAAAGGGTGGGATATAAATCTAATAGATAGATAGATAGATAGATTTGTTGTTGTTGTAGTTATGTGCCTTCAAGTCGATTATGACTTCTGGCGACCCTATGAATCAGTGACCTCCAAGAGCATCTGTCAAGAACCACCCTGTTCAGATCTTGTAAGTTCGAGTCTGTGGCTTCCTTTATGGAATCAATCCATCTCTTGTTTGGCCTTCCTCTTTTTCTACTCCCTGCTGTTTTTCCCAGCATTCTTGTCTTTTCTAGTGAATCATGTCTTCTCATTATGTGTCCAAAGTATGATAACCTCAGTTTCATTATTTTAGCTTCTAGTGACAGTTCTGGTTTAATTTGTTCTAACACCCAATTATTTGTCTTTTTCGCAGTCCATGGTATCTGCAAAGCTCTCCTCCAACACCACATTTCAAATGAGTGGATTTTTCTCTTATCCGCTTTTTTCACTGTCCAACTTTCACATCCATACATAGAAATCGGGAATACCATGGTCTGAATGGTATGATCTCCCAGTTGCTGTCTAAAGTGCTGCAGTCCATCATTCTATCACTTCTGTAGTCTACCATCTCATCTGCAACATAAGTACAGCTGGTCTGAAAATATGTGACTCACTTCCACTGAAAAGCCTTGTGTTTGAGGGTGATATGACTTGCAATGGCTCATTCCCTCAAGCAATTCACCAATCCATGCTGCCATCTCCTTTTCTGTCCCCTTGCAATGCTCCTTCAGCCTGTTGTCAGTTCAGCTTATCTGACCATCAACATGGATCTGTCATCTCTGATCATTAGACCAGTAGAATGGGTTTTGGTTTTTTTAGAAGAGAAGGTATTCATGACTGACTTGCAAATGAATTGGGTAGCCCATACCCATTTATTCTGCTGGAAGAACACTAGGTTGAATTATTTCCTCTTGTACTGTTGTGAAATTCTCTGTAAATATTGGCTTTCCATTGATCTATGCTAGAGGACACATAGAAATTGATTAACATGCATGCACTGACAGCATTTCTCCCATCATTGTCACATGCTTTGGAATATTTCTGGTGCTGCTCCCAGTTTTTGTTATTTCAAATATTAGAAATAGAGAATTTCAAGTAGTTTCTCTCCTCTTATAGGAAGCTAGCTTGGAATGTAAAATGTCAGGCTGAATGCCCCTTTGCAGGTTTAAATTGTGAAAAAGACAGATAGTTCAAACTCACCCTGAGCACAGTGAGAAAGTAATTACTCAGTCATTGAAAAAGGTCCTATTATCATTACCAGATAACCCGAATGTCCACCGAATATCTGGCTATTATTTTAAATGGTTTCCAAAAAGCATTTTCAGAATCTCAAATTTAAATCACATGGAAATAGTACAATTTATCATTCCTTCCTTTTTTTTAAAAAAGGGGGGAGGTTCTGTGATTATTCTAAATGTCAATTTAGCATATATTTTAGCCTATTGGATATGGGAAAGTATTGAATGAAATCTTCCTTTCATGGAATAAATGCCTTTTTGGTAAACTAAAAAGGACAGTGATATGTAAAGGTCAGTTAACATGGTGAACTGGGTTTTATTGTGAATATATCCACATATATTACCTTTACACAACATTACCCCACGAATCCCCATTAAAAATTTGCAATGGCAAAATGCATCTCTCTCCACCCTGGTTTTCCACCACCTCCTTAATTTTGCAGCCTTTCATTCTTCTGTAACTTTTTCTGCATGTAACAATTTCTCTGGCAAATAACACTAGATGATCTTCACTCTGCTTCTGTCACAGTGCATCCAAAAGAGTCATGCATTTCGGTCGCTGTCAATGCTGTAAACTAGAAAGCACCTCTCATTTTTACATTACATTCTACCTCCCACATATTGCACACAAGCTGCCTCACAAGCAATTGTTTAACAGTTTTGAATTGCTAGGAAATGACAGTTGATTTCATTTTAAGAATGGGGACAATAATAATAATAATAATACCTTACAAAGTAGAAAGTACATTGTGTAACACAGCACATGAGTGACATGAAGGCAATCTGACATTTGTCCATCCATTCATCCATGATCCGCTGTGAACAATAATCTGCACCCTGGAATTATTTGGCTGAGGTGGAGACACAGCAGAACCTATGGGTTGGATCCAGACCTAGCCATGTTTAGAGTAGGTCCATTGAAACTGATGAGATTTTGTCCCATTCATTTCAGTGGTTTTGCTCTAAACATGACTAAGTTCTGGATCCAACCCTACATTCAAGGTGGAATGTGAGAACCAGATAGATGCATATCTCATTTCTCTGTCCTTCAGGTGAGTCTTGTTTGTGGCTTTTCAATATGCCAACACAAGCACCAAAGTCCATCAGCCACCTCTAGGAACAACCTCTTAGATATTCATTTACCTTCATGGGCTTTGCTGTTCCTGCAGTTTCCACCTTGTTGGTTAGAGCATGTCTATAAACTATCCTCCACTCACGTGAGTTGCTGCTGTATCATTGTTAGCAAATATACAGAGCATGTGACTCATCTGCATGGTTGTGAACAATGACGTAGCACCTCAGGTGAATACAAGACTTTGTAGCCCACACACATTCTGGCACTCTCTTCAGGAGCCCTCACCCATCCACCTAAATAACACACCAAGAGTCAAGGTGTGGGTTATAAATGCAACAACTTTTATTGGTTATAGTAATCCTAAGGTTTGGCATAGCATAAGGGAAAATCCCATTATTGGTCAGTCCACCTGCTGGCCTAATATAATCATCCAGCTTGCCGGCTGGGTGGCCACTATCAGGGAGTTGGCTAGCACTTGGGGCCATTTTGGCATGGGCTGTTCCAGTGATCCCTGCCGTCAGCCTGGGTGTATAAGTGCCAGCAGGCAGCAGCCCCCTGATCTAGAGGTGGTGCCATTGTGTGTCGCACCCAAGACATTCTTCCATTTATAGGCATCCCTCCATTTCTCTGTTTGGACCCTGCCAAAAGCCTACCTACCATGACAGTTGTGGCAGTTGAAGAATAACCCTATCTTCTAGCAGACTCCTATTTTGAAGAAGGCAAAAAACCCTCATCCATATTGCCAGTTGTGGATGGGGTTACAAGTCCTTCCCAGTCCCATCAACTGATGGCTAACAGAAGTCTGAAGCAGAGGTTGAAAACTGAGGGAGGGGACATATGACCATTGGTTGCTGAGGAGAAGAGGGTGCACCATGCCCAACTTTTGAGGCTGGGGGACAGCCAAACATGGTAGAAGGTTCCCCTTTGGGCAGGCCCAGCCCCGTCCCTCGCTAGTGGACAGTACAGTACCTGGTTGCCCCCTGGGTACTGTGTGTACCTCAGCAGAGATGGTTGCTGGGCAGAGAGAGAGCAAAGGCTCTTCCTATCGCTGCTGCATGGGGTGGGGAGTGATTACATAGGTGTTTTCTTTAACCAATTGCAGGAGCAATATTGGTCTCACCAGTAGGATAATACTGTGTATAAAGAAGGATCTCACACTATTTTCCTGGGCTATTACCAAGTGACCCGCCCACTTGCAGGCTGGTTCACACCGTGAAAAAATGCATTCCCATCCCTATGTATACGATTGCAGGGATGAACATGTTGCATTATGTTCAGTACATATGTCCACTCCACAAAAATGTCCATGATCTCAACATTACTTTGGGGGACTGCTGTAATCATGGGAGTTACTGGAGAGCAAAAGTATGTAGTAAGACGTACAGACATTTCTTCCCAGGGTCCTGCCAGCTGCACTTTCTAGCAAAACCCAGTAAAGGTCTGGAAGGTAGGCCAGTTGTGTGATCTGTATTGTGTTACACTCCCTCTAAAGGAGCAAGTATGTAGCTGGATATATCTTTGTCATTAGAGGCCCAAGTGACCTCCGTGGCTAGGAATGCTTTTTACCAGCTTCATCTGGTATGCCAGCTATAGCTGTGTATGGATCAGGATGACTTGGCCACTGTAGTCCATGCATTGGTGACCTCAAGACTGGGTTACTGCAATGTAGCATATGTGGGGCTGCCCTTAGGATGATCTGAACTCTCCAGCTAGTACAGAAAGCAGCAGCTAGACTGCTGATGAGGGCAGATGGCCAACAGTGTGCGATGCTGCTGTTAAAACATCCGCAGTAGCTGCCTGTATCCTACTGGGTCAGATTCAAGGCTGTTGTGTTGATATACGAAGCCCTGAACAACTTGGGTCCAGGATACTTTAGGGCCATCTGAGCCCTTATATCTCAGCCTGGTCACTGAGATCATCCAGAGAAACCCTGTTAATTGCTCTCTGTGTCTCTTGAAGACTTTTTTGTGCTGACAGGCCTAGGCCTATGTAACTGTTTAAAATGTCTCTTGATTATTTTATTGCTTTAAAATGTTTTTATGTTGTCATACACTGCCCTAATGTTTTAGAAATACATTCAAAGCAGGAGACCATCTAGGGAGGCGATTGGACCCTTGGATGATAAGGGAGTCAAAGGTGTACTAAACAACGATAAAGAGATCGCAGAGAAGCTAAATGAATTCTTTGCATCTGTCTTCACAGTGGAAGATATAGGGCAGATTCCTGAACCTGAACTAACATTTGCAGGAAGGGATTCTGAGGAACTGAGACAAATAGTGGTAACGAGAGAGGAAGTTCTAAGCTTAATGGACAATATAAAAACTGACAAATCACCGGGCCCGGATGGCATCCACCCGAGAGTTCTCAAAGAACTCAAATGTGAAATTGCTGATCTGCTAACTGAAATATGTAACTTGTCCCTCGGGTCCTCCTCCGTGCCTGAGGACTGGAAAGTGGCAAATGTAACGCCAATCTTCAAAAAGGGATCCAGAGGGGATCCCGGAAATTACAGGCCAGTTAGCTTAACTTCTGTCCCTGGAAAACTGGTAGAAAGTATTATTAAAGCTAGATTAACTAAGCACATAGAAGAACAAGCTTTGCTGAAGCAGAGCCAGCATGGCTTCTGCAAGGGAAAGTCCTGTCTCAGTAACCTATTAGAATTCTTTGAGAGTGTCAACAAGCATATAGATAGAGGTGATCCAGTGGACATAGTGTACTTAGACTTTCAAAAAGCGTTTGACAAGGTACCTCACCAAAGACTTCTGAGGAAGCTTAGCAGTCATGGAATAAGAGGAGAGGTCCTCTGGTGGATAAGGAATTGGTTAAGAAGCAGAAAGCAGAGAGTAGGAATAAACGGACAGTTCTCCCAATGGAGGGCTGTAGAAAGTGGAGTCCCTCAAGGATCGGTATTGGGACCTGTACTTTTCAACTTGTTCATTAATGACCTAGAATTAGGAGTCAGCAGTGAAGTGGCCAAGTTTGCTGACGACACTAAATTGTTCAGGGTTGTTAAAACAAAAAGGGATTGCGAAGAGCTCCAAAAAGACCTCTCCAAACTGAGTGAATGGGCGGAAAAATGGCAAATGCAATTCAATATAAACAAGTGTAAAATTATGCATATTGGAGCAAAAAATCTTAATTTCACATATACGCTCATGGGGTCTGAACTGGCGGTGACCGACCAGGACAGAGACCTCGGGGTTGTAGTGTTGACCATTGAACTGCACTGTCACTGAGTCTGTTTTCCATCAAGTCTGAAAAACTGTAACTAGGGGGAGTTATGTCTTTGCCCAGTCTGGGAACGGACTGCCAAGGCTGTTGCTATGGTAGCCATCGCGATAAACTGGGAAAAGTTCTAGCAGCTATCTGTGTTAAGCTGAGTCTTCTGTGTATTGCCTCTGAACTGAGAGGTTGTCTTCTGTGTTTACCTTTGAAGAGAGATGTACCAGAAGGGGGGTGACTGAAGAAACTCTACATGTATTTACTCTTAAGCCTTTGGCCATAATGTCTTAATAAAGACTCTTAACATGCTCTAATGCTCTGAAGAAGTTTCTTGCTCAACTTAACTCCAACGTAATGTATGCTGCTTCACGCAACAACGCACACACGTCAACATGTAGTGGACAGCACGATGAAAATGTCAACCCAGTGTGTGGCAGCTGTGAAAAAGGCAAATTCCATGCTAGGGATAATTCGGAAAGGTATTGAAAATAAAACAGCCGATATCATAATGCCGTTGTATAAATCTATGGTGCAGCCGCATTTGGAATACTGTGTACAGTTCTGGTCGCCTCATCTCAAAAAGGATATTATAGAGTTGGAAAAGGTTCAGAAGAGGGCAACCAGAATGATCAAGGGGATGGAGCGACTTCCTTACGAGGAAAGGTTGCAGCATTTGGGGCTTTTTAGTTTAGAGAAAAGGCGGGTCAGAGGAGACATGATAGAAGTGTATAAAATTATGCATGGCATTGAGAAAGTGGATAGAGAAAAGTTCTTCTCCCTCTTTCATAACACTAGAACTCGTGGACATTCAAAGAAGCTGAATGTTGGAAGATTCAGGACAGACAAAAGGAAGTACTTCTTTACTCAGCGCATAGTTAAACTATGGAATTTGCTCCCACAAGATGCAGTAATGGCCACCAGCTTGGATGGCTTTAAAAGAAGATTAGACAAATTCATGGAGGACAGGGCTATCAATGGCTACTAGCCATGATGGGTGTGCTGTGCCACCCTAGTCAGAGGCAGCATGCTTCTGAAAACCAGTTGCCGGAAGCCTCAGGAGGGGAGAGTGTTCTTGCACTCGGGTCCTGCTTGCGGGCTTCCCCCAGGCACCTGGTTGGCCACTGTGAGAACAGGATGCTGGACTAGGTGGGCCACTGGCTTGATCCAGCAGGCTCTTCTTATGTTCTTATGAAGTATGTATATAAATAAATAAATAAATAAATAAAGATAAGCAACAATCCCCTCCCAAAAAAATCCGAGAAATCATCCTCCCAAAATAAATAAATGCAACAGAGAATCTGCCTCTGCTTTTACAGGTGATCATATTTTCAGGAAAGTCTCCCTGCATTACTTTAGCAATTCTGGGTTTCTGTTTTTTGGTTTGTTTGTTTTTCATTATAGAGAAGTTTGGTTCCTTGCTTTTTGACTTGGAAGAGGATTCCACCTCCATCACTTAATTAAGAACAATCGGTCAAACAATCCAATATTTGAGCTGTGCATTCCACCTGGTTGGGTTGAGGCGCTAAACAAGTGAACCACCTACTTGCATACGCTAACAAATGTTTGATTGGGAAAGAATGGCAAACTAAAAGCAGCTGTTAAGGATTTATTTAGAAAGCCTGCCTGAAACTTCGAAAGGCAAGACAAGGTGCTTTTCTTTTGAACATTTTTAATCCACAGTGTTCGCAACCTGGTGAATAAATGCTCTCTCCCCCTTTATAACCTGGATTTGAGCCAAACTTTATTGTCAGTAGAACTAATCCAACATGATAAATTTTAAAGGAATATATGTGTGAAAGACCTGTCCACACAGGTCATGTGGCTAGAATTTTCAGGCTTCTTTCATTTCATGTACATGGGGAGAATATGTTTACCCTGTTTGCAATCTTTGTTAGGGGTTGGGAAAGAACATAAAGCTCCCTTGATTTTCATTAATACTTACCCAGGAAAAAAAGAGGCCTCGCATGGTGTTAGTAGGAGAATGAACCTGGTAATGTGCCAATTGACCATCTGTGCATGCCCAACAGAAATTTTTACAGATGCTTTGATAAGATGCTACGCAGTATACTGGTCAGGCCACCAAGAGGGCATCTTGCTGGACTTGGCAGATGTTTGTAAATCCTTCAACCGCTACAAATATACTACACGGGATGTGTGAAGCTTTACCCATTATTTTTTAAGGGATATTTTTACCTTCCTGTATCGGACGTTTGAGGAACATGTTCCTAAAAGCAAATTCGGAGTTCCAGATAATAGTTATGCATTAGATGCAATCAATAATATGTACTATATGGAATGTTTAACATGTTTTTTGTTCTACAGCACAGACATCTATCTAAGCAGAACAATGTAAGCTTGAATTGTTATTGCAGATTTCATGCTAAATTAACATAGCTATCTACCATACTGCACATCCAGTCCTTGTGTGCATGTGTGTGTGTGTGTTTGACAATATTCTTAGTCCTGCTGCTGACTTTGTTGTGGCTATCTCTAGCTTCTTCCAAAAAGGGCACATCTCTGAATATCAGCTGCTGGGGAGCAAAGCATGGGAGAAGTCTATTACTCTGCTTGTTGGTTTCTTGGAAGCAGCTGACTTTTCAGTGTTGGAAACCATATGCCAGATTGAGTGGACTCTTGGACTGATCCAGTGGGGTTCTTATGTTGAGGTTTCTATTCATCCCAGGAGTTTCCCATCATTCCTTTGCTCTTCAAAGCTCTTGCCTGCATTAGGAGCCAATGAGAGTGCAAAGAAACCTGCCTATATCCCATGTAGTGAGAATGAAAGCACAGGTGACTTTCTGGGGTTTTGTCTAAACTCAGCCCTGAAGCAGTTAATAACAGTGGTTGAGCTGTGCATTTTCTCCAACCTGCCGGATTCTTGTATGTGTACTAAACATTGCAATAGTAAATCCTGCTGGCCAGAACATCTGCTCCTAGTACCCACAGCAGTACTAATAACAGATTCTCTGACAGCAGCTGACAGGTGGGTGCTGTAGGTAGAGGCATGGATGAGCAGCTGAGTTGTTAAGAAGATTCTGCCCAAGTTCATTTTTTAAATAAATAAATAAATGAATAAATAAAAATAGTGCAAGCAGGATTAATACTGGCAAGGCACAGATGAAAACTGCCTGCTCACTGAAAGCAAATGCTGCAGACTAGGGAAAAAAGGAATTACCCTTTCTGCTAAACTACATAGTTTACAGCCATATTGGCTAAATGGCTATAACTATATAGCTATGCTCTGAAATTTCTCAGAGGGTTCTATTTAGTGTGATCTTTTTTGTTTAAAGAGGCTGTGGATGTCTTACATAAAAACAAATAATTATAAAAGAAATTCTTAGAAAAGTAGAACTTAAATTATTTGGTTATATGATAACTTTGCTCATATGCAGAGCTTGGAAAAGTTACTTTTTTGAACTACAACCCCCATCAGCCCAATCCAGTGGCCATGCTGCCTGGGGCTGATGGGAGTTGTAGTTCAAAAAAGTAACTTTTCCAAGCTCTGCTCATATGTTTCTAAATGGACCCTGCAAGCTTATGGCCTCTGTAAGGGCATCCCAAGGGATATAGGATGCATTGAAGTTCTCTGGGCAGAGAGACAGAGAGAGAAATTACTCAGAAAGGGAGGCCTGATATTATATTCCCCCTTCCTGTGACCACAACTTCTGCAGCCCTGGCTCTACCTAGATCAGAGCTCTAATGCTGGTCGGGCTGGAACTGGGAGTGCTCCAGATAAGGACCAGGAGAAGGCATGGATTTGAAGGATCAAAAGCCTTTCCAGTTCCCCGACACACCCCTAAATTAGAGAGAAAATTACAGCAGCCGAGAAGCTGATGTAGTTCAATATTGCTTATTTCCATTCGCTTGGAAACAATGGCAGGAAAATTGGGCTGTTGTTGCTTAATGAAAAACCTGGAAAATGATGGAGAAGTGCATGAGTGTTACCCCCACCCTCACTTCCACCCTCCTGATGGCAGCCTGGCAGGGCACGGGATAAGGCAGAAGAATCACCTTTGTTTTCCCCACCAAACCATAGGACTGAAGCCTTAATCTTTCACATGCTACTTTTATGAAAATAAAACAAGAGCAAAGCAAACTTTGAAGATGCATACAGTTTCAGTGAAACAAGACCATGATTCCCCCACCCCAACTTTCCTGTGCAGTTCATTGTTCATTGTAACTCTCAAACAACAAGAGTTCCGTGTCATTTCTAGTGCTTGGCAACTGCAAATTTCAACACTGGTTTGTGGGTGGGGTGGAAAACTGATTTTCTAAATGGACCTGAGACGTCAGGCTGTCTGTCTGAATTAGGGATGGGCCAGACATTTGATTCAGTCTGCATTTCAAGCTGAATCTATCAAATTAGCACTTTCTGAAACAATATGAGAACTGAAACACAGCCATCCTTCAAAATTCGCACTTATTTGCATTTTGTGATGCAGTTTTCCAATCAAATAATGCATATATATTGGGAAAGCGTGCATAAAAATGAATATATTATTGACAATAAAATGCAAAAATAGATTCTCTTAGGAGAAATTGCTTGCAAAAATGTCCATTAATCAAAACTGCATACAAAAGTGTGTTTATTAGGAGAAATTTGCAGCACTAAAATGCTGGAGAATTTTCATGAGGATTTTTAAATCACCAATTGCTTCAGAAATGTGAAGAACTGAATTTAAGATCAGAAAAAAATAGAAACTAAGAGAACCGAAATTGACATTCCTAGTCTGAATGCATCTCAGAAGGCTTGACACCCAGTCACAGAGGCCTCATCTCTGTACCTCTTCTCTGAACTGCATTCCATATGGTCCACCTGAGGCTGCATCAGAAGCTGAAACTACTGAATTTAAGGCTGAGCTGAAATGTTTCCCAAAAATATTTTCCTCCTTTAACAATGGAGGCAGCAGTGGATGGTGCAGTGGGGCTGCTGTACTTACCTGACAACCTTCCAGCTAAGTCACTGCTGCATACCAGGATGGAGAGGGGGAGGGGGGATGGAGGGGAGGGCTCCGGCATGGTGCAGATGAGCTGGCAGGACCAACCTAGTGCTCTTGCTAGTGCATTTGCTCAATGCCAATCTTGCCGCCAACTCATTCTTCTTCATTCCAGTTTGCAACAGCAATTCAACCAGAGGGAAAGTGGTGCAACTGCACCACACTGTCCAATACTGGTAGAGAACCTCATATCACTGTGAGTTATCGGGGGGGGGGGTAAAGAAAAGTTTTAAAAGGGGGTGAAACAGTAAAGCCCTGGCCCCTTTGTAAGGTTAAGTAACGTAACTGGCAACCCTCTCCCAAAAATTCTAGAGAAATATCTCTTCTCATCACCCTTGATTTTTCAGGAGGACTTAATTTTGCCCAAAATGAATGGCTGAAAAATAAATTCTCATATCTTTCTTTCTTTCTTTCTTTCTTTCTTTCTTTCTTTCTTTCTTTCTTTCTTTCTTTCTTTCTTTCTTTCTTTCTTTCTTTCTTTCTTTCTTTCTTTCTTTCTTTCTTTCTTTCTTTCTTTCTTTCTTTCTTTCTTTCTTTCTTTCTTTCTTTTTGGCATAGCTCTAGTTGAATCTGAGGTCAGGTGATTCCTGTGAACCAATGCGGGAAGTTGCTTCTGCTTGCTGATCCAAGCAAGCTGCCAAAACATCTCGCTGAATTTGCACTAGACTTCACTAGACTCTACTTCATCTACCTTCCTGCCTACCTTGGGATCATGCCTATCTTTGACGTTGGCCAGTGGTGGAATTTCAACAGCAGGAATCATTCAGTTTGTAACTTAAGGGTTTGTGTGAAACTAGCCGAGAGGGGAGCAGGTGGAGATGTTGCTTAGCAACCAGGCAGAGTGGCATGAACTTCAGTGAGATAGCACATACTCTGATTGGCTATGTAGTTCTGAGGGAGTTTTCCTCTGTATGTTTAGTTGAATGTCTCCCTGCTTCCTACAAGGCTTCATCTAAGAAATACAAAACCTTTCCTTTCTCTTCAAATGATGCACAGTTTCCCCCCCAGTTTGCTCAATAAAGTGCTATCAGGACTTTTCCCTCTGGACTCCATCTGCATTATTTAAAGTGACTTTGATAACAGCCAGTCTCTGCCATATATTGTTTTCTCAGTGTTGCTGTTCCCAGTGCAGCAATGAATCACATCACTCCTGAACTCCTGACACAATGCATTATTTATTCTATTGATTGATTTCTGACACTTCTATTCTGCATTTCTATATAGAGGTATAATTAGTGCTACTTAAAACAATAAAACAGCAATCAGCAATAATAACAGTTTACAACAAAGTTAAAAACAACAGCAGTGGTACAGTCTTTTCAGAAAAGCAATAACCTGGAAAGGCCCTATTGAAACAACCATTTTCATTGTTCATCTAAAAGCAAGCTATATTAGGAGGCTTTTTTAGATTCTAGTTGCCACAACCAAAAAGGCCCTGTTTCTAGTGCCCAGCTGGAGAACAATTGCTCATGACAGGATTCCAGAGAAAGGCCTTACAAGTAGGGCAAAGTACTTGAGCACATATGGAGGGAAGACAATTCTTGTGATTTTCTGGTCCCAGGGTGTTTTAAGGTTCAAAGGCGAGAACTATCACATTGAATTAAGCACAAGCAACCATTGACATTAGTCAAGGATCAGCGTCAGCCCTGTGGCCAGAGTGGGGCAAATAAGTATAACTCCCGCAAAGCTGTGCTTTACTTGCCCCTACCCCAGGATTCTTGGTTGTTGTTTTTTTGGAAAATTGTATTTTTAATTTGTGACTTGACAGAAAATGACAGTCTCCATTTAAAGCAGTGGTTCTTAACCTTTTCCACTACCAGCACCCCTTGGATTTCCAAAATATGCTGTCGCACCCCCTGAAAAAATACCATTCATTTTTTATTTATAAATGACAGTTTTCCAAAATCTTTGGTTGTATAGTTAATTTTCTGCTTCTATTTAAATGAATTTTTAAAATCTCTTGAACAATGCCTCGCACCCCTAGAAAAAGTGTCTCACACCCCCGGGGGTGCGTGCATCCAAGGTTAAGAACCACTGATATAAAGTATGACAGCTTGTTTTAAGAACAGAAGCAATTTAGGGAAAGACCCTCTGAAAAATTAAGTGAATAAGGCAGAGCAAGTGCGCAACAAAAGCCTCATCTGAAAGAGCCCCCCCTCCAAACTCTGCTCACTCAGGACTTACCCTAACTGAATGAAGGTGATTTTTTTGTGCTTACAATCACCCTATAATTACTTCAGTGTTCCTGAAAAAACAGCCTGTATAGTAAATGACCACTGGAGAGTTAAATACTAGAACTTTGTATTATGGGCTAGAATTAGATTCCGCTCCTTGGACTTTCCTTTGCTCTGCTTTTCAGTTTCAGTTTTGTTCTCTAGTTAACCAGCAATAAAGAAACATATTTGTTTGCCTGCAGTAAGAACTAAGAGTGTGCTTGTTCTGCTCTTATTATGATGAGCAGAACAGGACTGGGTGCTTATTAGCATTGTCAGATCTCTGGTTTTCACCCAAAGACTCTGTTTTTGGGGGGTCCCTCTGGGTCTCCAGGCGAGTCACCATAATCTCCAGTTTTCTAGTCAGCTGCCCATCCATGCATGTGTGTTCCAGCCCATCAGCCATGCATGCACCACCACTGCCACTACCCACTACCCCGGCCATGGCCACAAGCAACCCCTAGAGTCCAGGGATTGAAAGACTTGGGGAAGGGAGATTTGGGCCAGTTGAGATGCTCCCTGGCTTTGGAACTTCCTCCTCACCCCCCCCAATTGAATGCATCTGGTTCCGAGGCTGGAGGGAGCATGACAATGGGCCCAAATCTCCCTTCTCTGGGGAGATTGAGGCCTGTTGCCACACACCCTGGCTTTGGAACTGGCTGCATCCCATCAATATGCAGTGGGATGCAGCCGGCTGCGAGGGTCCACCCTGTGAAATCACTAGGGCCCACCCCATGACATCACTAGATCCTGCCCCTGAAATCTCAGGGTATGGGATGTTTCTGACCTGGCAACCCTAATGCTTACTGCTTAAAGTGATCTGAAAAAATATTTACTCTAAGTTACCCTTTAAAGCACTCATTATACTCACAATCATACTGGCTATTTTTTCTTCTTTTTATTGAGTACTTTATGACAAGGTATGAAAATAGCCCTAGATGAATAGAAATACTGCTGTATGTGCTACAGTTAGCTGGCTGGCTTGCCATCTAGGCTGTAACTCAGGCCTAATTTTTTATTTTCCCAGTGTGTACAGCTCAGCATGAGGCCTTTTCAGTGTTTCTGGAAAGAAAAATCAACCCAGCAACCAGTAGAAAAAAATCCAATTGTTTTCCACAATCAGGTTCCAATTGCTTAGTCCAGACATGGGGAGCCTTTGGTCCTCCAGATGTTGCTGAACTACAACACCCACAAGCATGATAAATAGCCAGGATTGATGGGAGTTGTGGTTCAGCAACATCTCAATAGCCAAAGGCTTCTCACCCCTAAGTCCTTTATACAGCATCCAGTTACAGAGTTTTCCCTTCATTGTCCAACAGGAAGGAAAATCTATTGGTCAGGTACAAGACTAAAAGAAGGGACACTCAAGGAGGAAACACTTCTTGGTATCCCCTTGTTCACTGTGTCCTTAACATTCTTTTTTCTTATGAAAAAAAATATGCCAGTCATTTAATTCCTGATGTTCATACTAAATTTTCTGTTAACTTGTCCTGTTAACTAGCCCATTATGTAAGTTGACACACTCTATTCATGGAGGATCATAGAATTATAGACCAGTGGAGTTGGAAGCGGCCTATGAGGTTATCAAGTCCAACTCACTGCTAACTGCAGGAATCTAAATTAAAGCATAATTAAAGCATAAAGCCGGAGGTGTCAGAGGGAAGGTCACTGCCGTTCCTTTCTCCTGGCCTGGCCCTTACATGATTTCCACCAGTGAATGGGGGGTGAATTGGCTGGCACTATGTGCCCCCTAAATGCCCTACCTAGAAATGTGGCTGTTCCACCTAACAAGGAAGGCTGGCTAAAGGCCTGTTTGGTGTAATATGATCCAATCTACCAGCTCCAGATAAGACCTTGGCAGTCACATTGTGAAGCAACTGAAACTTCTGAGTTCCTTCCGTTGGTCCACAGTAACTAGACATGCCATTCCCCAGTTCCTTATATATGGTGGAAGGAGATATAGATGAGGTTGTAGGGAGTGACAAAGATAAAAACACACACACTTATTTGGTTTTTTTTTTTTTAAAAAAAAAAGCCAGTTTCTTTAAGAAAAAGTCAAGTAGGAGTTGTCCATGGGCATGAATTAAGCCTGGTATCTGTAATCAATTTTTTTTTTTAAAGGGGTTCATCCACTCAGTGGGAAATATTGCTAAGTAACCCACATACTTTTAACAATCATGCACTGTGTATTCAAAAGCATACATTCATTTAAAGATGGTTTTCAGTATAGCAGAGTTACTGGTTTATTTTCTGATGCAACTTGCCAGTGTCTGTGGCAATGCTCCAGTGACTACTGAAATATAATAGCTGCCTTTTCTTCACCATACACAATTTGACAGCATTTATTCTTTCCTTCAGTTAACATAATTACTTCACATATGGAACCTGTGATAGCCTACAGGCGTCTGAGGGAAACCAGAATCATACAATCTGTCCCCTTTGTGAGCTTAATTTACATTCACAAGTGTCATTTTAATAGTGCCGGCAACATGTAGGATAAAAATTACAGGTCAGTTGCAGCATGACAGAAGAAACTGTGCTTAAGTCAATAACATGGTATTATTACGTTCTGGATAATTTTACAAAGTGGATCTCCTAGGAAAAAATTTACGCTTATTTCTGACTGTCCTTTTTAAAAAGTTCCCAAAGGTTATTCATTTAGAAACAAATGTCACAGATCTGCAAAAACGCTTATTATAATTAAATTTGTTTGTCTGTGGTGAGTAGTTGCACCATGTGCAGTTGTGCCCTTGGATGTGACTTCATTGCCTCGTTCAGAGCCAGATGGATGTGAGTGTGTTTAAAGTTTTCATTGTTCTCTCATTGGCTGCTCTGATTTATCACGTTGATTAAAAGGACAGACGTCTGCCCTGTAAGGAACAGGGCGGTGTTTCCACTTGACCTGGGAAAACCTGGCACAGTCCATTTGTGTTTAACTGCAGCCTGCCATGTGCGTAAAAGACCAGACATTTGGGCTGATACATTTCTTATATAATGTAAGTCAGCAGCACATTTTGTGCACATGCCTGAATTCTGTGGCCAATGTATCTAAGAATGACAACAAACATTATATTTAAACAAGTTGCAAAAGGTTTCATCACTGGCACTGTGAGCCTGGTTTTGTGGCCGAGGGTTGAAATAAACACACAGACACAAAGGCTGGGTTGAACTAATGGCTACTTTATTAAACTTTAAACTTACCCCTTAAAATAAGCTGCAGAGGTAAAACATAGGTGCGGTAGCTAGGTTATAATTGATGTATCTAATTACAGCTATTGGGTAACCACCCTTGCCGGGCAAGGGCGAGCCATTCTGCTTGCCCCTACCCCCTCCTCACCTTGAGGGTGAGTAGGGGGGCCTTCCCACATCACCACCCCCCAGGCCGTACAACTCCGGGTGGATGAGGTAAATTTGCCCCAAAGACAGCCCATATCCTGACTCCAAGCCATACAGCTCTGAAGGGCAAGCCACCAGATCCGCCAATCACCCCCAAAGGTGCCTGAGGGTGCTACCTAGCTGTCCTTACCAACTTCCCTTCCCGCACCTTCCTGGTACAAAAGGGTGTCAAATCTCTATTTAGACACCCTTTACCCCACTGCTGAGGACCAAACCTCACATGAACCTCTGCAGGTCTGTAAAACAAAAATGTCGTTACCCGCATCAGTCAGGTGAACACCATCAGGCCTATACAGTTCAGCCCTGTCCTGACTTATGTCTGGATGCTGTATAACTAAATCCCCTTGTCCAAGGAGAGCCAACCCAATCTGTCGGTTGACCTTCTTGCACACCCTATCAATACCCTTTGTGTTCCCACAATAGCGCCACACCCTACGCGGCAGGAGGTCAGACCACACCAGCAGAACTTGAGGCCAACTCTGCTTGATGACATGAAAGTCGGGGCACGCCTGTAACATCACGGCCTTGCCCTTCAACAAACCTAGGTCATACCCACCCAGGTGAATGACCAGAACATGCGGAACTGTCCACACCAAACTTTGCTGGAACAACAAGGGTAGGAGCCCATTCCAGTGCATCCCTCAGCGGCCAAGCCATTGCACTGTGGCCCACTGGCTGAGCCCAAGCTGTGAACCAACACTTGACTTTGCCACCCTATGGCCGGCCCAGAAAACCATGCTATGGCCGCAGAGTAGGATGCGCACATGCTCCGCTCCCATCCAGCAACCTGCCAACACAGAAAAACAAATTAAAACAAATCAAACATCTGGCTCCTGCAGCTTACTCCATGATCGAACATACAACTTGTAAGCTTTAGAATGCCATCTACCAATAACTTGGAGCTGGTCTTGTGGAAGGCCAATGCAGGCCGCAGTGGAAGCCACCCCAATCCGAAAGGAATGGGTACCAAATGTAGCAGTGTCCATCCCCAGGCCCCGAAGGGCAGACTTTGTTAAGGTCCAAAATTGAAATTTTGTCAGAGGGAAACCCCCTTTGTGTATGAACAGATAACCAGGCCCAGATCCCTGAATCAACATAAATTGCTCCAGTGCCCTAACGGGGCAAGTGTCATCCTGTGATGCAGGTGACAAGACCACTGTCTGGCTCTTATGCCGCTGGTCAGTCTTAGACCACCACAGCTTAATGTTAGCCCACCCTTCTACCAAACTAACATCTGAAATTAACAAAGCACAGAAGGAGCCATCCGTCTTTGACCTGGCCACTACTTCTCCTACCCTGAATGCCCCCAAAACCAATGTGAGGGCAGCAGCGTGAAACAAACAAGCCTCAAATGGGGATAAACATAAGGTTTTCCATTGCTCTAACAACCCCAGGAGCAGTTGCGGTGAAAAAGGCTGTCTAGCATCAGGGGAGGGGGGGTGCTTCCTGGCCCAGCCCTCCAACATATGCCGCACTCAGAAATCCTCAGAGGAATCCATAACACCCTGGAGCTTTGGCAAGAAAGGAAAGACCTGCTAACTTATCCCGTAGGGTTCTGACTGAAAGGCCCCTTCCATGAAGAATTCCAGTAAATGATCAACTGGAATGGGCCACGACTGACGATAGACCCTGATGGCTCTAAAGTCATGAAGCTCCCTACCTGCTCTGTTATAACTGGCCCAAATTGAGCAGCCCATTGGCAATGCTCAACATAAAATTGACCTGTGAAGGAAAAGCCTAGCAACTCAAAATCCTCTGGATGGACTGGCAGGAGCCGAAAGGCTGACTTAATGTTGCATTTTCCCATAAGGGCCACCAAGCCGCAAGAGCGCACCATGTGCGCCACGGAATCAAAGGAGGTGTAGCGAACTGTGCACGACTCCCCTGGAATAAAATCATTAACTGACATACCCCTGGGATAAGAAAGGTGGTGTATAAGGCAAAATTCTCTGGCTGCCTTCTTAGGTACTATACCCAGGGGTAAGACCCGCAATGAAGAGGTGGGGGGGATGGAAAGGGAACAAGCACCCGACCAGCTTGAACTTTCTTCTCAAACTTTTCCTTAACTATGCCTTCAAGCCCCACAATCGACTTGAGACTATGAGACATGAAGGCTATCTGAGGGCTGGAATATGGGATCTGAAAACCAATTGAAAAAACCTGTAGCAAAAAATGTGCATCCTTAAAAGAAGGATACCCCACTACCAGCACTTTAAGAGCAGGTAGTTTAATTGGGGAGGGCCCCTTTACCAGAAGTTGCCGATGTAGGAGGCTGCTTCCAACTGCTCTGGGGCTCCCTAGCTACACCCCTAAAGGGCAGCTGTTGCTGGAGTGAGCTCCACCACAGATGGTGCACTCATGTTTAAAGTGGCATGGATTCCTTGTACATAAACAAGGAATTTGTTTGCTGTTTATGTTTACTGTTGGTAGGTTGATTTTATTGTGATATTCTGTATTTTAATCTTTTGTACACCGCCCAGAGAGCCACTCGCTATGGGCGGTTTAAAAATGAAACAAACAAACAAACCCCACCCTGGCCAGCCCTGCTGTGGAGCTCTGTAGCCAGGCTCACCTGACGAGACCGTTGGGGGCAGCTCCACTACCAGACATTGCTCAGAGGTGGACTGAGCCCTCACTTCCTCTCCTAATGGAGCCAGAGTAACACTGCTAGGTCCTCCTTCCAGCATATCCAGCCGTGCTAAAATTAAGTCCAAAGCACTGTGGTTAGCTCCCTGATTGGTAGCTTGCTTGATATTCACTTTATTGGTAGGTTTTGGTGAGTTTCTTCATGATACCTTCTGTGTTGTATAAGCTAGCATTGTATTTGCATTGTTCTTGTTGCATTGTATTCTTACTGTATATTTTTTACTGGTTATTTCTTATGTAATTTTGTTGTTGTTAATCTGTTTTAATATGTTGTTCACCACTTTGGGGGCCTTTTGCCCAAAACGTGTTATATAAATAAACTATAAACTAAACTAAGGTTGCCAGGTCAGAAGCATCCCAAAACCTGAGATTTTAGGGGCGGGCCCAAGTGATGTCATGGGGTGGGCCCGAGTGATGACACGGGGCGGGCCCAAGTGATGTCATTAAGCATGATACATTAAACATCAATCACAGTTGCTTGGAGCATACAATTAAAAAAAATCTGACTGGAAATTAAGCTAGACATCTTAGCTAAAAGTTGGAGCCTGGGTAGGGAACATTTAATCTAGCCTACTTGCTTTCAGCAAGAAGGGTTTAAGTGCCTTCAGGCCAGGCCAGTCACCAGAAGGCCACTGTAGGAAGAAAGAAGACTAGTGTTGTGGAGATGTTAGATGGGAGCATTCGGGAGTAAAGATGGATGCCCCTGAAGGCTGAAATTCTAAACACACGTACTAAGGGACTAAGCCCCCCTAGAACTCAACAGGACTTACTTCTGAGTAGATGTAGTGCTGTTGGTAAAGCTTGACATTCATATCCAAGCAGGGTTGGCAACCCCCTGCCTGGAATGCCCTGCCCTTATCTTTTAATGTGGCTGCTCCAAACTTCTTTACAGATTTGACCCCTCACTTCAGAAAGAGGTCTGAGAAATGAGTAAGAGTAAGAAGATTCTCTACCTTTTCTGTCTGCATAGATGCCCTCATCCTTCCCCTGCACCCAGCAGAAGCTCTAGGCCAGGCGGGACGCAGTGGCATCTCATAGAGGACAACCTCCCCTTTCCTGGGGTATATCATTTGTCCTGGCCCAGAGCAGATTTTGGGGTGGGCACTGTGATGCATCCTTCCCTGGCTCTCCCTGTCAGGTTCCTACCTGCTCGTGGTTACTGCCTGTCACTAGGCACCACCAGGGACTCCACCAGTCCGGACCGCTCTCTCTTATGGTTTCTCTCCCCGCTCTAGCACAGATCTCAACAGATCCCCCTGCTAGGCAACCACCAGTAACGTCCCAATACTAGTATTCCCAGAGACTCTGAATACTGGTATTATTATTCTCTTCACCGCTGCCACCATTTGTTACAGTTCCCCTTCAGCCTTGGTCATTATCTTACCCTCCCTTCTGGTCTGTGAAACCCCAGCCAAGGATCAGGCCTTTGGTAAACCAAATTAAGTATTTATTACAGATAACAAAGCTAACAAGATTAACAAGATTTCTTCTTAAGGCACATAAGCATATGGTTTTACTCAATACTAATCCGAACTCCACCTCCCTCCTGGCAAACAACTCTCTAAACCCCACCAAGCAACCCACTCAGTTCTCTTCTCCCCCCCAGATTCCACTCTCACTCTTCCTTTTATACATTCAGCCATTTTAAACACTCAGCCAATCATCTCGCATTCTACTGCCCATTCACTCCCCCTCTTTCACTCCACTTACCATGTATCTTCTAAACAACCAACACTTACCATATATACATTAATATAGGAACATCACAGGCACCCCCAGTTACTTATTTTTCCTGTATGTCTTTTTCTGCTTTGATTTTGCATAGATGCCCTCCTCCATGCCCTGCACCCAGTAGAAGCTCTGGGCCAGGCGGGACACAGTGGCATCTCGTAGAGGACACCCTCCCCTTTCCTGGGGTATATGATTTGTCCTGTCCCAGAGCAGAATTTGGGTTGGGCACCCCCAGTTACTTATTTTTTATGATTTTATGACATCATTATGTATTTATGATATCAGAAGCCTGATGATTTTGATTGCATAAATGTATTGTTATTCTTGATGGGGAGAGTCCTCTGATGACAGTGATATATTATATATTTTGGGGTTCAGAGACATGTTAAGTTTGGTTTGAAGTTGCTGTAGCTGTCAACTCTTCTTTTTTCGTGTTTTGAACTTACAAGCAAATAAGGAACTGGGAACTAGGAACCAACTTCAGCGTCGTATCAGTTAAATAGATTAAACAGTCGCGGGGGCGGCAGCTGATGTTTTGGTGTATATCTCGGGAACCAGACCACCTAGAAACTTAATTTTTTTTAAAAAAATGAAGCTGAGAGTCTGGAGATTAAGGGCTGCTAGCCAGAGAGCCAGAGGGCACCCCCAAAAACTGGAGACTCTGGCTGAAAAAGAGAGCCCTAGTAACCTTAGTTAGGATAACAGCTATTGGCCATTCCTCGACTTCCTTGTCAGTGGCTGGAAGGGGACATGGGGGGGCTCCCTTTCCCTTTAGCCCCCCCAATCCTTTTTTTGGTGGCATGCCTGGTACCCTATGTGATACAATTCACCAGTTGATAATACTAATATTGATAATAACAACAACAACAAAACTAAAGTGCCAAGAATAACACTAAAAGCAGAAGACTGTCCCCCACTCACAGAAACAGCCACGAAAGGCGCCAAAAGAAAAACAAAATGGCGCCTGCACACAAAATGGCAACTGCACCTGAGAGGCCTGCAGCTTAAGGCCTATTTAGGCCCAGCACAGCCTACCGCCATGTGAGAGGCAGCGTAGGCGATGGAGCTCGGATCCGGCCTGAAATAGCCAGCTGGGGGGTCGCGGCACCCCTAAGAGCTCTGCCGCCATCTGCCCACCCCAGCAATGTCAGGAAACCCCTCTGGGAAGGTCAGGAAACTCCCTCCCCACTCAGACCCACAAAACAGCTGATCGGCAGACCGCCAAACAGCTGATGACTCATGGGCGGCACCCCAGAAAGATCAAGATGGGGTGGAACATCTCTCCACTGCACAGCCTCCCTCCTGGCTAATTGGGTGAAAAAACAGCTGATCGGCAGCCACCGAACAGCTGATTACCCTTGGGGGGGAGGAGCACGATTGCTGCAAAGCTCTGCAGCTCAGCCCCCTTGACTTGCAATCACTGGAGGCCTCAGGATCGCAGGAGGCCTGCCGCAGACTGTCACTCACCAAAGAGGGAAGCTTGAGGGCAGTGCAAGCTTAAATGAGTTCTGTCGCCCCACCTCTCTCATGTCCACGCACGGCAGTGCCAGCTTAGGCATGTTAGCCGCCCTCGTCTGGCAGCCAGGACTTCAATCCCGGGCTGGCTGCAACATGCTCTGCTGCCCCAGGCCTTCTCCTGACCTTACAGTTTGCATCATAGACATGCATCCTATAAAACCAAACTTTAGGCTAAACATCAGTCTTTCTTCACCCCATGCTTCCCTTTTTAAAAAAGTATGTGTTTATCTGTTTGTATATTCATGTATTATCACTGTAAAAATGAACACTTTTTAAAAAAATGTGCATTTTTAAAAAAATGCAAACTTTCTCTAGGAAATGGGAGGAAATGTTTTGTACACATCCTGAACATTAGTCAGTCAAGACCATTCACAGCTGATGCTTGCTATATACTTTCCAAACTATGCTTTTTCAGTGTTTCATCATGGAGAGGAAACCAACTGCAATACTCTACAAATGCTACATCTGTGTCTACCTTAATGCTTTTCTTGCTTAGGCTAAATTTTGCATGTGAATAGTAAATGTATTAAACTTACCTGATGATCTGTACATTCAGGAAAATCCATATGGCAGAGCCGTTCTAGGCTGTACAGACATCCTCGATCACACATCACCATAGAAGGCATTATTTCCAAGATTTTGGTACTTAAATCATGGTGTGCCAGAGGGATGTTGCCCTGCACACTAATAAACAACTGTGCCTGGACCTAAACTGAGTAGAGCAGAGAGTAGCTAAACTGAGTAGAGCAGAGTGTCATTATAGGAACAAGTAGGGAAAAGGAGTAGGAACAAGCTCTTAGGTGCAATGAGCTCCTGGCTCTCCGGGAACGACTTCATTTCCTTGAGGCCAAGGTGGCGGACCTGGAAAAGCTGAGAGAGGCAGAGAGGTCTGTGGAGGAGGCCTTCAGGGAAGTTATAGCTGTGTCCCACTCCAAGGATGATAGCTCTTCTGCTATCATGGAGAACGATGGTCTCAGGGAAGGACAGCATCCAGCTGAGGAAGAGGGAAACAATCCCTTAGAAGGGACCCATTCCTTGGGGGATGAGCAGCTATCCTCTCGTGCCGAGGATATATCTCCAGGGGGTGGAGGGATCCTTGTAGTGGGTGATTCGATCATTAGGAACATAGACAGAGGGGTTTCTGATGGGCGTGCAGACCACAAGGTGTTTTGCCAGCCTGGTGCGAAGGTTGCGGATATTGCCCGTCATTTAGATAGTTTGGTAGACAGTGCCGGGGAGGAGTCAGTGGTCGTGGTGCACGTTGGCACCAACGACATGGGGAAATGCAGCCGTGAGGTCCTGGAAGCAAAATTTAGGTTGCTAGGTAGGATGCTGAAAGCCAGGACCTCCAAGGTGGCTTTCTCTGAAATGCTACCGGTTCCACGCGCAGGACCAGCCAGACAGGCCCAGCTTTGCAGTCTCAATGCGTGGATGAGACGATGGTGTCGGGTGGAAGGGTTTGGATTTGTTAGGCACTGAGGAACATTTTGGGACAAGCTGGGCCTGTACAAAAGGGACGGGCTCCACTTGAATCAGAATGGAACCAGACTGCTGGCACTTAAAATTAAAAAGGTGGCAGAGCAGCTTTTAAACTGACTGAGGGGGGAAACCTGACAGGAGCTGAGGAAGGTCCGGTTCAGAATAAACCTCCCCCCGGGATAAAGACCAAAGAAATGATGAAATTTTAAAAGGGGTAGGCCTAGAAGTAGGCATTGTGAGCGCAGGGGCACAGGATATAAATTCAGAAGGGCAAAATCACCACAGGCCAAACCACAAGTGCCAAAGACACTTGAAGAGAGACACTGCTTACAAGTGCCTGTACGCTAATGCTAGGAGCCTGCGAACCAAGATGGGAGAACTGGAGTGCTTGGTCTTAGAGAAGAGCATTGATATAGTGAGCATAACGGAGACCTGGTGGAATGGAGAAAACCAGTGGGATACGGTTATCCCTGGATATAAACTATATTGGAAGGACAGGGAAGGACATATTGGTGGCGGAGTCGCTCTATACGTGAAATAAGGCATTAAATCCAGCAAGCTCGAAACCCCAAAAGAGGTGGACTCCTCCACAGAATTGTTGTGGGTGGAGATACCATGCCCCAGGAGGGATTTAATACTGGGAACGATCTATTGTCCCCCTGATCAAAATGCTATTAAATTAAACATACATGTAACTGGCCAATTGCCAAGAAAATCCAACACGGTCACATTTGACTTCAAAAGAGGAAACTTCACAAAAATGAGGGGATTGGTAAAAAGAAAGCTGAAAAACAAAGTCCAGAGGGTCACATCACTCAAAAATGCTTGGAAGTTGTTTAAAAACACTATATTAGAAGCTCAACTGGAGTGCATACCGCAGATCAGAAAAGGTACCGCCAGGGCCAAGAAGATGCCAGCATGGTTAACGAGCAAAGTCAAGGAAGCTCTTAGAGGCAAAAAGTCTTCCTTCAGAAAATGGAAGTCTTGTCCGAATGAAGAAAATAAAAAAGAACACAAACTCTGGCAAAAGAAATGCAAGAAGACAATAAGGGATGCTAAAAAAGAATTTGAGGAGCACATTGCTAAGAACATAAAAACCAACAACAAAAAAATCTATAAATACATTCAAAGCAGGAGACCATCTAGGGAGGCGATTGGACCCTTGGATAAGGGAGTCAAAGGTGTACTAAAGAACGATAAGGAGATTGCAGAGAAGCTAAATGAATTCTTTGCATCTGTCTTCACAGTGGAAGATATAGGGCAGATCCCTGAACCTGAACTAACATTTGCAGGAAGGGATTCTGAGGAACTGAGACAAATAGTGGTAACGAGAGAGGAAGTTCTAAGCTTAATGGACAATATAAAAACTGACAAATCACCGGGCCCGGATGGCATCCACCCGAGAGTTCTCAAAGAACTCAAAGGTGAAATTGCTGATCTGCTAACTGAAATATGTAACTTGTCCCTCGGGTCCTCCTCCGTGCCTGAGGACTGGAAAGTGGCAAATGTAACGCCAATCTTCAGAAAGGGATCCAGAGGGGATCCCGGAAATTACAGGCCAGTTAGCTTAACTTCTGTCCCTGGAAAACTGGTAGAAAGTGTTATTAAAGCTAGATTAACTAAGCACATAGAAGAACAAGCTTTGCTGAAGCAGAGCCAGCATGGCTTCTGCAAGGGAAAGTCCTGTCTCAGTAACCTATTAGAATTCTTTGAGAGTGTCAACAAGCATATAGATAGAGGTGATCCAGTGGACATAGTGTACTTAGACTTTCAAAAAGCGTTTGACAAGGTACCTCACCAAAGACTTCTGAGGAAGCTTAGCAGTCATGGAATAAGAGAGGTTCTCTTGTGGATAAGGAATTGGTTAAGAAGCAGAAAGCAGAGAGTAGGAATAAACGGACAGTTCTCCCAATGGAGGGCTGTAGAAAGTGGAGTCCCTCAAGGATCAGTATTGGGACCTGTACTTTTCAACTTGTTCATTAATGACCTAGAATTAGGAGTGAGTAGTGAAGTGGCCAAGTTTGCTGACGACACTAAATTGTTCAGGGTTGTTAAAACAAAAAGGGATTGTGAAGAGCTCCAAAAAGACCTCTCCAAACTGAGTGAATGGGCGGAAAAATGGCAAATGCAATTCAATATAAATAAGTGTAAAATTATGCATATTGGAGCAAAAAATCTGAATTTCACATATACGCTCATGGGGTCTGAACTGGCGGTGACCGACCAGGAGAGAGACCTCGGGGTTGTAGTGGACAGCACGATGAAAATGTCAACCCAGTGTGTGGCAGCTGTGAAAAAGGCAAATTCCATGCTAGGGATAATTAGGAAAGGTATTGAAAATAAAACAGCCGATAACATAATGCCGTTGTATAAATCTATGGTGCAGCCGCATTTGGAATACTGTGTACAGTTCTGGTCGCCTCATCTCAAAAAGGATATTATAGAGTTGGAAAAGGTTCAGAAGAGGGCAACCAGAATGATCAAGGGGATGGAGCGACTCCCTTACGAGGAAAGGTTGCAGCATTTGGGGCTTTTTAGTTTAGAGAAAAGGCGGGTCAGAGGAGACATGATAGAAGTGTATAAAATTATGCATGGCATTGAGAAAGTGGATAGAGAAAAGTTCTTCTCCCTCTCTCATAACACTAGAACTCGGGGACATTCAAAGAAGCTGAATGTTGGAAGATTCAGGACAGACAAAAGGAAGTACTTCTTTACTCAGCGCATAGTTAAACTATGGAATTTGCTCCCACAAGATGCAGTAATGGCCACTAGCTTGGATGGCTTTAAAAGAAGATTAGACAAATTCATGGAGGACAGGGTTATCAATGGCTACTAGCCATGATGGCTGTGCTCTGCCACCCTAGTCAGAGGGAGCATGCTTCTGAAAACCAGTTGCTGGCAGCCTCAGGAAGGGAGAGTGTTCTTGCACTCGGGTCCTGCTTGCGGGCTTCCCCCAGGCACCTGGTTGGCCACTGTGAGAACAGGATGCTGGACTAGATGGGCCACTGGCCTGATCCAGCAGGCTCTTCTTATGTTAGGTATTCATAGAATCATAGAATAGCAGTTGAAAGAGGTCTATAAGGGCAAAGTAGGGTTACCAGGTCTCCGGATTTCACCTGGAGACTCCAATTTTGGGGGGGGTCATCTCCAGGTCTCCAGGTAAATCACCCCAATTTCCCAACGATTAGCTTTCATTTTAAAAAAAATTAAGTTTCTGGGTGGTCTGGTTCAAGAGATACACACCAAAATGTCAGCCACCCCCATTGCAACTTCTGTTAGTACCAGCAGCTCTTATCCCCACCCTTTCATGTTTTTAGCCAATAAATGAAGTCAGGGTTGTGATTGATAAGGGATTTGCTGACTTCCAGGCAATAGCTAAACCCCATTGCAAGTTCTGAAAACAGTTTTGTTTTCCCGCTTGCCTGCACATCAATGTCTCCAACTCTGGAGACATTCAAGAGGCAGCTGGACAGCCACCTGTCAGGTATGCTTTAATTTGGATTCCTGCATTGAGTAGAAGGTTGGACTCAATGGCCTTATAGGCCCTTTCCAACTCTACAACTCTATGCCCTAGAAGAAATCCCATGAACAACATAGTCCCTTGGGGCAAATTCTTAAAGTTTCTGTTTTCTAAAGACAGGGCTTATCTAAAGCAAAAGCTGTGCACTCAAAAAAGAAAGTGAAAAGGAAAAAAAGCTTACATTTTTACCCCACAGGGCAAGTTGAAAACTAGCTGGCTGTAGGCCTCCCAGCCGTTAGTGTAGGATGAGAAAGTTGAGGTAGGCTGATCCCAAGTGGGTCGTGCGAAGGTTCTGAGTGCAAAAGGGGTTCTGTGTTCAGACTTAGGGTAGAAGAACCTGACTTTAAGAAATGCAAGAGACTGTTGATTTATTTACTGATACCAGTGGTTTTTGAAAATGTGTTTTTCTTCTCACCTGGGCAAGTGAATGGTCAAATAGTCAAGCGTACCTATGGTTGGGAACGTAAGGAGGCAGTGATTTTCATCCCGTCCTGGGTTTGTCACAATCAGCACCGATTCCATTCCGCTACAGTTCAGCTTCCATTAAAACTTACATTATTCATCTTACTATCCACTATGGACAAAATGTAAAGTAATTAATTACATAATTAACTTCAGTGCATTTCAAGGGAGTAAATAATATAATTATTTATGTAGCATTGCAAACTAAAGGAAACAGATACTGAACACTGTTCGTATTTGCTTGTGTGATTTCCATTCCTGATCTTTGATGAACATGTACATGTCAAGAATTTCCACTCCCATTTCTGATGGAATTCTACAGCATCGCTGCCTGTGGTGGATGTGTGCAAAAAGGAGTCAGGTGCATAGCACAGTATTTGTATACATCTGGAGTCCTTGCAGCTTGTAAATAATGAGAGTTTAACTCCTATTAAAGAAGATAGATAATGTATGTCAGAGTTTGCTTCCCCAATCACACTGGCTCAGGTCGTTGCCGGGAACTCAAGCCCTTGTCCAGCTCAAGCCCTTGCCTAAGGAGTAAAACTTTAGTACACAAAGGGTTAAGGGGAAATACTTAGGATGACAGCAAGGCAGAGCACATCAGTAACAGTACCATTTTTAGATGTGACACATTTAGAACAGCACAATTCATCAGAGTAGCTTTGAAAAAAAGCACTCAGAATTTAATGGATCTAGATAAGTATGTGCTTGGGAAATTTCTAGCTAGGAATTTTCCTTCTGCACTTTATGTAATTGTAAGAAGTATAAACTAGACTGATCCATTATGTTCATTTGTGTTTTACTTCTTTCCATAACTTCGTGTCTTTTAGGGTGTGTGATCTTATTCTCTGGATAAATACTCAGTAAGAAACTAAATGGTCAGAGGTCTTTTTCTAAAAAAACAACACTGAGATTGTATGATGGCTGGCCACTAAAAATACAATCAAATCTATTACTACTATGGCAGGGTTGCATTTGTGATGTGACACATTGCAAGAATCACAACACTACAAGTAGCCTATCAGAGAAGTAGCTAGGTAAGAACCTTTTAGCTAGTTTTCCACATGTAAGGTCAGGGCCTCTCAGAACCAGCCCACATATGAGGGAGCAAATCCAAGATTTAGACTCCCAACACTTTTTCTTGTACTCTGTCAGGCCCAGGGTGAGACTCAGGAACCAGACCAGAGGTTGTAAGTAATTCATGTTTTATTAGGGTAATGTCCAAGCAAAGACTGCGTCTTCTCATGAAGCAATACAGGGATACAGGTCCTGCGGCATTGGGAGAAAGTTGACAGAGCAAGGGGCTGCTTCCCGCCTGTTCTTTAAGAAGGGGCCAAACGGGCACGCAACCTTTTGCTCCTCCTTAACTGCCCCTCAGGTACTGCCCGCCTTCCCCCCCTTCTCTCCTGCCTTTTCAGCTGTCTGCGTGTGCGCGGTGAGGGGGGAAGCATCACCCCCTCCTCTTCTGAAATTTCCGATTCCACTATGGGGGATAGGGGAGGAGCTGATGGTAAACTGCCTGGTAAACTGTCTCGCCGCTTTTCTGCTGTGGGCAGCCCTCCCTCTTGCTCTGAGCTGCGGAGAAGGGGGGGCGTGGGAATGTCCAGGGAGGATTCTGAAACTCCAGAGCTCTCAGGCTCCCCGTTGCTAGGCGACCCTATCACTGGCATTTCCTCTGTTTCGTCTTCACTCCAAAGGGGGGAAATTTCTCCCCCTTCCCTCTGCCATCCATCTGAATCCTCTTCTCCCAACTCCCCGGGAACCCCGGGACCCCAGCTCTGCCTCTCGACATACTCAAATGCAGGCATTGGGGATGGAGAGTGCTAATTTGCATAGGTGGTGTTGGTGAAGGCATTTAACCATCTGTCCATTCGCTGTTTTCCAAGTTCAACTGTATCCTCCTTGACATTGCTGTTATCCTATGGAGGAAAAACACATTCATTTGTTATATACTGCTGCACCCCCACTGGTGCCCAAGCAAATTGGCAGCTTCCCACAGCTGGATCTGTGCAAAAGAAAAAATGGTGGGTGGTGCAGTAATGGATTTCTCATGTCATGTATGCTTTGGCCTTCAGAATGAGGGAACAAGGGTCTGGCTCCTGACAGCATACGGCCTTCCCATTGAAGTGGTTTGGCTGAGGTGCTTGGTCAAGACACAAGCTAAAAGTATGAGTCAGAGAGGTTAGACTGAGGTGAAGGACACCCCAGGTTATTTAGGTACAGGAAGCAAGCCAATAACAAAAATGGCAGAGAAGGACTGGGGAACAAACCAAGAACAAAATGAGAAGCAGAGTTTTTGACCAGCGCAAAGATGCTTTGACAGGGGCTTACAGAGGGGTAGGATAAGATGGTGGAAAGTGGGTGGTGGATCAAGGCAAGGTGTTCGGAAAGCTCTGGGTTTCTGGAGGCCTGTGGCTTCCAGTGAAACAGTGACTCAGTCACTACCTACAGCTGATTTCCTAACAGTCCCACACGTCTTTTCTTTTTTAAAGCAAGGACTAAAGCATATGGTTTGAGATAAGAAATTTCTGCCTTTCACTGTGATATTTAACAAACTTGATCTTCTCAATCTATCAAAGATCAGCTTAAGATTTTACTTGAAAATCTTTTAAGTATATTTGTGAGCAAACCGAAGAACTGATTGATAACAACTAAAGGAAAAAGATAACTTGATCATAAAATGGGAGATTGGAATGCTGGAGAAGGAAAGGATGGGAGTGGAACAGATTATTTGGGCTAAGTAAAAGAAATGAGAAAAGGGAGATTGATTGCTTGGTGAAATTCTCAAATAAATAGGTTATTTAAGATACATAAAAAAAGATATACTTGGGAAAGAACAGGAGGGCATGAGAAGGCAGCAAATGGATTATATAATAATCAGTTTAAAAATCCGGTAACATCATGTACAGACTTTCCAGGAGGAGCCAGTGCAGACAGCAACTATGGTTTGATCATGATCAAATGTAGACTCACGACCAAACTAAATGTGTGTTTCCATTATTCTTCTCCCACTTTTTTAAAAAATACAAAGCAGCAGGGCTTATTTTGTGTGGCAGCACTCACCAGAACAGAGTACTGACATATCTTTTTTTGATGTCCATGGCAGTCATTTTGTACTGGCACCTGTCATGAACTTGTATATTTTTATGAAATGTTAAAATTATATGTAACATCATGGCTCAGTGCG
Organism: Rhineura floridana; assembly: GCF_030035675.1. Lineage (NCBI taxonomy): Eukaryota > Metazoa > Chordata > Lepidosauria > Squamata > Rhineuridae > Rhineura > Rhineura floridana. The sequence goes on along the minus strand of NC_084485.1, from coordinate 125,559,731 downwards.
AAGAACTCTGGGAATTCCATCTGGTTGGAAAAACAGGCCTCTGAAAGGGTAAAAATGTTAAGTTGCGGTTTCCAGCTGAAGACAGTTAAGGGAGGCCTAAACAGAAGCACCTGGTTATCTGTGCTAATCAGTAACAGCCTGGCACTCAAGGCCATCCTAGCCTGTGAAGATTGAACCACCGTTGGGAGGGGGGCCTGGAAGGCGCGCAAAAGTGGAGAAACATCTAGAAAAGGATTACATCAGAAAACTCCTGATTGGTTAATTAATCTTGGACCGTTGGGTTTCTTTTTCCTTAAGTATAGGGCTTGAGACCCATAGCTTTTGTTCCCTAAGGAAGGTCCCGAAAGGTTCCTTCTGACTGGTGCCTAGGAGAGGTTACCTAGGCAGGGTTCCATTGCTTTGCAACTGATGCTACTCTCTCTAAGGAGAGACGAGACTCCAACCAACTACCTCCTATGTAAGTAGATAGGTTAGCTAGGTTGTTATTTTCTTATTGTGTGAATGAAATTCTCTTATATATCCTAAACCCTTGTTTGGGTGTATGGTCTTAAAGAACTGTTGCTGCTACATTTTAATATGCACTTATATTTTTTGAATAAAGCTACTTCTATTTAACCTGGTGTGTTCATTTGGGGTAAGGGTGGTTCTGAATCCAGCACCTTGACCGTTCCGCTACACAACTACCAAAAGCGAAAAGGAGTAAAAGCTTAATTCTAACTTGTGGGGTTTTACCAGAGGTTTCTTGACAAGGAGTGTAACTTTGGCTCTTGTCTTATAGGACTTTGGTTTACCTATTTTCTGGGCTCAGAGTTCCCCTAGCTCTGAGTTGAACCAGTGACAGGGGTGGTGGCAGCCTACTTTCTACCTTGCAAGGTTGGTGTTAGTTTGCACAACCTTGGCAAGGGGGAATTTGGTATTTGGGTTCCAGAACAATTGCCCTAAGGGTGGGAATTGGGTCTGAAGCATGGTCCTCGCGCCATGAGAGGCGGGTGGTCGCTTGACAGCACCCATGACACTTTTATACAGCTATGAATGAAAAATTGCAAATAGCTGCAGAAATGTGGAGAACTGAATTTAAGACTGGAAAAATCAGAAACAGAGAGAACTGAAACTAACAGATCTTTCCATCCCTACTTTTCATTCTGACCTGAAAATATTAGCATAATTGGGGGAGGGGAATGGACTGAAGCACACAAAAGAGGTGTAGAAACGGAGGTTTGTAATCAGGCATATGAATCAGACTTGGTTATACATATTAGCAAGTCTTAAGACTTTAAAAGGCTAATGATAGATAGGGCCAACAATGAAAGCAAATTTCATTTTCATTTCTACCGCTTAATGGGAAAAAGTGGGAAATTTACATGTCAAGGATGTGAATGTCAAACATTTGTGATACAAACATTTTTGTTCTGACTTTCCCTCATAAAAGCCAACCAAATGTCTAGATCAGCCTTTCCCAACCAGTGTGCCTCCAGATGTTGTTGGATCACAATTCCCATCTTTCCTGACCATTGGCAATTCTGGCTGAGGCTGATGGGAGTTGTGGTCCAACAACATCTGGAGGCACACTGGTTGGGAAAGGCTGGTCTAGATAATGAACAAATATCACTGATTTTTAGCAGCAGCATACTCAGGTATCTGCAGGGGGCCACCACTTACCAGATAAAGCCCCTCTGTGTGGATTGGGGTATTTGTGTAAGAGAACAGTTTCCATTGGTGGATCCCTTTTGGTATAAGGGTCCTCTCCCCCCCTCAAGAATTATTATAGGCCATCACCAGACAGGATGAAACTCCTGACAGACTGCAGGCTGCCCAGCTGCTTGGAAGCTTCTGACCCCTACTGCCAAGACTTCCTCACTGTAACCCAAAACAAACTAAGAGATACACTTTGTCTACATTTGGTAAGACCAGAGGACACAGAAGTTAATAATCACTTGTGCAGTAGCTTCATGCCTGTGCAGTTTTAGAATAAAGCAGAGAAAAGATAATGTTTATTTTACAGAAGAAAAGTTTGGAGAAATTGGTGGGTTTCAGCATAAATAAAAACAGAGTAATAATATTACCATCTGATTCTTGGGACATCCATGTGATTGTAACTATGTGAAAACAACAATTATTCAGGGATATGACACCTATATAACCCTTATGGCCACTGTTGTGCTAGATGAGCAGTTTCTGAAACATTTTGAATTGGTTAACAACACGATAGTGGGTAAGGTTTGGCAGGGATGGGGGGTTTGTTGAATTGAGGCAGAGGAAATTCTCCATGAACTCTAAGGGCCCTAACAGAGTCCTCCTTTGAACACCAGTGGTGAACAAGAAGCAGAGTCCTACCAGTGTTCAACATTTCTTATGCTTTCATCGTAGCAGGGAGATCCTGTTTCGTTCCTCCCCCTGTAAATGATTACATGCGCCAGAGACTTCTGTGTCAGGAAGCAAGAGATAAGTGGTACACTGTGATTATGTGTGTTTTTCTCTTTTCCATCTGCAATAATATGATTCATTGCCTGGCTTTACTGGAAATGATTGCCAGTGGGGAAGACAGGATGGTGCATATTACAATTTTCAGCAGAAGATGCTTAAAAAAATAGTATGGCAAAAATACATGCTTTATCATGTAAAGATCTAAGTATGCTTAGATTTACCCATGGCTGTCGAGGGAATTTCCCCTTCCATTTTTTTAAATTGCAGGAGGCCAATCTGTTTATGAGGATCCCTGATCTACTTTGAAATCAATAACATGTTTGAGTCAGGGAAGTTCCATGTGTGGATGAGAGCTCCTGGAGCAGATACAAATTGTTGAAAAGGGCAAAAGAACTTCAAAACAAAACAAAAAAGAAGCAGTATTCAGTTAAAGGCCTAGTGATAGGCCTGGCACCAGTGGCTGGCCATGTCAGGAACTGGGTAAGAACCAGGATTTAGCAGGGCCCCTTAGGGTTTTTTAAAAATATTTTTTTAAAAATCTAGCTGCTGCAGCAAACTCTGGTAGTTATACAGGCATTCACCTGACTGCCTCACACAGAATTCTTCAGAAGGACTCTTCTTTGTCCCTTTCTCAGAGCCCAGAGGTGGTAGTGAAGCTGCCAATGCTTCAGTTGTGCATTTAAAGGAAAAAAGTAAGTGAGAGAAGGGGATATTAGTAGCATGGGGGGGTCTGGTTCAGAGTTCTGGCAGGGACCCTGGCAGTGGGGGGGGGATTGGCTGGATTGTGCCAAGAGCCCCAGAAGTCTGGCATTGGCACTGCCTAGTGATTACTTCTCTTAAAGTATTCTTAACCTTTGCTCAATGCTTCCATTCCCTACCCATGTGTATGCGTTCTTTTTGTGTGTACCCCAAAATCGTCATGGACCTAAGTGTCTCAAGAATCATGTCTTTGAATAAACAATGCCCAAATATTGAAGTCAATCTCTGAGGTCCAGTTCCAGGTCCTTCTCTCATCAGAGGTATGGTAGGAAAAGGGCCTTCTTTTCTCTGTTGGGCACAGCTTTATTTTGGAATCTGAACCAGTTTATGTCCAGTAAACTGTTCTCCTGCAAGCTCTCTGCATGCATTACCTATATGAAGGGGCAAAACACATAGAAAATGGCTGTGGAGCCCTGTCATTGTGGAGCGCTGTCATTGCTGGTGTCCGTTCAGTAGCATGGATATCTACAGTGAGGAAGCCTTTGTGCATAGACCTCCAGGGTTTATTCTAACATGCAGCCAGCCACATTTTGTGCAGTGTCAAAAACATTTGTACAGTGTTGAGATAAGTTTTTGTGCAGTTGACCATATGAGATTTAATAAGGAGCTAGGTAGTTTCTACAAAAGAAATAGATGAGAAAAGATAAAAAGAACTAGAAAATGAAGATAAATACTGGTTCCTTTCACATCTTCATAACCTTATAGTAATAGACAACACTTTGTTTGGTAAAAAATGAGGTGCTGGTACTTTTATTTTGGTAGAAGTACTGTGGGTGACAGCACAAAATGGCTGGTATGGGCAACAAAAAAGAGGGGTACTGGTATGCTGTACTGATGAGTAATGTCACAGACAAAAAGTCATGTTAATAGTATATTATGGGACAAATTATTTGACTAGTTTGGGGTGGGCATTGTGCTGGCTGCTTATGCAGTAGGAAAAAAAGCTTAGAATAAACGCTGTACACCTCTGTGATCACACAGGATTCACAGGACCCTAGGAAGACTACATACACAGAGGTCTACTTGCAAAGGCTTACCTGCCTCAGAAGTCCACACACTAACATGTGGGTGGTGAGGCCAAGGATAGGAAAAATCGCACACTATTGGGGTGGGCACTAAGATGTAGCCCCATAGTTCCTTTCTGCATGCTTTGCCCCTTCGACTTGGTATGACCAATCACTTGGTATGTCTAATTGTCATCACAAAGTGGCTCTCAGGAGGATTGTTCATTTTTTCATAGGGTTAATGTGTTCTAGGTAACGATGTCCAAGTTATCTCTGCAGATACCTTAGCAGCTCAGAATCTGTGGCTAAAAAGAGAGCACTGGAGGATATGATAGTTTTTTAATTAGTTGCCTGCACCAGGGTATAGGAAGCCATTTTAATCTATGAAGTTCTAAAGCTGTTTTTTCCCCTCTTTTCTACTGATTAGTTTTCAGTGTGGTTTGAGGCTACTCAGCACCTCAGTGCATCCCATTCATAATTCTTTGAATTTTTTTTAGAAAGCATTCACTAACTAGAGAGAAAATGTGCTATTTAAAAAAAGGGAAGGCTGTGTTTTTCTTCAGTTGGTTGAAAATCCATATTTCTTATAAAACTGAAGGGAAACTGGCAAAAAAATGTTGGTTGCTTATGTTAGGGCCATATGGGAGTCATTTAGGGGATTGTGTCCATTTACTGTTCAATAAAACATGAATGCTTACCATAGCAACCGCTGTGGCACGTGGTATAATGCTACCTCTGAGATACAGGATGCAGCATTTAATAGAAGAAAAATGCTCAGTTTTGAGAACGTGGCAAACTCAACAATACTTTTCATGATTTTTTTTTAAGCACCAGAAAATTATTTCGTTCAATAAAGCACTTGCTCCTCCCAAGCAAATACAACAAAATAAGCATAGATAATAATTAATGCAGTGTGTTACTTTCCATTTTGGGAAATCTTGTTGGGTGGTGTTAAAAGGGGTTGTTTGTTAAATGGCATCAGAACAACCACATAGTTATGTTGCAGCCATGGTGACAGATTGTGATCTTATCATCCTTCTGCTGATGCCTTAGAATCATAGGGAGAAGCAGATTTTAGTCCAAGCAGGTGAAATGCTTTTTTTAAAATTGAAACCATTTTTGTGTTGTCTACTTCAGACAGAACTTTCTGCGTATGCCTATCTCAAAGCCTCAACACAACATTTCAGAGTATTTTTTTCCACCTCAGATAGCATCTATTTCTGTGTTGTCTACCTGAGACTCTGGATGGAAAGATTTGTCAATTTCGTCCTCTCAGTTTCTAATTTTTCATCTTAAATTCAGTTCTCCACAGTGTAAATTTCAAAAGAGGGCTGTGTTTTGGTTTTCATATTGTTTCAGAATGTGCAAATTCATAAATTTGGTTTGAGATGCGAACTGAATCAAATTTCTTATCCATCCCTATTTCAGACAGACTTCTTTTCTGTATATGTCTATCTTAAAACAATCTATTCCTGTCTTGCATGAAGCATGGTGAGAGGGCGTGCAGGGCTGTGCATTTAAACCTGCCTTCAATGAAAAAAAAATGGCTCCTTCTTCCACCACCATATTTGTCACAACTTCTGGAGCCCAGAAAGCCTTCTCTATGCTTGGAGGCTCCTTGCACAATTCAGAACCTGGATCTCCCAAGGAGCCTCTGCAAGTAAAGCAAGCTCCCCACTGTAGTAATTATGATGAGCATAATAGTAGTAGTGGGAGTGTGACTTTGAGGAAAAGCTAAACATGTGGCCTGCAACTCCTGTCACCAAACTTACATGCTTCACATGAGTAATAGGTGAAGAGGGGGCTTATTCTTACCTCAGACTCAGACAGAATCAGTTTCTCTGTATGTTTGCCTCACATAGCTTTCATTTTTGTGTTCTCTACTTCAGAGAGAATCCAATATGTTTACCTCAGGCTCTCAGAGAGAAGCCATTTCTGTCTATTTTACCTCCATGAAATACCAGGAGACAACTTGAATTCCTCGTCACAGCTTGCCTATTGTAATGGAAAGAGTTGCCTGCGATAGGTGTAGATATAAGCAGAAAAGGATTCAGAATAAAATTCTAAATATATAAATAGTTAGACACTGCTTCCCCTCCTTTTATTATGAAGGGAGATTGAGGGCAGGTGTAGCTGACCTCCTATAATTTTAGCAGACATGTCACAAGTCTGACTAGAGCCCTCCACTTCTGTCCTTTCCCTTACAGAGGAAGAGGGAGAAGAAGAGGGAGCCTAAGGTCATTTAACAACAGCCAGGCATGAAACCGTTCCTCCAGAATAACTGCACAGGGGTCAGGACTCTGGGGGGGGAGGTGATGGGGGCAGCCTTGTAGCCAGCCTTCTTTCTTAGGTGGGGCAGCCACATTTCTAGGTGGGGTATTTGGGGGGGGTGTATAGTGTCAGTCAATTCCTCCCTTTTCACTGGTGGAGAGGTTGCGAGGGCCAGGCCCAGAGAAGGGAAAGGCAGTGACCTTCCCTCTCGCTCCTCTTCCATGCAGGGAGTGTAAACTTACAGAATGGACGATGTAATGATCAATTTAACAGAAAATTTAGTATGAACCCCAGGAACTAAAGGACTGGCATTTTTTTTGTTTTTGTTTCATGAGAATAAAGGATAAGGATATATAGTCAACAAGGCAATATCAAAAAATGGTAACTCCTCCTTCAGTATCCATCCTTCTAGTCTTATTCCTGACCTTTAGATTTTCCTTCCAGTTGAACAATCAAGGGAAAACTTTTTAACTGATTTATATATAAAGGACTTACTTAGGAAATGGAAACTAATTGTGGAAACCAATTGGATTTTTTTTTACTAGTTGCTGGGTTGATTTTTCTGCCCAGAAAGCCTCAAAAGGCCTCATGCTGAGCTGTCCACATTGGGAAAATCAGAAATTAGGAGTTACAGCCTAGGTGGTCAGCCAGCCAGCTAACTGTAGTGTGCACAGCAGTGTTTTTATTCCTCTAGGGCTGCTTTCATTCTTTGCCATCAAATACTCTACAAAAGAGAAAAGAAAAGTAGCCACTATGATTGTGAGTATAGAGAATGCTTTAAAAGATTAGAGGGTAACTTATGGTAGATATGTTTTCAGAACACTTTAAGTTACTTCTTTATTTCACCCTTTAGCAATAAGCACCTAATCCTGCTCTACTCATCATAGTAAGTGCAGAATAAACAAATGTTTACTTCTTATTGCAGGCAAACAAACATCCTTTTTTATTGCTGTCTGGGTAGAGAACACAACTGAAACAGAAACAAAAAAGCAGAGGAAAGAAAAGACCGAGGGATGGAGTCTAACCAGGGCCAGCACCAGACTGCAGTGGGCCCCTGCCGTCTTCCATGTGCACACACTTAAATATACCCAGTTGTGCCACCTCTTGTGTTGCTGCATCAGTATGTATGCCTTCCATCACTCCAGATGGCGGCGGGGGCATGTTGATATCCCCACTCCCATCTTGGATGATGGTAAGCACGTGTGTGCAGTGGACAGATGCACCGGTGGAAGAGGTGGCGTGACTGGGCATATTAAAGTGTGTGCTGGCTGTGTGCACATGTGAGGTTGGTGTTGCCTGGGAGCGTAGAGCTCCTGCTCCATGATTCATGCCGCGTCCGGTCATGATTGGTGATTACGCCCCGTGACCCAATGCTGGTGGTGATCGTGGAGCAGGAACTCCACCTCCCAGTCCCAGCCGCAGGAGACCTTGGCCACCCACAGAAGCCCTCACCCAGTGCCTGACCTGGCTGCCTTCTGGCACCAGGCCTAAGTCTAACTCAAGCCCATAATACAAAGTTCTAATATTTAACTCTTCAAGGGTCATGTTACCACACAGGCCTTTTCCCCTCCCCCAGGATCACTTAAATAATTATGGAGTGATTGTGATCATGAAAACTCCACCCTCACTTAGGGAAAGTCCTGAGTGAGCAAACTTTTGGGGCTCTTGCAGATGAGGCTTTTGTTGTGTATTCACCTCACCTTATTCACTGATTTTTTTCAGAGGGTCCTATTCTTAAATTGCTCCTGTTCTTAAAACAAGCTGTCATTCTTTAAATGGAGGCTGTCATTGTCTGTCATGTCACAAATTAAAAAGTCAGCCCCCCACAAAAAAAATCCTAAGAACAACTTTGGGGGGCAGTGTATCCATTTGCCCCACCCTGGCTACAGGCTTGAGTGGACTGAAGCAGCCCTGGGACAGACTGGGTCGACCTGGAATACTATGGGGCTGTCTAAAGGGGAACCATGTAGCTACAAGGAGAGGAGACTGCATGTTTAGGGTTTAAAACCCCAATTAAACACTGTGCAAGGCTCCCAGTTCAGTATGGAGCCCAGATCTGGGTCAGGTGGGCCTCAGATCATCCTGAGACACATTGGGGCTACTCTGATTTGCCAGATCAGGCCCTAAATTAGATTGGAGTATGTGCATAACCCTAGTGACAATGTCTCTTGCTTGGCTGGAGTTTGAAGACAGATGGCGGGGTGTAGAAATCTCTGACTTTTGCTTGACTGGAATGTAGCCTACTGTGCTATGGTAAGAGTCACATCCATTGTTCTGCCCACTTTTATCTCTAAGCCTACATGTAGCCCTCGATAGGTTGACCAAGAGGGTATGTGTGTTATTGTAGATGGTTTTTAACTGATATTGGTGTTTATCACCTTGAGTATCTCATTGGAAAGGCAGGACACATATATTTTAATAAATAAGCAGCTTCTGCATATGGATTTCAGTGCTGGACTTGGAAGAGTCCAGGCAAGCCAAACAGATAAGTGATCCACATTATAGTGCTGCGTGTCTGGAAGCACAGCATCGAATGCAGCCCCTATTTTGCATAATAAACTGTCTGTGATGATATGCATTTCCACCTGCATTGTAATGTGGATGGCCTAGGAATGTTTCTGTTCAGCCATTATACTGGGCCTAAGTTTAACATATCCTGTGCATGACATTGGTCCTTCTTCCTTATTCAAAACTGATCTGTTTGTTTTAATTTATTATTTTGGTCAGTTTCATTCCACCTCTTTCTTCTAACTGAAATTATTGTTAGTGTATTATATTTATACCCAACTCTTTAGCCAAGATTGGTTGTCAAAGGAGCTTACATGTACAATACATAAAACATATAGGGTTAGATTCAGAGACAGACAACTGGAAGTCATCTTCCCTAGGTATGGATGAATCAGCCATCAGTTTCACACACATTTATTTATAAGTCTGTTTGTGAAGAACTCCTGTTTATTGGAATTAAACTTTAATGGATAGTGTGTTATGTATTCTGACATTTGTATTTTAATGTACATTGTATATGATGCAGAAAGTTTTCTGCTTGATCCAGAGTTTAACTGTTGCGTGGGTCCCTAACCAAGGATAAAGGTATCCACCTTATGATTGGTGGTTGCAGGTTTAGAATTTTCACCAGTACAATGTGATTGGTTGGGACTGGACTAGAGGGGCGTGCATATATGGCCAGGTGCTGGCAGTTAGCTGTTTGGGCAGAGTTTGTGAGTTGGGGTCATTGGTGCTTGGTATTTGTGGAGTCAGCCAGAAGAAGACAGCAGAGGAAGAATATTGGGGAAGAAGAAGGAAGATCTGAAAGGCATATAGAGTGGCTTGGAGGGTGAAGACTTGCTGGGGATGGCTAAATGACTTGATTTAGGCTAAACAGACAAGGGGAGAACCTGTCTGCGGTACTGAGTGGAGACATAAGAAGCAGCTTGGAGTCCTCAGTTATATTGTTGGTGAGGCTTAACTGGGGTGGAGAGAATAAAAGGGCTACTTGTCTAAAAAGTTTTAATAGGGTAACTACTTCCTTCAAGCTGTCTTAGTTTAACATTAGTAGTTGACTATAAGTGGTTGGTATTTAAAGTGATAGTAACAAGTGAACAAAGTTTATGCTCATTTAAAGATTCAGTACTATTTTAAAGTAACCAGATAAGCTTGTGCACTTAATAATCTTGCAACAAATAACTGTAAATATCTTTGTTAAATACAATATCTGTATCTGACTGGCTTTGTACCCCACAGTTGCAAGGTTGCTGGTAAGTTGGGTTCAAAGGGAATTAGTGAGACAGAATGGTGGCAGCAGCATGCGTTTAGGAGAACCATTGGAGCGGGAATTGGATTTTGTTATTATAGAGTAAGGAAGTGCCCCACTTGCCTCCACACTGTTCTACCCAATTTTTGCATTAATCTGCGACTTTTAAAAAATCCTAAAATTCATATTTAAATACAGACTGAAATAAGTACTTAAATATGTGTTTGATCACAAAATATATTTAAATATGTATTTTATCCCAATAAACACATTTCTAAATATATGCATTTTAATGAATTGTGATATGCATTTTTTTGTGCTGAGAAATATATTGCAAAATTTGGAGAAGTACGAAATCTAAAGAATAATTATGTTCTAGTTTGGTCTTAGTCTGGGAGTTACAAATCAGGCTGGTCTGTTTAAAATATGTGGGCCAAACAAAATTATCTTCCATCTTTGCTCCCCCCTTCAAGGTACCCCCTCGAATGGTGTGTAATGGTGCATGGGGCTGCATTGGGACAGGGAAACGAGAATAATTCAGCTGGGATGGCTTGTGCAAATGAAAGTGCTTTTCTGCCTTTACAAAACAACTCTGGATCCAAGCCATAATATATTAGGGATATGTTTATGGCATCTCTTCTGGTCCTTGGCAGTTGATGTCATAATCCAGGCTCAAGGGTCTTTCTTCAAGAAAAAAGGGTCAATAGGAGCAATATTCAATCTATTGCTTCAGGACAAATCTCACACACAAAGCATAGACACTCTCCCCATGTCATCTGAAGAAAAGCAGTTTACTTACTATGACATTTCAAGAAGTTACTGCTTAGGATTTAGAGTGCCTTTAACCTTCCCTTTCATCAAACTCTTCTGGGCTCTGTTCAACTTCACTTCAAATCTTTATTGGGAGTGTATCAGATTAATCATATATTAATTACAACTGTGCATTATTATTTATCCATAATAAAAGTGTGTTCTTTGTGTGAAGATTCATAGCAAAATAACATTTCTCACCGACAGAAGTAATTTAAATTGAAGTAAGACCACTAATACCACCATCTGTACAAGTAAATTACTTTCTGAGTAATTAAATATGCATATCTGAGCTGCACACTGTACAGATGAACCAGGTTTTATTGAGGCAATATGCTTATAAATCCCTTAGGTATTGAAGATGAAGAATCATTGGCATTTTGTATTCATACAGCTATGAATAACGAGTATGTGTGTGTATGTTTGTCTGTCTGTCTGTCTGCAGGACTGCATAAGTGTCATATTTTGGCTGTTGCATATTTTTTAGAGATGTATTTGATTAACTTTTCCTAATTAATTATTATTTGCCAGCAAGTAACCAATATGATCAGTCTATTTATAATGGTGACATTTCACAGATGTAAAGCTCCATAAACTATGTTAATATTGTATGTGTTGAAATTTATGATTTGTTCATGCCCACTTGTCTTCTGCAAGTTCTTCGAGAGCAGAACTACTGTTCATTATACTGTGAATTCCCACAGTGAATTACTGTGGGATTCGTCCCTCAATGAAATACCAGTACTTAGCCAGTTGGAATTCATGGTCACAGCCCTTTATTAGATCACCAGAGTTTGTAGTCCATAACAAATACAGAAAAGAACAATATCATTAGGACATGACTCATCTGCTATCTCAACTACCATGAGTTTCATAGAATAGTAACTCACTGGCTAGGAATGTCTGACCTTGACTCTGCAAACTGCAGCTATCAATAACTTGTTTTCACAAAACTGAACAAATGGGCAGCATATTCAAGTCATTTGGAATAAGAAAGGATTCTCAGAGCTATGGTTTTCACATGTACATGGTGACGGAAATTGTCTCCAAATGTACATTTGATGCTTTCAGCACTCATTTTTCAATATGTTATTTTAGTATGTGCAAATATTAGCTGTCAGTAGGGGATAATTTGCTGGGAAACAATTGAATGAGAGTTCTCTGTTATCATTTCACTCTTAGTGATCTGAAAATTGAAGCTTTTTAGTATATGGGGTAGAAAAAAGAAGGAATAGGGGAGCAATATCCTGTGCCATATCCTGAGCCTCCAAAAGGAGCTTGTATAAGATAGGGATGAGTTACTATAGCTGTGTGCAGTAGTAGCTGTGGCACAATAACAGACTTTCAAAAAGTTCTATGGTGTCTCCTTAGATTTTCTACCATATTAAAGCATGGATATGACTGCATCTTCAGTGTAAACCTAGGAATGATGAGAGATTACTTAGTATGATATTAGTTTAATGACACAGTTAGCAATATTTGTACCTTGAATTAGTCAGATGACATGATCCTCCATTTGTTATGACACACTACTGTGCAGATTTGCCTGCACATCTACCAACAGACTGTGCGAAATGTCCTATGACTAAGATTCTATTGTTACCCCAATAGCCAGTTTGGTATATTTGCTTGTAAATTAACTGAGACTTCAGTCTTTTTTTTTTTTGTAGGAAGTGGTTACTTACAACTTAATATCAAGCCACTACTGTAATGCAGGTAATACCTGTGGAATGTAGAACAAGCTTCTAAAAAAGTGAGGCTGACATTATAGGGAATTGGTGAGTATGATTTTGCAGTGATTGCCAATACACAGCTGCAATCCAGAGCACTCTTAGTAGGGATTACACCTCATTGAACACAATGGAATTTACTTAAGAGGAAACATGCTTAGGATCATTCATGCTGTACATTTCTTTGGAGAGCTATAAAATTGGTGCAATAAACCCCATACCTTCCTGAGGCATTTGAAAATTATAATACATGGCCATATGAAACAACAAAAACTAATGTATGATGGGGGCAGGCGGAAAGGAGAGAAATAAAAATGTTCTGCCTTCAGATTTGCTATCTAACAGTAGCATGCATAGAAATTGTATTGAGAGATAGATATTAAGTCTCCACTTGCCATTTCTAACCATCAAGGCATGGTTTTGTTCAGGGGCTAGTGAGCCTTTTGCAAGGTAGGAGTAGTATATCCCATCTGGATTTCCTTCTCCTCTGTGTAGCTTTCATCTACTTAGACAAAATTGAGGAAAGAAAGAAACCTTCGCCTGAAAAGCTTTTTGCAGGTTGCCATATCTTTAAAGCTTTAAAAGCCTCTTCCCTTTCCTTTTTCTTTTGTTTTCTTTTTTTTTACTGAAAAGCTGCCTATTTTTCTTATTTTTCCCAAGAGTAACAGCATCATTTGAATATTTTTGGAGGGGGCAGTTTCATTTCATTGTGATAGAATATATCAGGGCAAATCAATCATGTAGACATTTTTATGGAGTGGGGGAGGAAGGACCCCCAACTAAAATCTATCTTTCCCTATCCAAATTACAGAGATTTTTACAACCACCCCTACCCTCAGCAACCTCCATTTGCCAGCAACATGTTAATGTACAAGAGATGGCTATTAATGCTTGCTTCTTCCTTATTAATGGAAATGCTACTTTAAAAAGAGAAATATCACACCTAATGTGCACATCTTAGTCATTTTTAGCAAATACTAAACCTTTTATCTTTTTCTGGTGTTTACTTTTCAGTGCCTGCAAGTTTTTCTATTTGGGAAATGGCCTTAGACAATTTTGTATTGATGTGGTAAGATGAGAAATTAGCAGATATCAAATGAAAATGAAGTACCCTAATAGATATGGACTTCAGGTGCTGTAAACCACTGTCATGCATTTTCATTTTCTCTGATCCTCTTAATCACTTCAGATTTCACCTTTTCACCTTTGAACAAGATGGCACTAACTTTGATCTTTTACATTTTGTTCAACTCCAGGCAAGGGCAAGCTACTTGAAGACTGTTATCATTTAGATGTTTGTCTCCATCTTTTTTTTCTTTTTAAAAGAAGCTTGAAAACTGTGATCAGGATTCATTTTAGCATGGCCTCTGAAGTCAACATTCTATGTCATTTTACCATACATGAAAATCAAAGCAACAATTCCAAGATTGAAGTAACAACAGCCTATAGACATTTGATTTTATTCTGAGGATCCAAATTCTGCTTTGTACAATATTTTTTTAAAGTGTAGGAAACCTGGTCTTTTATTGAAAATGTAATGCCACTGAGCTATGGTGATACATCAAGTGATGTTCAGACGCGTAGGTGAAAAAGAACCATCACAGTCAAGCACTATGGTCAAAGATAAATAAACAAACAAGCAAACTTTCAAGTATCAATCACAGATCTAGAAGTTTCCAGGCCCACACATTTGTGATATGAGTGTGTTAGACATTTTGCAGAATACTGTGCATTAGTGTTTTCCATAGATTTCAGTTATTTTGAGCTTACCTCAGTTATTTATTTAATTACATTAACAATTTAAAAAAGTAAAAGATAGCCATGTTGCTCTATAAGAAAAAAAAATCAAAAAATGTATTAGGGCAATATCGCCTGTGGTTTTTCTTATTGGGCCAACCAAAATATGATAAATAGTGTGCAGGCTTTCAAGTCCTCCAGAAATCTTAATCAAGCTAGATGGTTAACAGAACAATGGTGATGGTGGTAATATTCTTTTCTGGTCGATGTTGAAGCCATTGAGTGTGAATCTGGTCACAGTCTTAAGACAGAATGGGGGAGGATGTAGCAGACATTCAAATAAGGTTCTTTTTGATGCTATGCTGGTATCAGGTTGCACCAAGACCAGCTGGGAACAAGAAGCATAATGGGTGGTTGATTTCCATCTCTGGAAACACAAGCATTGCCTGACTCCATCCTTAGTTGAAATAAACAGGTTCTTCTGATAGGTAGAAAACAGGAATCAAGAGGATCTCCTTATATTAGTAAAGGGGAGGTGGTGTACTAGGCAAAAAATCTAAATGGGTAGCTTCATCTGTCAGTTGGAGGTGCAGATTACATGGGATTCAACAGCAGGCAAAACCTCCTCCCCATTCTAGCCTGATGAAAAGTTCTGGGGAATTTAAAAGTTTGCACACTATTTTGTGATATTTTGGTTGACAATTAAAATTAAGAATCTTCAAATCTAGATATTTTGAAAAGAACTTCTCTCCTGTTTTATGGAACAAATTCCCACACTACAAAGAATCTCATAACAGGCTGCCATGGTACTGAAGTGAGGACAGTTTCAGATGCTTGATTTGCCTTAATGCAAGTGTGTTCTTTTTCTTGTGTGAGCATATAATTAGTTTGAAGCGGCTCCACGTCTCCTTAGCTAGTAAAGAGCTAGGAGTTTATCATGTATATCTCTTCACAACCTGCAAGTGCTAATTTCTAGCTGTTTTAATCCACGGTAGAAGTTGTTAATTTTTATTTAGGATTCAATCCCCCCCTTTTTTGTGCCCTTAGGTTAGATCTGCAAATCGATTATTTCCCCTGGTGTCCTTTCATGCGATCTGATGTTTTGTTTTCCCTAAAATTAATGTATTTCAGTGGCTGATCATGCAGTGGAATATCAGGTGTAAAAGGTTCCATTAAAACAAAAATAAAATATGTATTGCAAGCAGGTAACTAAAATCACTTTCGGGAAATGTCTACCCACCATACCAAATCTGAGCCTCTGGGAGACAGCATTCACGTTGTCTTCAACTTAGGGAACAATATTTCTCAAGTGCCAACTGCTCCTCGGCTTTTGTTGTATCTTTTTGGTTTTGTACTTGACCCTTTTGACAGAGCAATATGTTAGAGACTAAATTATTTCTTATGTCAGCTGTCTCCTGCCTTCCTTCACCCATCGCATCCCTAAATAATCTTGCTTATATCTTTCAAGTGACTCTGACTGGCTTCTAGTCCAAAAATATTTACCCGGACATGTTGTCCTTGGGGAACAAAGGCCAGTGTTACCTGTTATGCTGGTCATGTGGAGGCTGGTTGAAAACACGTCCATATGGCAGCTTCTTTTATACTGCAGATGAATTGTGTAGACTAGACATCACACAGATCACCTGCATCATGCATGGATGGAGTGGAGTCTCCACATCTTTATCTATAGGCTGTTGTGACATGGTGTGGCCTTTCCTTGTCTGACATGCTGGGCATAAGAAAGAAAGGGAAGGAGAAATCCATAGGGCTGCATCCAACAAACTCCTTCTGCCAGTGCAAAATGTACACCTGCACAACAGAACTCTACCCCTTCTCCTCCCCATGTGAACTTTGTGCCCTCCCCAAATCTGTTCCAGAGCGTTGCGGGACCTCCAAAACAGATTTAGGGGGTGCACGGCCAAAGGAGAGGGGAGTAAATTTCTGTTGTGCAAGCATCAGTCCTTGCACTGACAGAAGGAGTTAGTTGGATACCGCCCTCAGCAGGTTGCAGCTTAGCGGTTAGATCATTTGCTTTGTGTACAGAAGGTCGCCGGTCCAATCCCCTGCATCTCCAGGTAGGACTGGGAGACAACGCTGCCTGAAAACCTGGCGAGCCACTGCCAGTCAGTATAGGCAATAAAGAGCTAGGTGGACCAGTGGTCTGACTGGTATGTAAGTATAAGGCAGCTTATGTGTCTCCCCCCATGATGCAACCAGAGAGCTCCTCTGCTTCTCTTTTTGTTAGGGTTAGATCTAATCCTGACCATATTGGCCTGGCCTGGCCTTCAAGAGGTCTTCTGTATCTTTAAAAGTTGTGGAGGGAGGAAGGGAGAATTCCACCTTGTGGTTTTTCCCATTATAATGTTGCAAGAACACCTGCACTTGGCTGACTTTCTCTTCTCCTAAAGATACAGAATCAGTCTCAGGCCCTGAGCCTGGCAACCCTAATTGTGAGTCTAGTGAGTGCTTTGAAAGAGTAAAGGGTAACTTAGGCTAGATATTTTTTCAGATCACTTAAAAGTATCTATTTGATTTCATCATTTAGCAATAAACACCTAATCCTGCTCTACTCATCATAATAACTGCTGAATAAACAAACTCTTACTTCTTACTGCAGGCAAACAAACATGCTTCTTTTTTGCTGGATGGAAATTGAAAAGCAGAGCAAAGGAAAGTCCAAGGGGCAGAGTCTAACTCTAGCCCATAATACAAAGTTCTAATATTTAACTCTTCAATTGTCATGTTACTATATACAGGCAGGCCCTGCTTATATGGCAGGTTCCGTTTCAGACCCCCGCCGTAAAGCGGAAATCGCCATAAAGCGGAACCCCATTGAATATAATGGGGCGCATCGCGCGAAAATGCCGCAAAAGGGCAAAATCGGCTTTTAAAATGGAGAATCAAAGCCGCTGCATTAGCGGAATGCTGGGAAGCGAAGCGCTGGGAAGCGGGGCCCTACTGTAGACTGTTTTCCCCCCCAGGATCACTAAAGTAATTATAGGGTGATTGTGTTCATGAAAAATCCTCATTTTTTACTTTCAGGCTTTTTTTGTGCCAACAGGCCTATGAGGCTCTTTAATATATATAGTAGACAGTCATTTTAATGATTGTTTACTATTTTTTAAAATGTTTTTATATTGTTGTACACCGTCCTGATTTTTTTGTGAGAGGTCAGTATATACATACTTTTATAATTAAATAAATAAAGTGGAGGAGGGTTTCAGCCTAGCCTTTTCTCTACCTTGCTCACTTCCTATATGGAGGGATTTTTTAATGAAGGATTATTCAGTTGTGGGAGCCCCCACCTATGGTCTGATGTGCATCCCAGGCACAGGTTTGCTACCTCAGCAAGAACTAGGCCTTACAGAATTCAGGTATCCTCGGAATTCATTGCCAAGTAGGCATTTCCAACTCTGAGGAACTCTGCTGTGTACTAGTCTAAGAATAATAGCTTTTCAGGCTAATATTCATAGGGAAAGGTGGCAGCTACAGAGAGCTCATAACCCTTAATGAGACAAGCTTCATGTGGTTTTCTTGCAACTTAATTCAGTAGCAAATGTAATATGGATGGTTCATAAATTAATGTGGATCGGCCACAGTACTTGACAAATGACTGTGAAACAATGGCTTCCCTCTGTCTGGTGCACATAGCTGGGTGGGTGAGGATTATGGGACATTAAAAAAAACTGCATGTGACCTGGTAGAAGAAGCATAACTGCCAATTAAAATAACTCAAAAAGAAAAATTTACTGTGCAATCTTATGTATGTTTTCTCAGAAGTAACTCCCATTTTGTTCAATGGCACTTTGATCATTGGTTCAGTGTGTTTAGGACTGCAGTCCTAGGCTTCTGTTTTAGACTTGAAGTCCTCATTTCATGTCTTCATTATTTTAGACAGGCTTGGCATTTTAAAAAAAACCAGGCTTGGTATTTAAGTAATTGGATTCATTTAAATCATATTCCTAGATGTGTATCCTAAGCAAAAACGTTCATTAAAACCCATTATTTAAGACTAATCAGTAGATTTAAACCTTCTGTACTCTGCTTGTAAATTCTGAGCTGCACACTTCTTATGAGGTCTATTTGCAAGACCTTAGAGCTGAGCTATTGAGCTCATAAGAGATAGTGTTTCTTCATTAATTTAAGTAGTCATGTTAAGAGCTCTACTTTGATCTTGCAGCTGACATCCAAAAGATTTATTGTGGTCTAAGAGTGAGATTTGTAGATCAATGCAAAGTGCTTTGCGTAGCTATTCAACTGGTTACATGTTGCAAAGCCCTAATTAAGTTACAAAGGTCCTGAAAGGGGCACTAAAGTGTTGTGCTTTAATCTACCAAACTTGGTTTGGGGAAAGCTTTAATTATTTACAATGAAAGCTGCTTAGGCCAGGATTAAAGGCAAAATGGGGAGAGCAGATTTCCAAACTGGACAAAGGGAGAATACTCTAAAAAGTGGTTGACACCAACTCAAAACGGAAAGGTGGAAGGCCTGTAGATGCTATGTAGAAACAAGTCAATACAGTCTCCAACAGGCAGCCAGTTATTATGTTGTATACTGCGGAAGCTTAACTGTATACTTTCCCAGTTTCCACTGCCTGTGGGCCCATCCAACCTGGAGACAACACCTGTATAAATTTCTCATCACTGTCATGTGAACGTCTGTGACAAACTGTTTCTATGGAAACCAAATTATCTTGACAAATGTTCAACAGACTGCTACCTAATCCATCTACACAATGTTGTAAATTAGTCATCTGTCTACTCTAGATCTCCAGTTCCTGATTACAACAGGCCTCCCGCTGGCTGGTAGCAGAAGTCAATGTATTGGATTGTTTTCCGAGCTGAGGCATCGGCCATAAAGGGCCTTTGGCAGATGCAGCCAATACTAGCTGAAGTATGATAGGCTTATCAAAATTGTGAAATGGACCATGCAGATCACTCCACTTCTTGTTTCTGTAGGGATCTTGAACCACACTGAAAATGTCCATCTGTTCATATGAACCCCCCAAATCCAAGTAGATAAACCAGAATGTCAGTTACTAGATAGAATCTGAAGGCATTTCAAGGATTTGAGACCTCCTCTGAGCCAAGAAGAAAAAGAAAAGTCTGAAGATGGATGAACAATGGATACAAGGGGTGATTTAGAAGAAGCCACAGTTTAGTGTGGAGTTCACAGTTTTTGTAAGCACAACTTCTATGTTCAATCCCTACCATCTCTAGTTACAGATCTCAAGTAGCAGACCTTTGAAAGGCCACTGCCTAAGACCTTGTAAAGTTTTTGTCACTCAGTGGACTGTATTAGGCATGACAGGCCATTGGTGTGATTCAGCATAAAGCAGCATTCGTTTTCATTGTTTTAGCCTGGTTTTACAGGCCGGGGAACAAATTATCAATAATCAGTGGATGCCAGTTTGGTGTTTAGCAATAATATGTCCAGGCAGAAAACTCCTGCTCTAAGTTGGAACTTAGCTGGAATGAAGTAAACTTTGAGGCAACTAAGGACGCTATAGCCAGGATGCTAAACCAGTATTTTGTGTAGCAGTTGGAAATACTGCACAAGAATATTGCTAATGGCATGTAAAGATTCATTGCATGGCTAACTAACATAGTCATGAAATATGACAAGTTCAAGTTCTTTTTTATGTACTATTATTTATATCCCATATTTGAACTTAACCAAAACTTCTCAAGGCAGCTTCCACAAGACATCACACAGTATTTGTTGTGCACAATTACTGAGAGAAATTAGGGTTTCAAAAATGTACTTTTATTACGGTTCAGTGACTTAGAACTTCCAGGCCACCAACTTAGGAGTGAGTATGAACACTTAGTATTTTATTTCTTCATGCTGGAGATAGTCTTAAGGTTTGCAAATGTTTCCAGTAGAATAGCTTAAGTTACCCTGAGGTCTGGCACCATATGCTCATATTAGGCAGAGTAAGAAGTGGGTACAGGCAGAGACCTCTTGCTGAATGCTTATCAGGAGAAAGGCATGGTAGCCAAATGAAGCCTATTGTTACTGGATCTCAGGAATGGTTGGTTGTGTGGCTCCAACGGAGTGTTTGGGGTGTGGTCTCCAGGTATTCATTAGGCCGGGAATGCAACAGCCAGGGAAGGCTGGGGAACATCTAGAAGAGTAGTTTATCAATGTATCTTTCAGCACAACAAGGCCTTTCCAGGTAACACTCCTGCTTGAACTCACCTGGAACTAGGTGTACTGAAGAACCAAAACCACTCTTTTGGGTGTAGAAGCCTTTTCCCCATTCCCTATACCAGGCTTTCCCAACCAGTGTGCCTCCAGATGTTGGACCACAACTCCCATCAGCCTCAGCTAGTATTGCCAATGGTCAGGAAAGATGGGAATTGTGGTCCAACAACATCTGGAGGCACACTGGTTGGGAAAGGCTGCCCTAGACCCTAGAAAAGGACAGAGCTTGGAAAAGTTACTTTTTTGAACTATAACTCCCATCAGCCCAATCCAGTGGCCATGCTGGCTGGGGTTGATGGGAGTTGTAGTTCAATAAAGTAACTTTTCCAAGCTCTGGAAAAGGATTGCTACAACAGCTGCAGTTATACCACTTCTCTCCAAGAGAGAGAAGAAACGATTGTATCAAGTGCTTGAGAGTGCCATGGGATGAACCAAACTGTTTGTGGGTGAGGCACTCAAAACACTTCAGTCAGTGACGGCATAGACAATATTTGCAAAGCTTCCATAAAAACCAAGACAATACATAGCTTCATGAATTCTCGGAAAATTCAGCATGCCAAGAATTCTAGTTTTTTAGTTGTTTTTTTAAAGCAGATGTACCATTAAAGCTAATATTATATACCCTTTGCTTACACAGCGTGATTGCAGAAATGCAAAACAAATTGCAGGCACACAATCTTCTTCAGATGTCTGACTTGCATTTAGGTCTTAGCCCGGAAAAGCAATCTTTTCCATAATTTGGACCAGTTTGGGGATGAAATATGACCCATAACACTATTGTCCAGAGTCTACAGCACAACTAGGAAACTGGTTAAGCCAACTACTGACAAAAGGCACATTTCTGGTGGCCACCGGAGTTGAGAAATTCTGTAACAAACCCAATCGGCCTTGAAAAAGCGGAAAGCACTCCAGGTATCCCTTTGGCTGCTTTGTATGTTATTGAGGACTGGTGTCCTGAATTTATTCCTGCTCCAGTACCATTGGAAGTGATAGGCAAGCCAAGGGCTTTGTGTCTCTTTCATGGGACCACTTTATGGTGTATCAAGGATAATAATACTGACCATTTATAGAGTGCATTTCAAGTGTTTAAATTGTTCTCAATTTTACAACAGCCGTGTATTATTATTCCAATATTGAGAATGGGCTGGGAGCTACAGAAGCAACAGTAGCTTGTCTTGTGTCCACCAAGTGAGTTAATGGCTGAGGCTACAATGGAACTGGAGACTCCAGTTTTGCTGATTGTGCTCGCAGCCACTATGTTGTACCACCTCTGTCAGGTCAATATTTCTTTCTTTTATTTATTTTAAAATATTGATAGGCTGCCTTTCTGAGTACAAGTCTACCAAAGTGGCTTGCATAATACAAATTCACTACAATATCTGCAGGATATAAAAACACAATATAATTCTACAGCTCCCCCAAAAATACTAAGCCAGCAATACGACTATGACTAATTATTATTATTATTATTATTATTATTATTATTATTATTATTATTATTATTATTATTATTATTATTATTATTATTATTATTAAAAACCATACCCAGCTGAAAATATGACATAATTTCATGGCACAGAAAGTAAAAGATGCACATCTTAGCCCTTCATATATATTATTCATGTGAGGGCCATATGAAACTGGTAGGTCTTTTTTTATATATATATATATAATTTTTATTCAAATTTTTCAAAAGACAAACAAAACAAAGTCAAACAACAAAAACATAACAATACAACAAAAGAAAAAAAATAGTTGACTTCCGATTTGTCGCAGATCAGCTATAAGTATATAATATATATCAAACCTGTCTCTTAATATATACATACAGGATCACTTTTCTCCATAGGTTATCTTAATTAATCGTCAAATCCCATTATCATCATTTCATTTTTTATCTTTCAACAAAAAGTCTAAGAGAGGCTTCCATTCCTTAAGAAATGTGTCTGTCGATTTTTCTCTAAGTAAGCATGTCAATTTATCCATCTCTACTAAGTCCATTAATTTCAATAGCCATTCTTCCGTTGTTGGTGTTGATTCCATTTTCCACTTTTGTGCATATAATAATCTTGCTGCCGTAATCATATATAATATTATTCTTCCATATTTCTTTTCTATTTGTTTATCCATAAAACCCAATAAAAAAATTCTGGTTTTGACTGAATATTTATCTTTAGAATTTTTTGCATCATCCTACCTATCTGTGCCCAAAATGATTTTGCCTTTTTACACAACCACCACATATTATAAAATGATCCTTCTTGTTGTTTACATTTCCAACAAACATTAGAAACATTACTATACATTTTTGACAACTTTTCTGGAGTCATGTACCAACGATACATCATTTTATAGAAATTTTCTTTAAGATTATAGTATAATGTAAATCTCAAGCCTTTTTTCCACATATTTTCCCATTGATCCATTTGTATGTTATAACCAAAATTTTTTGCCCACTTTACCATACACTCTTTTACTTGTTCTTCTTCCATATCCATTTTCAGCAAGAGTTTATACATTTTCGCAATTATATTTTCATCATTTGCACACAAACCTATTTCAAAATCAGATTTACTTATTTCAAACCCATACATTTTCTTATCCATTTTATATCTTTCTAACAATTGTAAATAGGCAAACCATTGAGAACTACATCCTTCCTTTATCAGTTGTTCTCTCTCTTTCATTATATATTCTCCATGTACATTTTCTAATAGTTCTTGATAAGTTAACCATTTCTCTTTTCCAGCCATTTCTCTTCTGTAAAAAGCTTCGTGACTTGAGACACATAATGGTATTTTCGAATAAAACCTTGGTTTATATCTATTCCATATTTTCAACAAAGGACGTCTTATAAAGTGATTATTAAAGTCTACATTTACTTTTACTTTGTCATACCATAGATATCCATGCCATCCCCACTTCAGGTTATGGCCCTCCAAATCCAATAGTCTTTTATTCCTCAATAAAATCCATTCCTTTATCCAGACTAAACAACAGGCAGCAAAATAAAGTCTCAGATTTGGTAATCCCAGACCTCCTCTTTCTTTGGTGTCTTGTAGTAATTTAAATTTAACTCTTGGTTTTTTTTCCTTGCCATACAAATTTAGAGATATCTTTTTGCCATTGTTTAAAAGGTAAGTCAGAGGATATTACAGGTATTGTTTGAAACAGAAACATCATTCTCGGTAATACATTCATTTTTATCACAGATATTCTACCCATTAATGACAATTGTAGTTTATCCCATCTTAGCAGATCTTTCTTAATCTCTGTCCATAATTTTTCATAATTATTATGAAACAACTTTGAATTTTTATTTGTCATAATAATACCTAAATATTTCAACTTTTTCTCTATTGTAAAATCTGTCTTGTCCATTAACTCTTTCTGTTCCCTTAAAGATAAACTTTTCACCAACATCTTTGTTTTTTGATTGTTGATCTTAAATCCTGCTAACGGTCCAAATTCTTTTAATTTGTCCATCAGTGCATTAATTCCTTCCAAAGGGTTTTCTAATACAATTATCAAATCATCAGCAAATGCTCTCAGTTTATATTCTTCTTTTTTTATCTTTAGTCCCAAAATCCTTTTATCTTGCCTTATATCTCTAAGCAGCACTTCTAAGACCAGAATAAATAGAAGGGGAGATAATGGACATCCCTGTCTTGTACCCTTTTGTATTTCACATGAATCCGTTAAATCTCCATTAACAATTATCTGAGCCTTCTGAGATGTATAAATCGATCTAATCCATTTTATAAAATTGTCTCCAAAATCCATTTGCTCCAAAACCTGAAACATAAATTTCCAATTCAAATTATCAAATGCTTTCTCAGCATCTAAGAAAATCAAAGCTGCTTGTTTATCATTTCGTTGTTCTAAATATTCCAACACATTCAAAACATTCCTGACGTTGTCACGTAATTGTCTTTTAGGTAAAAACCCTGATTGATCTTCCTGGATAAATTGTTGCAATATTATTTTCATTCTTTCTGCCAAAATCATTGTAAAAATTTTATAGTCATTATTCAATAGAGATATCGGCCGATAATTTTTTGTTTTAGTTAAATCTTGCTCCTCTTTAGGTATTAATGTTATGTTAGCATTTTTCCAACTATCCGGTATCTTCCCCTCTTGCAAAATAGAATCCATTGTATACTGTAAAGGTAACAAGAGTTCTTCCTTCAAACATTTATAGTACACTGCTGATAACCCATCCGGTCCTGGCGCCTTTCCTGATTTAATTTTGCTTATAGCTTCAGATATCTCTCTTGACGTGATAGGACCATTAATAACTTGTCTCTGAAAATCTGTAATTTTAGGCAAATTCTGTTTAGATATATACTCTTCTATTTTTTCAGATGGGATTTCCTGACACTTGTACAATGTTGAATAATATTGATGAAAAACCTTTTTGATTTTTACATTATCTGTCAGCATCTCATCTCCTTCTTGTATCTTTAAAATAAGATTTTTTTGACGTTCTTTTCTTAATTTATATGCTAACCATTTCCCTGGTTTATTTGCAAATTCAAAAGACCTTTGTTTAGCAAAATTTAGTTTCCTTTCCATTTCTCTAACTGTCAGCATTGATACTTGATTCTGTAACATTTTAATTTGATTTACAATAGAAACTTTAGTTGGATTCTTTTTCAATTCTTCCTCTTTTTGTTTTATTTCTTCCAAAATTAATTGCATTTTCTGTTGTTTCTTTTTTTTTAATTCAGAGTTACATTTAATAAAATATCCCCTCATAAATGCCTTACTTGTATCCCAGACAATATTTTCATTTGTTCCTTTATGTAAATTATGTTCAAAAAACTCTTTTAATTTCTTCTTACATTCTTGTACTACTTTATCATTCTGTAATAAGGATTCATTTAGTCTCCATCTAAATCCAAGATTTTTTTTTTGAAAGTTAATATCACGGGATTGTGGTCCGAAAAAGTTTTTGGTAATATATCCATTTTAAAAATGTCTTTCACTAGGTTTTTAGACATCCAAATCATATCAATCCTTGAGAATGTTTTATGTCTTTCTGAAAAATAAGTAAATTCCTTTGCGTTATCATTTATATATCTCCAGGTATCCACCAATTCTAAATTTTCCATCAATTCAAAGCAAATCTTCAGTAGTTTACCCTGTGTCTCTTTAATATTTTTTTCAGAAAGTCTATCAATTTTTGGTGAGATTACCCCATTTCAATCACCCATGACACACCAATGATCATATGAAAACTCTGACAATTTTTCCATAAGTCCTGTGTAAAACCTTGTTTTATCTTCATTGGGGGCATAAATACCCACTATCAAAGTTTTTATGCCCTGTAAAGTAATTTCAACTCCCACAAATCTACCACTATCATCCAGTAATATCAATTTAGGAATCAATTGTGGGTTAATGTAAAGAACAACACCATTTTTTTTTTAATCCAGCCGAAATAAATTCTTCGCCCAAATTTTTACAAATCAAATATTTGGAATCTTTCTTCTTAATATGAGTTTCTTGTAAACAAATTATATCCAATTTTAATTTTTTCAAATAATGAAACACTTTCTTTCTCTTCTGCGCCGTGTTGGCTCCATTTATATTCCAAGTTAGATATTTGTAATCCATCTTTAATCATGTATTTTAAAATGTACCTGATGCTCCCTTTAATCCATCATCTTCCTTTCTCTCCTCTGCATGTTCCTGTTGACTTTGTTTCCCAGGAATTATATCCATATCTTTGAGTTTATCTTCTTCCATGTCTTTTGAAGCTTTTCTCAAGAAATCCCTTGCTTTTTGAACAGTATTCAATCGATATTTCTGTTGTCTGAATGTAAAAATCACTCCTTCTGGAACATCCCATCTAAATTGAATTTTGCATTGCTTAAGTTTTTCTGTAAAGAAAGCATATTCTTTTCTCTTACGTAAAAGTCTAATAGGAATTTCCTTCATCACCAGTATTTCCTTGCCATCAATTTTAAAGGTATTGTTGAAGTGTTGTTGTAATACCATATCTCTGATCCTCTTTTTTATAAAGTGAACAAGCACATCTCTTGGAATTTTTTTCATTGTTGCATATCTGGAATTAATTCTATAAACTTTATCTATTTCAAATTCCATCCGATCTTCATTCCAATCCAAAAATTTTACTAAGGCATTAACAATTTTATCTCTGATATCTTCACCTGTTTCCTCAGGGATTGCCCGGAATCTCAAACAATGTTCTTTATTTCTTAATTCAATCACAGCCATGTAGTCCAAATTTTTTTCTAATTCCAGATTTAATATATCTGTTCTATTCTCCAAGATTTGTACCTTTTCTTTAGTATTTTTTACATCCTCTATTATTTACCCAATTGTCCCTTTAATCTCATCCACTTGTATTTTAATATGATCTTTTATATCTTTCAATTCCATTTTCATTTCTTGTTTTAGATCACTAATCCCTTCCATTATTTTTTGAAACATATCTGGGGATACAGCCCTTTCCTGTGGATCAATTGAACCTCTTCGCTCCTGAGCCTTAGCTGCTTTTCTGGTTGTCATTCTCAAAAAAAGCCTTTAATTTCTGATATTAACCACTGTTCCCAAACCTAGAGGCAGTCTATTTCTTTTTTTTCCTCCACCAACAAAAGAGTTAATATTCCAGGCCTGTTATTATGGTCCGGCCAGCACAGTTCTTATCTACGTCCAGGAATGCAAAACAATTCTGGTTCACAACACCAAGCAATTAGTAACATACACGAACAGCAGATTCGCCCAAAAAGAAGTAATCCAAGGAAAAAAATAGTCCCAAATATATTTCCATCAAATAATCAAGTTGCCTCTCATCCGTTTTAATCTTTATAATTCCAAATTCAGGCCAGCTTTTTGTCATAAAAAAATATAAGTTGTTTACATTTTCTTTCTTCCTTAATTTTATTTAAACAAGAAAAAGTATGACTCATCCAGGTTTCTCAATTGCTGATTCGTAAACAAATCCCTTTTACTGTAGTAATTTAAGCCAAATGATAAGATTTAGAC
Organism: Rhineura floridana; assembly: GCF_030035675.1. Classification (NCBI taxonomy): domain Eukaryota; kingdom Metazoa; phylum Chordata; class Lepidosauria; order Squamata; family Rhineuridae; genus Rhineura; species Rhineura floridana. Next base: position 125,532,021 of record NC_084485.1, on the reverse strand, counting down.
AGAAGGAGGCTCGCTGGTTATAGAACGTTTTTAAGAAGAAAAAAAGTCTCACTTTTTTTCAGTACAGCTTGTTGGAAGTCCTGACTTCGTCTTCAGCCGATCGGTATGCCTTCTTATCTCAGGGAATTCCTGATCAATTCCAGCCGCCGACAGCTCAACGAAGTCCTGTGGATAATCTGTTCGGTTCACCTTTGCCTTGGAGAAGATTTAAGCCAGTCAAAGTTTCCTCTTGACTGGTTTTTAATCTGAAAAAAGCTTCCTCTGAGACAGAGATCTCTCAGAGACGGCCACCAGCTGAGCACTCACTTCCGGGAAGTCGAAACTGGTAGGTCTTCAAGGCATGTAGTAGACTTCTGGAGGTCAGATGGTAGTGAATTCCAGAAGCATGGGGCCAGCTCAGAAAAGGCCCTTTGGCCTGCCAACCTATGTGCCAAACAAGTGAGCAGGTCCTCTGACGTTGTTCTGAATGTGTGCGCAGGTTGATATGGGAGCAGGCATTCCTTCAGATACCTTGGGCCCAACTCATTTAAGGCTTCAAAGGTTAAAACCAGCACTTTGAAGGTTGCTTGGAAACAAAGTGGCAACTAGGGCTATGTGCCAGGTTCAGATAAATTCTGGATTCCAAATTGAGTGGGTCAAGACAGTCCTGGATTGGGAGAGAGAATGAGACACAGGCAGAGATACTCATCTGCTCCCCCTCCGCTGATGATCACATGCTTAATTAGGGTTTAAAACCCTGGTTAAATATTTGATCAGGGGAGGGGAGAAGGAGATGCAGGCTAGAGTTTCTGCCTATGTCTCCTCCCCTGCTCCTTGCCACCAACCACATTTTTAATTAGGATATAATACACTGACTCAACATGCCACTGGGAGTGGGGCCAGGGAAAGAAAGAGGTGTAGGTGAGAGTCTCTGCCTACATCCCCTGCTTCTTCCCCCTCTCCTTGTGCCAATCGCATGTTTAGTTAGGGTTTAAAACCCTAATTAAACAATTAGGACTGTGCAAGGCCCCAATTCTGGGTCAGGTCCAGGATGTCTTAGGCCTGATCCAAGAGACCAATGTCTGATCCAAGACACCAAATCAGGCCCCAAAAAGGATCAGGGTGTCATGCAGAACCCTATTGGCAATCAGTGTGGCTGGTATAATAACAGTTACATGGTCTGGTGCCCCTATCAAGACTTGGTACCTAGCTGAAACCCAGTATAGTAGGGCCCCACTCATATAGCGGGTTACGTTCCGGACCCCGGCTGTAAAGCAAAAACTGCTGTAAAGCAGAACGCATTGAAGATTATGGTGCGCATTGTGCAAAAATGACGTGAAAATGGCATGCAACGAGCAAAAACCACCGTAAAAGCAGAACAAGCGCCATAGGAGCGGGGCCTTTCTGCAATTGACAACCACTGTATTAGCGGAACGCTGTAAAGCGAAGCACTGTAAAGTGGGGCCCTACTGTACAGCACATGAGAGTAGTCAAGACGGGACATGTCTAGAGCATGCATAACTGTGGCTATGTCAGACTTCTCTCGCAGTTAGCATACCGGCCAAAGATGATGAGATGTACTCCTGGTCTAGGAGTTTCTGTGACAGGGGCCATGATAGGTATTTTTCCAGCTGAGAGTCTTTCAATAAGTTTTATCAGATTCTCAACCCAATCTCATACAGATGGCTTCCCCCCGCCCCCTTAGGAGGTGCACATCAATATACTGTGTGAAATTCAAGAGTTTGGGCCATGCTAAACCATGTTAAGGTAAACTACCTTTCCTGCTTGGTGATTATTGGAAGAAAGCTGCTGTCTGTTCTTTTTATCCAACACTGTTATCAAGGATGCTTTATCTCACTGTACCTATGATTGGGGCTCCTAATTGTGCATAATATTTCCTCTGAATTGCTGTTATCCATAATCCTTTTGAGCATCTGATAGTTAAAAGCCACCCTTACGGTTACATTAAGGAAGTGAAACCCAGACTTATTAGTCTCTCATTTCATCCTGTTTCACGTAGTTTCACCTTTTTGGCCTCCACGGCTCTTTCACCCATAATGAACTCCATTTAGCTTCCCTGCAGTAGAACCTTGTCTTTGTAAATCACTGACCTGGCAGCATGAAACTGCATGGCAGAGCAGGCTAGGATTTCTTTTGTTGCTTTTCTGGATTTTCCACTTCCTCCAGCAGTTGTAGGTTCTGAAGAAAAATAGCCTGAAGAATAAAAGATAACTAAAATAAAATACTTTAAAGATGTACGAGTTATAATCTTTGATTTCTCCTGTGTCTGCTGATAACAGTCAGGTAAATGGAAACTTCAAATGGGTAGGACAGAAAATGTTCAGATAGTTGAGCGGTGGGGAACCTCCGACCCACAGGCCATATTAAGCCTGCCCCTGGTCCCAACTTGGCCCCAGACAAATCTTCCTGCAGCAGACGTGATGTCATAAGTGATGTCGGGTGTGGAGAAGGCGGAGACATGAGCACCAAGGACCAATTGGGAGCATAGAAGCACTCCCAATAGTTCCCTGTCAATGGAGGCTTGCTATCAGCACTGATTGGCAGCGACAGCAAACCCTCTGAGATTGGCTGTGTTACAGAGTTCCCCATTGAGAACTCTGTAACACAGCTGATCTCTTCCCATAGTGGGCATGCTGTAAGAACCAAACAGCTGGTTGGTTCTTACAGCAAACTAACTGGGATCTACGGCACAACAGTGTTCCCCATCAGGAACTCTAAAGCCAGTGCCTACCCAAAGTGGAAGCACAAATATTCCTTGGGATCACTAGCTTGAATTGAAGCCAGTGATGCAAACAGAGCTTGGAAAAGTTACTTTTTTGAACTACAACTCCCATCAGCCCAATCTAGTGGTCATGCTGGCTGGGGCTAATGGGAGTTGTAGTTCAAAAAAGTAACTTTTCCAAGCTCTGGATGCAAAGGAATTTCTTCTGCAGTGCATCATCTTTGCCACTTGCTTGTTCACTCACATCTCCCTCTGTCCCAGAGAGAGTAAAGTCAACAAGTTAGAAGGGTTACAACTTAGTGCAGGAGGTAGGGATAAATTTATCTGAAAATTTTGATTTGTTACAGTTTCTCATTTTTCCAATCTTCAGTTCACCCCATTACCTTTTTTTTAAATAAGTCCACATTAAAATATCTATGCATTTTCATGTGCATTTCTCCTAATACACATATTTCCTATGCAAATTTGCCTAGGATGTATATATTTTTGGTAAACAATTTTCTTGTGACAGAATGCATTTTTGTATTTTATTTCACTCACACGTGTCTTTGTGTGTGCACATTTCACTAATAAACATACTTTTGCCAGAGCTTGGAAGTAATTCGTTACAGGTACTTGTAATTCATTACTTTTTTGAGGAATGAGTGGGTAATTCCTTTACATTTTGATTGTAATAGAACTAGGAGTAATTTTATTACTTTTATGGAGTAATTGTAATGTTTGCAGAATTATTTTTGGGCATTACTTTCTGGATTTGTGGATGAAAATCATGTGCCTCAAACTGGGCTTCTGTGCAGCGTTCTTCCCTCATGCTCTGTGGGTGGGGAGGAGGCGACAAGGGAGGAGGTGGAGAGTGAGACAGGGTGGAGTGGAGAAAACAATTGTTTTTAAAAAAGGATGGTGGTCGCGAAGAATGGAGTGGAGGTAAAAAGGAGCTGGAGGGCAAGAACATGGATAAAGGAGGAGAACTGTGGAGGTGAAAGATGACAACATGTGTGTGTGTGTGTGTGTGTGTGTCTCTCTCTGTGTGAGTGTGAATACTATGTTTGCACTCGGCACACAAAGTGGCCTCCACCACCCTCTCTGGCTACTGTGCTGCATTTGCCGTATTTTAACTTTTTTGCATCTCAGGGGAAAATGTTTGCTTGGGTGAGTGTCCCTTAGTTGGTGTCAGGGCAGGGTCTGGGAGGTGGTTAAGTGAGAGAGATTATGCTTGCTCGCTGGGGGGGGGTTGCACTTGGTTTGACGTGCAAAGATCTGAGTAGTGGCCTCTGCCTCCCTCCCCACCTCCCTTACCAGAGGAGAGACCACCATTGCTATCTTGTGTATAAAAAGATTTATTCTACTTCCTCTGTATGTGTGCATTTATTTTTAATATTGTTTTAGCTACTTAGATGTGCAGGAGCCAAGGCCAGCACCTTGTAGGCATTTTTTTAAAGTACCTGAAATGTAATTGTAGTGATTACTTTTTAGAAAAAGTAAAGTAATCAGTTACTTTCAGACCAATTATAATTGTAACAGTAATTACTACTTTTGGGGGCCATGTAACTGTAACTGTAATTTATTACTTTTTAAAAGTAATATTCCAAGCTCTGATTTTTGCACAATTCTTTGGTTGGAGATCTTCATCACCAAATGCAGGGAATTGCATGTGCATTTTGAAGGAGAGCTGTGCTTTCTTTTTGTGAATTGGTTCAGGAAGTGCAAATTCAGTACGTTCACATTGAAATGTGGAGCCAGCGAGTTTCTCCCCCATCTCTAGCAGAAGATGCCAGGTTCAGTCCCTGGCATTTCCAGTTAAAAAGGACTAGCTAACAAGTGACATAAAAGATCTCTGCTGGAGATCCTGGACAGCCACTGCTGGTCAGAGGAAACAATACTAGGCTAGATGGACCAAGGGTCTGACCTGGTACAAGGCTGTTTCCTGCACTCCTAAGCAAATGTTGGAGGTGGTCAAAATAAAAAGCAGTAGTTGGTTCTCATGGGTTCTGTGGTTTTCTGTCTGGCAAGGAAATAGGTAGTAGAATGGTGAAGAGCAGGAGGAGGAGGAGCTGTTGACAATGGTGGTAAGAAGGTAGCAGTGGTGGTAGGATTAAGATGGAGGCAAGCTCACTGAAGGATGGGGGGATGGGACCCATTGAAATGCTTTAAACCCAGGCTTCCCCCCTCTACCAACCACACTGCCCCAAAACATGAAACCTCTGCCTGTGTGGGTCCTTTGGGGTTTAGGTGGCATAAAACATGTGCATTTATTTATTTAACTTGTAAATCACTTTCCATAAAACATCCCGCAGTAGGGTTGCCAGATCAGAAGCATCCCAATCTCTGATATTTTAGGGGTAGGCCCTAGTGATGTCATGGGCCCTAGTGATGTGATTAAACATTAAGCTTAATACATTAACCATCAACCACACTTGTTTGGAGAATACAACTGAAATACAATTCCCTGATCGGAAATAAAGAAAGAAATCTTAGCTAAAAGAGGGTGTTCCCAGGTCCAGCTGCAGTGACAGGATAATTCCTCCTCACCTCCTTATGGACCCTGGATGAGAAACATTTAATCTAGCCTACTAGCTTCTGGTGCCCTCAGGCCAGTCCAGTCACCAGAAGGCCATTGTAGGAAGAAGGGAGTGTAATGTTGTGGAGATGTTAGATGGGAGCACTCAGGATTAAAGATGGATGCGTCTGAAGGTTGCAATTCTAAACATACTTTCTAAGCCCCATTGAACTCAATAGGACTTATTTTTGAGTAAATATGATTAGGCTTGTGCTGTTGGTAAGGCTTGATTAAGGCGTGATCCTCTGCAAAGGTATCCATATCAAAGCAGGATTGGCAGCCTCCTGTCTGGAATGACCTGCCCCTGCCTTTTAACGTGGCTGCTCTAAACTTCTTTACAGACTTGAGCTTTCAGTGCAAAGAGAGGTTTGAGAAATGAGAATCTAAATCAAAGCATTCCCAACAGATGGCTGTCCAGCTGCCTCTTGAATGCCTCCAGTGTCATAGAGCCCACTACCTCTCTAGGTAATTGGTTCCTTTGTCATATGGCTCTAACAGGAAGTTTTTCCTGATGTCCAGTCGAAATCTGGCTTCCTGCAACTTGAGCCCATTATTCCATGTCCTGCACTCTGGGATGATTGAGAAGAGATCCCGGCCCTCTGTGTGACAACCTTTCATGTACTTGAAGAGTGCTATCATATCTCCCTTCAGTCTTCTCTTCTCCAGGCTAAACATGCCCAGTTCTTTCAGTCTCTCCTCATAGGGCTTGGTTTCTAGTCCCCTGATCATCCTTGTTGCCCTCCTCTGAAACTGTTCCAGTTTGTCTGCATCCTTCTTGAAGTGCGGAGACCAGAACTGAATGCAGTAGTCAAGATGAGGCCTAACCAGTGCTGAATAGAGGGGAACTAATACTTCAGCAACCCTACCTCACAAAGTTGTTGGAAAGACTCCATATACACACACAATGGAGATGTAAAAATATATACACCCCATATAATAGTTTATTGTCAAAACCAGTTGGTCATTACAGAACATCTTTTTAAAAAATCAGTATTCATTTCCTACCAAATAAAAGTAGTGATAACTAAGTAAGCCTTGCCTAATTGCTTTAAAAAAATGATTGAAAGAGGAGATAAAGATTTACAACACAATCCTTTGCTATGTTCACTCAAAAGTCTCATTGATTTACAGCATAATCCTACAGTGTCTACTTAAAAGTAAATCCTAATGAATTCAATGGGCTTTATTCTCAAGTATGTGGGATTAGCATTGCAGCTTTACTCCCAGAAAAGTGAGTATAGGATTAAAGGTTTATACTAGGAAGGTTTTCAAAACATGTTATGAATTAAACAAATGCACTGTCCCCTTCAACAGCCCAGGAAAATTTAAACTTGTTTGACTCCTTATAATTATAAAAGTATAATACATTGTAATGGCATCATAAGGTGCATCTACACTTTTTAAAAAAATTCTGTTCAAAAATTATTTGAAAGATAAAATATATAATACGCTGAACTCTGTATAAACACTTTTATTATAATCATAACTGAAATTGTTTACTGTGCATGTCTACATGCTGCTGTTTTCTTTTGTCCTAGATTTTATGCTCAATCATTTTGCATTGTACGGCCAGTGTGGTATAGTGGTTAAGGTGTTGGATATGACCTGGAAGACCAGGGTTCGAATCCCCACACAGCCATGAAGTTCACTGGGTGACCTTGGGCCAGTCACTGCCTCTCAGCCTCAGAGGAAGGCAATGGTAAACCCCCTCTGAATTCCGTTTACCATGAAAACCCTATTCATAGGGTCGTCATAAGTCGGAATCGACTTGAACGCAGTCCATTTCCATTTCATGCACATGGAGAAAAAGGCACTCTTGCTTCTGCTGAATACTATAAACTTAGTGAACTCATGATATGCAGATAAACAGGAAAAGGAAGCTATTTTCAGGACTTGCAATGGGTTTTAGCTATTGCTTGAAGGTCAACAAATCCCTCGTAAATCACAACCCTGACTTCACTTATTGACTAAAAACCTGAAAGGGCAAGGATTCAAGCAACTGGTGAATAGCTCATTTAACAAAAGCCATGCCCCCCCTGACATTTTTGTGTATATCTCTTGAACCAGATCACCTAGGAACATTTTTTTAATGAAATGTAAGAGTCCAGAGATTGCGGTGATGAACCCAGAGATCTGGAGAGTAGCACAAAAATCAAATTCAGAAACTGGAGACCTGGCAACCCTATGTACATAGCATGAGCTGATAGCTGAATACACATTTGTGCAACTGGCATACATGAAAATCTACATGCTGGGGAGCACACTATTTCCTTTATTTAGGAAAGGAATTTCCATTTGTGTATTTTGTCATAGTTACCCAGACTCCAGAGTCTCTCCTCTTCTTTTTTTTTTCTTGAGTTTTGAATTCTGTGCTGCTGTTACAAAGATGGCAGGATGTCAATGCCCCCCAAATTGAACCTGTGATATATTTTTCTTTGATTTATGGGTTTGTAGTCAAACTTTATAAATAAAGTATCAAGTTGAACCATCAATCAAAATATAAGCAGATTCCTATCTTTTAGAAGGATTCTGGTCCAGTAAGTGATGCCTCATTCATCTTTTGCAGGCTTCACTTCCGGCTTCTGACCAAGAACGATTTCACAGCAAATTCTGGGTTTCATGGCATTAAAAACTACTCAAGGTTGAGCCTCTTAAAATGTCTCTCTCACTTATTACGTTTGCTGTTCCAATCCAATTTCAGGAATACTTACATTTTCTCTTTGCACTTTATTATCCAGACCTTCTTTCAATACTGTTAATTCCAAGGAAATGTTGCTACTTTAAATCATCCTAGGTATTAGTATAAATCTGTTTTGCAATTCCAAACACACACGTACACTGAATCTCCATTTGTTCTATTTGCAGCTTCTGAGTTTTCCTTCCAAACAAGACTAATACTATCATGTAATCTTTTGCTTTTCTATAGCACAGATGGTATGAATATGCAGATTGGTGATTTTCTAATCAATACTCTTGCACTTGGGAGTATATGTTAAGTATTGTAATAATGCATTAGTCAGGAGTGATGTTGTAACACACTGAGATCACACACATAAATCCAAGATGCCATGTCTAGACACTCCAGGGAAGATGGCAAGCCATGGGTTGCAGCAGGCATTGAGGGAATGAAGACTTTCAAATATGATGGGGAAATAATGCAATTTGCAGACTTTAATAAAACCATTCGGGAATTAATTTCAGCAGGGCAATATTCCTTCTCAAGACATCCATGATCTTAACTTAGCTTTGCAGCTAATCAGAACAAGAGACTTTTTACCTGTTATCTCTGGCATAAGCACAGTGTGGTATCTGTGAATTGCACTAGATCTTTAATGCGCTGAATATGAAAATAATCCCTTTATAGATAGCACTATAAAACTGCATTATGCAAACAGCACACAGACAGCATAAACCTTAGAGATTCAGAATCTGAAGAGTTTACAAATTAATCTCATAAATGCCGGCTGGAGCATGCTCTTGCAAGAATGCATCCAGCCATGAAACTTGACCAACTGAACCTGCAAAGTTTTAATTAGTAGCTTTATTTATTATGTGTATTAAATGATGATGCATGATTTGTATCTTATTTTTATTTTTGCACACACCCAGGTGTGGGATATACATTTAGCACACTGGAGTTCCCCTGTAAAGGTCTAGCTTTCATTCCCTTCTCCTTCCTCTTTGTCATTTCAGTTGCCTTTGGCAATCTTGCTCTTGGTACAGCTTTTGGCATCTGATTTTTAATCAGACAACCTCTGTTTAAATTAGTGCCAGCTGATCATGAGACACAAGCAAGTAATCTGCTGCACCATGCCAGCAATCCTGTGATAAAAATGTCAATTTAAACCTGGCTAAGGACGACAAGGCACAATATTTCCCAAGCACAGAATGAACTAAATGCATAACAGGATCCTGTCTATTAGGTTTACCTTAGTCATATTATCAGTCAATCCCATCATCTAGAGCTGAGGAGTGCCTGGAGATGCTAATCAGGGAAGACAGGTGCAACTTCCAGGAGTTACTTGTCAATCAATGATGGCATTTAAAAGCAATCTGAGATGCTTCACAAAGCTGGTGTGTGGATAGTGTCATTATATAAGCTAGTCAGTAGGTGGCACTAGTTTTATTTATACCTAAGTGAAACTAGGAGTTTCTTATATTTGTCCCAATTTTTTAAGCGAGTCAATGAAATTCTTGGTTAGCTTCCTGACTAGCATGTCCTCTAAGCCCCCCATGAGAGATGGCAATTTAGAGGAAGACAGAAGTGGGTTGAGAGGTTTTCTGGATAAATTGCCTTGATCCAACTCAGGCCTGGTTCACACTGTTAAATGCTTTCACACGTTCACATACCAGCAGGGGACCTACTATTAGACCCACCTCTCTCTTTCTCTTTGGATTTTGGAATTTATTAATAATAAATGTTTTATTATGTTTTCCATTATCAACAGACTCATGAATAAAACATTAGAATAGCAAGTGCAACCCCCTCCCTTCCCTTGAAACCTCCCAAACATAATGTGCATCCTGCATCTAAGTCAATATAAACTGGGTAGAGACCTCAGTCTGGGGGAGGGTGGACAAATTTGGCCCTCCAAGCCTGTCGACCTGGCCCTCAGAGCTCTTCCCAGGCAACACTCATCCCTGGCCCTGCTTCACACCCCAAGAGTTTTGCCTGACCGGAATGGGTCCTTGAACTCTGATAATGCCGCTTAGTTATCTGGATGGAGGATACAGACAGGTGTGTGAGTATGTGTAGAAACTAGCCTGCTGTACAAAGGTAACATTTACAATGCAATGTAAACGGAGTTGTGAAACACCAGTGGCACATCATTTTCAAATGCACTACTGTAGGCAGAAAAATTATGAGATCTTTATAAAGCAGCTTGTGCCAGTGGCAATTTCTGTTATTGTTGCTGCACTTTTTGCAGCCTGATGCACATAGCCTCTCTCCAAGCTTTCATGATCCGGCTTGAATATGATTTCTTACAGCCTGAAGACTGGTGTCTAATTCTTATGAAGGATAGCAACCCTTAGGATTCATCGCAGTGCAGGGTTAAAGATATTTGAACCCAGGCCCAGCACCACCATTTGGCATCATCAAGCCATTGCCAGTATCCCAGAGGGCCCACAGCAACCTACATTGGCACCTCTTTATTTTTTTAATTTAAAAAATTAAGATCCTGGCACTGAGAGGCAAGGGCCTGGCTGGGGACTTGCAGTGACCACTATCCTCTTTCCCTCAAATGCTTCTCGGTCTTCCTCCAACAAAGCGTCCATCATCCTTCACCACCACCTGTCCTTGCTGCCACCCATCATCACTGCTGTAATCTTGGATCCACCTATGAGGTTGGGGGACCTGTTAGGGGTAGTGAAGGGGCTGCCAACCTGGTGCCCACAGGCATCATGAGCCTGTGAAGGCCTTCATTGGCACCCCCAGCCAAAACTCTGAGCTTTCATTAAAAAAAAAGTAAATCTCTAGCCCTCCTAGTAAGAAAGGTATGAAGCAAATCTGCAGGTACCCTTCTAGGTGATTTCTATGAAATAAGCCAGCCTACTCCCATCTGCTGGTGTTTTTACCAGAGATGATTGATAAGTGAATTGTTTGGACATCTGGCAATAGGAATTGCTGGGGTCCTAAAGAGCTGCTGTTTCCCCCTCCCTTTTAGTGCACCTTTTCTGTCCCTGCCTTATTTTCTAATTGTTCTCTGTAGTGGCAGTAGAATCTCTAGTAGATTCTCTGTGGTTTGCCCTCCTTTTTTACCTAGCAATCAGGACACATCTTTCCTGCGGTGAATTTGTCTGAGATAAGATACTCCCTAGACCAGCCTTTCCCAACCAGTGTGCCTCCAGATGTTGTTGGACCACAACTCCCATCAGCCTCAGCCAGCATTGCCAATGGTCAGGAAAGATGGGAATTGTGGTCCAACAACATCTGGAGGCACACTGGTTGGGAAAGGCTGCCCTAGATGTTACTAGGGTTGCCAGGCTCAGGGCCTGAGACTGATCCTGAATCTTTAGGAGAAGAGAAAGTCAGCCAAGTGGAGGTGTTCTTGCAACACTGTAATGGGGAAAACCACATGGTAGAATTCTCCCTCCCCCCTGCACAACTTTTAAAGATACAGAAGACCTCTTGGAGGCCGGGCCTGGCAACTTTATTCTTAACTATATTCAATGGGCCCATAATTTGTTTACCTCACACTCCGCTGGTTCCTACACTCACATGGGTTCACAAAGACAATCTTTTCCCCCAGTAATTCCACATTGGAAATATGACCTGGTATAAGAAGCAAAATAACTTTGCTCCTTGTGATGGCCATAATATTTTCCATATTTTCTAAAGTGACCACTGCTTCTGTCAGGTCTGAATTGTGAAGGAAAGATCTGAAAAGAGGGAGTGGGTACCCACAAACACAGAGGTATTATCCAATAATTTATCTGCATTCCAGACTGCAGATTGGTTGTGGTCCCTACACTACAACATAATGGGTTCAATGATTAATTTGGCCCTGGTTTATGACATTGCCTATGAAAGATATGCAGATTTAAATATGCATCCTTGTGTCATTTGTGGAACAAGGAAAGTATAACTAAAAACTCCCATACCTATTTCAATTTGAGGGAACAGAAAGAAGTAAAGGCATGTTGTGGGATACATTCTTGGGTGTATGTTATTAAATTGCATCCCACCATATTACGGTATAACTGAATATCAGAAACTTCAAAAAATGACTTAACTGTGACAAAATATGAAAGTCAGGCCACATCCACTTAACCTGTCTCTCCACCTATGAATTGCTGGGTGAAGCTACCATTCTTACCTTTCTTGTACCACTGTAATAGGAGAAGTTGCATTTCCTGGAATTTCCCTCTTTTCTCTACGTTTACGGCACAGATAACTGTCACCTTGGTGGCATACATTCATTCAACTTGAGCCTCATTATCTGTTTTTTAGTGCAGTTATACAACATACCTGCCAACCCTACCCCTTTCCCATTCAACCATGGGGCTGACCTATGGGGAGTGGAGGTAATGATTGAGCCCATTTTGGCTTGAGGGAAGGTGGGGTTTGGAACACTTCCAAACAATCAACACTTCAATTATTGGAGACTATGTGGAATATGAATTAGCATCAGTTTGGGAGGAAAGTTTTACAATTTTTTTATGCCAGGGGTGGTGGTGGTCATTTCTGGCATCAAATGTTAAATACAGGTGAGGCTGGGATTTTCCAGTGTCAAATCAAGAGGCTGAATTTTAAGCTGGCTTTTCTTTTTAATGATTTAACAAGCCTGTATATGAATTTCCAGGATATTGTTCTTTTGGGTTGCTTTATAAATGTCTTCAGCTGTAGTCTCCCTTTTGCAGGACAAGAACATGTTGATCAGATACATTTTATTTAGGCAAGGAAATAACAGATGAGGGGTAGCTTGTGAGTTCTTAATGAAACTGAGGAAAAACCAATCTCTTTATTAGTAATCATGAAAGTTACAGGGATTTTTTTTAATATAGTGTTTCCCCGTTTGCAGTGAGTGTCAGTATCAGAAGCCTGCCCCCCTCCCGGCTGTGTGATATGAAAGAAACATAACTCTCATTTTGTACCAGAAAGGTGGAGGAGCTGACAGAAGGTATTCATTTTTGCTTGTCGAGTGGGAATGAAAACACTGGTAGGAATTTGTGGCAGGTGTCTAAACATGGAGATAAGTAATAAGCAGATATTGGCTCCTGTTGGGATCAATATTGAGGTTTGGTGACCCAAAGAGGTTAAAAACTGACTCAGACGTAGAGCAGTAAATCTTGCTATTGATCAAAAAGCAGGAATCAATATATATATTATTATAAACATTTTTCTTTTGGTGGAGATGATAAAGGTAGAGTGGGTTTTAAGACTTTATGTTGACATGGCTTTGGCAGCTGAGTTGTTTATGCCATTTAACTAACTGATTCAGAGTTTTTCTGGGCATCCTTCCCTGCCTGCTTTTACCAGATTGGACAGATTTCAACTCCTATGACCTTGTTTCATTGTCATAGAGCTCAGCTGTGAAAATGTATTTAAGCTTGCAATGCAATGCAATGCAGTGCTCGTTTCTAGGTCTGGAGTGGGGAACCTGTGACCCTCCAGTTGTTGCTGGAACACAACTCCCATAATCTCTGACCATTGGCCATCCTAGCTTATAGGATTTGGGCACTGAACAACATTTGGAGAGCCACAGGTTCCCCACTCCTATTTTAGGCACACAGCTAGAAATAAGATTGATGGGTGAACTCTCTTCAACTTAGTTCAGAATTGGACCAATATTTAAAAGCTTTCTTGGCAAGCATTGTGTCTTTCTTTGCTCATAATGTTGGTCCATGCATGTTGCTGCTGCTGTATATATCTACCATATTATATTCGCCACTGTAGCAGCCATGACTGAGAGCTGCTTGGAAATTGAATTGTCCCCCTGCCAAAACAAATATACCTGGACCTAACAGAAGGATATAGACCTAGGTGGAACGGGGGCAGCAACCACATACATTTTTCTTTACAAGAAACAGTTAAGAGAATTGGCCCAAATAGAGAGACGATACTCATCCCAAAAAAGGGTGCTTAGTCAGGTGGTCTGGTCATGTAGTTCACAGCAATCAATGAGATTTTCACCAAGAGTAAACAATCCACATTAAACAACTTCTGTGCACAAAGCAGCCTGTCATCTTGGACACTGACTGTGCATGTGCTGAATCTTGTTTTACATTCTGAGCCAGAGAAGAATGGGGGAAATGACACCCAATTCTTAAGCACCCCACCCTGGGAAAACAAGCACCCTTTTCTTTGGATCCCCTTTGCCTCCCCTCACACCTCTGAGCCATACAGCACTCCCACCCTTGCCCGAATGTGTCCAGAGGAGGGTAGCCAGGAAGATGATGGATCAGGAAAGTCCTACAAGGAACAGTTGAAAGAGCTGGGTATGTGTAGCCTGGAGAATAGAAAATTAAGGGGAGGCATGAAAGCTGTTTTCAAATATTTGAAGGTCTGTGATGGAGAAGGTGGCGCTAACTTGTTCTCTTTTGCTCCATAGAGCAGGATGACAACTAATAGGTAGAAATTGCCAGTGGAGTAGAAGAGGACGTCAGCTAAACATTAGGAGAAACTACCTAACAGTAAAAGCTGTTTGACAGTCCACACCACACATTTAAAGCACATTTATACCACTAACCATAATGGCTTCCCCAAAACAATCCTGGGAACTGTAGTTTACTCCTTACAGAGCTATAGTTCCCAGCACCCTTAAAAAACTAAAATTCTCAGGAATCTTTGGGGGGGAGTCATGTGCTTAAATGTGCTTTAAAAGTATGATGTGGTTGTGACTGAGGTGATGGGATTGCCTTCAACAGAGATATTTTAACAAAGGCTAGACCCCAATCTGCCAGGGATGCTGAAGTGTCAAGATCCTACATGGAGGAGCGGGTTGGGCTAGATAATCTCTAAAATACTTTCCCAGTTAATTCTGAATTCTGCGATACATTTCTTCACTCTGCTTGTTTTGCCACGCTTAAGATCAAATACTAAATAATGTGCTGCCTCTTGGTTTCCTAGCTGTCTGCTTGGGTAGCACATGCAGAGGGTTTGAAAAAACAACAACGAAATGAATAAATGGTACTTTAGTCTTTTCCAAAATATATTTTTTAATTAAAAGACTATCATCATGGCTTTTGAGAACCATAAAAGCTGCATTTAGGGGGCAACATGAGATTTGCCTTTAGATATGTATCTCTACAGGAAATCTTCTTAACTCATTTTCCCTTGTACCCTCACATGCTTCTCCACTGGAGTTAAAAACACACTATACAACCCATTTCCTTTCTAACTGCATTTTTATTTGCTTCTGTGGTTTTAGTTCTTGGCTAGTGAATTGACAAGATGCTTGCTTGGTTTTGTGTGTGTGTGTGTGTGCCAGAGCTTGGAAAAGTTACTTTTTTGAACTACAGCTCCCATCAGCCCAATCCAGTAGCCATGCTGGCTGGGGCTGATGGGAGTTGTAGTTCAAAAAAGTAACTTTTCCAAGCTCTGGTGTGTGCTTAGTTACAACTTTAAACTTGCAGGGAACAAAGTACCTAGGAATGTTGCCACACCTCCCATATTCTTTGAAAGTTTCACTTCATTTCTCTCCAGAATTGCCAAAATGATATTTCCCAGCAAATCTTTAAATGAACAGAACCTACTATCTAAAATAATTGAAGGAAAAGTCATAGGAAACTGTGGAAATAACCTCATGGATTTCCCATACAATAAACTGTACCACTGCACTGTATACGAATTTGCCTCTTCCCTCCTTGTTTCACTTCAGCCGTCTGCCATAGCGTTTTTAAAATCCCCTCATACAATACCCCTGTCTTAGAAACATCCCACCCATTGGATAAATGAGCCATTTATCCTGGATGCTCATTAATTCTGTAATGAGTATTAGGATGCTTCTGGAGGTATTGGGGCAGAGGCATTCCAAGTAGAGTTGTCAACCAATGTTTTATTGGTCTTTTTCAGGGATGAGGAACCTGTGGCTTTCTAGATGTTTTTGGGCTGCAATTCCCATCATTCCACATGGCAAATGGACTATGGGAGTTGTATTCCAACAACATCAGGAGGCCACAAATAATCCATCCAGGAACCAGCTCTCTAGCCAGCCTTCTTTCCTCGGTGCGGCAGCCACCTAATTATTTGGGTGGGGGAATAATATAGCCCCAGCCAATCCCCCCCACACTCACTGGTGGAGTGGATATGAGGGCCAGGCCAGGGGAAGGGAAAGCTTTCCCTCACTCCTCCATGCAGAGAGTGTGTTAACCCACATAATGGGCTATGTAAGTCTCAAGTTAACAGAAATTCTAGTATGAAAACAGGAATTAAATGATTAGCATATTTTTGTTTCATAAGAAAAAAGGACGTTAAGGATAAAGTGAATGAGAGGATGCCAAAAAGTGTTAACTCCTCCTTGAGTGTCCCTCCCTCTAGTCTTGTTCCTGACCTTTAGATTTTCCTTCCTGTAGGACAATCAAGGGAAAACTGGTTGCTATACAAAGGACTATCTAGGCCATTGGAAACTAATTGTGGAAAGCAATTGGAATTATTTTGACTGGTTGTTGGGTTGATTTTTCTGCCCAGAAACCCTGAAAAGGGTTCATGCTAAGCTGCACATATTGGGAAAATCAGAAATTAGGCCTGAGTTACAGCCTAGGTGGCTAGCCAGCCAGCAAACAGTGCTGTGCACAATATGCACAAGAGTGTTTTATTCCTCTAGGGCTGTTTTCATCCTTTCCCATCAAGTACTCAAGAAAAAATAGCCACTATGATTGAGAGTATAGTGTGTGCTTTAAAGGAGTTAAAGGTAGCTTAGGGTAGATTTTTTTTCAGATTACTAAATTAACTCTTTATTTCACCCTTTAGCAATAAGCACCCAATCCTGCTCTAGTCATCATAATAACTTCAGAATAAACAAATTCTCACTTCTTACTGCAGCCAAACAAGCATGCTTCTTTATTGCTGGCTGGGTAGAAAAGACAACTGAAACTGAAAAGCAGAGCAAAGGAAAGTCCAAGAGGTGGAGTCTAATTCTAGCCCATAATACAGAGTTCTAATATTTAACTCTTCAAGGGCCATAAACTATACAGGCTGTTCCCCCCCCCCCCAGGTTCACTTACATAATTAGAGGGTGATTGTGATAATGAAAAATCCACTCTTAGTCGGGGAAAGTCTTGGAGAACAGACTTTGGGGGGCTCTTTCAAAAGAGGCTTTTGTTGTGCACTCATCCTGCCTTATTTACTGGATTTTTCAGAGGCTCCTGTTCTTAAAACAAGCTGTCATTCTTTACAAGGAGGCAGCCGTTGTCTCTCATGTCACAAATTAAAATGACAATTTAAAAAAAAGTCTGGTGGGGGGACGCACAGCTTGGGGGGGTCTGCACCCATTTGCCCCACCCTGGCTACAGATCTGCCAGGAACTAACCAGCAAAAACAGTGCCAATCAACCAATACTGGGTCTGAAAAGCTAAACTCTAATTTCTAGATTCTGCCATTAATGTTTAAATAATATGTTGGCAACCCTATCTGTCTACAAGTCTTCCATTCTGAGAGTGACCTAAAAATAAATGTGACAAGTCTAGTGTGCAGCCCTACCTAGACTGGTGCTGAAGTTACTGACATGTCCATGAATATATATATTTTTTAAAAATCCACAAAACTACATGGCCTTCCATTTTTATCTTAGTTCTGCTTGTCAGCATTGGGTGTGTTGTTGTTTTTTTGATGGCAGAATCCCTTAGCAACAGTTAGAGATACAGAAAGAAAATGAAGGAACTGTTTCTTTGCAAAGCTCCATTCATGTATTCCCCTTACATCTAAGACTCCCTTGTCTCAAACCAGAGCTTGGAAAAGTTACTTTTTTGAACTACAACTCCCATCAGCCCCAGCCAGCTCTGTCTCAAACATAGTTTGCACACTCTGATGAGAAACAGAGGAGACAGAAATGGAAGGCAGCTCTCCCCAAATCTTAAACCAAGACTTAGCACTTCATCAACTAGGGGTAGCCAACATGGTGCCCTCCAGACCTTGGATTGTGACTCCAGTCAGCCCCAGCTAGTATGACCAAAGGTCAGGGATGATGGGAACTGTAGCGCAACAACATCTGGAGGGCATCGCATTTGCTACCCCATCATAAATTGTGAGCCATCATGTCTCCAGCTGTACCTAAAGATTGGCTTATAAATATAATTCAGGTAATAGCAACAACAAAAACTTTTGATTTAACATATTGAGTTAATGTAGAAGTGGGGGATGTTTTCCAACCGCCAGATGGGACTTTTTGTCCCCCCCCCAATCTCTGGCAGCCACTTTGACAGGTGAGCAGGGCCGCCCAGTTGTTAATCACCTGACACCACTATGACATCAGATGATCCATTTTCCCTTTGTAGCGTAGCTTGAATTCAAGCCAAAGGATCCGTGCTGATTTCAAAGCCTGCTTTCAGCAGGAGTTGGCTGTGCTCTGACGTTCCCTGTTGGAATCAGGTGATTGGTGCTGACTTCAAGACCTGCTTTAGTTAGGGGCCGGCTATGCTAAGGAGTTCCCTTTCAGGACCTCTGTAGTGCAGTCATTCCCAGTGGGCTTAGCGCCTGCGCTTATCAGCTGATAGGTACTAACTTCAAGCCCTGCTTTTGGCAGGAGCTGGCTGTACTACAGAGTTCCCAATGGGGAACTCTTGTAGTGCCATTGATCCCTGTGGGATCCCAAGAAATTAACAGCTATAATTTTCTTGCATTTTAGAGTTTGAATGAACATGGGAAGCCCTTATCACAACATGTGAATCTGAAAGTGTTTTTGTTAATTGAATTTGATTACATTTTAAGAAGGCTATGCCTGTAACTCTCTCATCGGGCAAACTTGAAATTGAAATTGAGAAAAGGCAAGGATTCACATGCAGCTTATCTTATGCCGATTAAGTGTCTAATTTATACAGGCAGCTTGACAGCCATCTGTCGGGGATGCTTTAACTTGGATTCGTGCACTGAGCAGGAGGTTGGACTCAATGGCCCAATAGGGTCCTTCTAATTCTACTGTTCTATGATTCTATGAACTGAAATAAGGTTAGAAACAAAGGTTGCCAATGTTTTTCCTAACCAGGCTTCTGCGCCTTTAGTGTGATTGCCAACTTTTACTGGTGGTGGCTGCTTTAGACAGAGGCCAGCTGTGCTAAGGAGTTCCCTTTTAGGAACTCTGTAGTACAGGCAATCCAAGTGGACTTAGCGCCTGTGCCTATTAGTTGATAGGCACTGACTTCAAAAGCACTGACTCCAGTTTTTGACAGGAGCTGATTGTGCTACAGAGTTCCCAATAGGGAACTCAGGTGGTGCAGTTGATCCCTGTGGGATCCCAAGAAATTAACAGTTATAGTTTTCTTGCATTTTGGAGCTTGAATGAACATGGGAACATGGGAAGCCTTTATCACAACATGTTAAAATGTTAAACTTATCATAACATGTTGAACCACAACCAGTTTATTCAGTTATATTAGTAGGGGGTTATGCTGGCTCCCATGCCTATTATCACCCTGGCTTATTTCTGCACATTGTACACTTATCAAAGGCCCAGGAGCAGGCACAGACAGAGGTTTTTCAAGTCAGTTGGCAATCATTCCCTTTAAAGGCTGCAATGGAAAAAGAGGAAATTCAGCAGATTCACACATGTCCCCTAAATCCCCCTCTCCTTTTTTTCTGAACATTTTCTTATGCTTTCAAAAACTTTGTATCAGAAATCTAGCTGATCTGCAGATATATTTCTCAGATATATTTTCTCCTTACCTCCTTGCCTCTTAAACTGTTTTTACTCATCTCCTGTGAATTCTTCTCTCTGTCTCCTAATTTCTAACCTCTTGGCCTGTCTGAACTGTACAAGGTTGAGAACAAGGCTGTGAGAATCTTGCCTAGCAACAGCAAACTTCTACTCTTCCTGACTGGCTATAAACCATTGCCTAGCAACAGCATAATAAGCAGGTCCATTGATAAACATTAGCCAGAAAATGCCTTTTTAACAAAAATTACACAACTCATGGGTATAAGCACGTACTAGACATTCCTGTTTTCCAAAACAAGCTGTACAAAGAACTCTATAAAAAAAACACCCAGGCATCTATATTAAATAACCACCAAACAATGCCTATCAACATGCTAGAGTCTCTTATCAAACATTTAACTCATTCAAAATAGCTCAACTCATCATTAACAACAGGGCTACATCTGTGGCTCTATAATAAATGAACAAATGACTGAGTGAAAGAAACACTGAAAACTGAGGCCAAACTCACACTATTGTGTCAGCACCCCTGGAGAAGAGTAGGAATTATGCCAGAGAATATCTGTGCTCTTGAACAGTTCCTGTTCATTTCAGTTGAAAACATACAACAGATCTTCCCAGGGCCCCTCCATACATACTTTTTATTCTGCATCCATGATCATTTGTGTTCATGATGGTAATGGGGTAGTTATACCCAATCCTTTTCTCAACACTGTTTGCAGCTGCAAATATTTTGGGGTCAACATACTGCTTCATTTCTATTCAGTGTGTGTCCCATAACTCCCTGCTGAAATCCTGTAACCTTTTATATCACAAAGGTTCTGGGTGGGGGAGTGCGTTGTCCCACTTTTGTTGCACTATAGCTCAAGAGTGGCCAGACAGCAGTAACACTGGAGATGCATCACAGAACAACTAATAATGCTGAATGCCATGTGGATGGTCCGGTATAAATCTACCACTAATGCACTATGATTGTGTGAATTACATGTTGCAAAATACCCCCCGGGGGGGAATGGAACAGTCTGGAGGGGCCGCTAAATTGATGGTGCCCATTTCCATTTACCCTGACCCAAATCTTTATCATCTTGTTCCATTTGCTTTTGGCCTTTATTTGCACTTTGTAGTGCTGTATAGGACTCCCAAATCTCTCCTGCCAGCCCCTTACATATATCATAAATTGGTGATATTTTCGTGTGCTCTTCACCTAAGCACATCTCAAAGATGAGCTCAGGGCTCGCATCAGCGTGTGTCTGGTTTACAGCCATTTCAGTTGCTTCTTTGAGAGATGTATGATTCCTCTGTCCAGACATTTGCAATTAACAGTGAAGTTGCCGCTGAAAACTGTTGACTCATTATATGATGAACCTGGGCAAACAAGAAAGGTGTAGAGGGTGCATACATTTAATAATCAGGAGGTATTGACTTTTGCTGAAGGTCAGGATCACAATTTATTAACCCAATAGGTAAATATTGACTGAAACTTTAGACAGCCCTTTCCTACATCTTATATCCCTGCTTCTTTCAGCCTAGAAAATGCAATGCAGGAGCTTCTAAATAATTCTGTCTGCTACTTGGTAAATTGTAGGATTCATTGTTTTGCTTGCAGAGAGCCTGCATTGCTCTCTTGGGGAACAGGGGAATTTCCAGTGTATTTTAAAAAGATATTTAAAATCATCCTAATTATTTTTCAACAGTTCCACTCTAGCAGAATTGTTCAACTGAACTAGATTTTCAAATAATCCTAGTTTGCCACCTTTTCAAGTGACCATTGTACACATTTCTTTCTAACTTCCGCTGCTCTCTTTTGGCCTTTTGGAGGATTCCATTCATTTCTACAGCTTTTGGAAGGCTTTACTGTGATATCAACAGAGGGGGGTTATTTACATCTTTTAAAAACTTGATTAGGGTGGTTTTTTTTTTCCTTTCTGAAGTTCAACTATTTGCAAATCTCATTCCTTGCACATATTATATCAAAAAAAGTTACACCACATTTCTACACCAGCGATAAATCGTTGTTTCTGACCTGGTAAAATATATTTAAATCCATATGAAGGATTGAAGTAATACCTACTAGACATGACACAACTCTAAACAATATGTTACTAGAATATATTTTTTAAATTGCTGGTTTTTAAAAAATACTGTACAAGACTGTGTTTCTCAGTCTGTGTGCTGGGAACCACAAGTGAGCTGCAGCCCACTCTCAGATGGGCCTCAGCGTCTCCCCGACAGGCACACTCATAGTCTTGTGGACCAATACCAGCAGCAGTTCCCTGCATATGCAGCACATGGGTGGAAGTGGGAGCTGGTTAGAGAGAGAGGCTGTTGCATGCTAAGTCAGAGGGAAGGGGAGGAAAGAAAGAAGAGAAAAGAGAGGAAATGAGCAGAGTGTGAGGGGAAGAAGAGAAAGAACGGAAAGGAGGAAGGCACAAGGGATGGATGGACTGAGGGAAAGGGAGAGCTTGGAAGATTACTTTTAAAAAGTAATAAGTTACAGTTACATGGCCCAAGAAAGTAGTAATTACCATTACAATTACAATTGCTCTGAAAGTAACTGATTACTTTACTTTTCCTCCAATGTAATAGCTACAATTACATTTCAGTTACTTTAAAAAAAACACCTACAAGGTCCTGGCCTTGGCTGCTGCACATCTAATTAGCCTAAAACAACATTAAAATTAAACAAACACATACATAAGAACACAAGAATAGCCTGCTGGATCAGGCCAGTGGCCCATCTAGTCCAGCATCCTGTTCTCACAGTGGCCAACCAGGTGCCTGGGGGAAGCCCGCAAGCAGGACCCAAGTGCAAGAACACTCTCCCCTCCTGAGGCTTCCGGCAACTGGTTTTCAGAAGCATGCTCCCTCTGACTAGGGTGGCACAGCACAGCCATCATGGCTAGTAGCCATTGATAGCCCTGTCCTCCATGAATTTGTCAAATCTTCTTTTAAAGCCATCCAAGCTGGTGGCCATTACTGCATCTTGTGGGAGCAAATTCCATAGTTTAACTATGCGCTGAGTAAAGAAGTACTTCCTTTTGTCTGTCCTGAATCTTCCAACATTCAGCTTCTTTGAATGTCCCCGAGTTCTAGTGTTATGAGAGAGGGAGAAGAACTTTTCTCTATCCACTTTCTCAATGCCATGCATAATTTTATACACTTCTATCATGTCTCCTCTGACCCGCCTTTTCTCTAAACTAAAAAGCCCCAAATGCTGCAACCTTTCCTTGTAAGGGAGTCGCTCCATCCCCTTGATCATTCTGGTTGCCCTCTTCTGAACCTTTTCCAACTCTATAATATCCTTTTTGAGATGAGGCGACCAGAACTACACAGTATTCCAAATGCGGTAGTAGAATAATTATTTTTATTCATAAGATAGCAATGGTGGTCTCTGCTGGTAAGGGTGGTGGGGAGGGAGGCTGAGGCCACTACTCAGATCTTTGCACGTCAAACCAAGTGCAACCCCCCCCACTCAGCCAGCCAGCATAATCTCTCCCACTTAACCACCTCCAGACCCTGCCCTGACACCAAGTAAGGGACACTCACTCAAGCAAACATTTTCCCCTGAGATGCAAAAATGTTAAAATACTGCAAATGCAGCACAGTAGCCAGAGAGGGTGGTGGAGGCCACTTTGTGTGCCAAGTGCAAACACAGTACACACACACACACACACACACACACACACACACACACACACACACACACACACACACACACACACACACACACACACACACACACACACACACACACACACACACACACACACACACACACACACACACACACACACACACACACACACACACACACACACACACACACACACACACACACACACACACACACACACTGTGTCATCTTTCGCCTCCACAGTTCTTTATCTCCATTCTGCTGCTGCCTCCTTCTCCTGCTTTATCCATGTTCTTGACCTCCGGATCCTTCTACCCTCCACTCCATTCTTCACCACCACTATCCATTTTTTAAAATAATTGTTTTCTCCACTCCACCCCATCTCACTCTCTGCCTCCTCCCTCGTCGCCTCCTACCCATCCACAGAACATGAAGAAAGAGAGACACTGCACAGAAGCCCAGTTTGCACAGTTTGAGGCACATGATTTTCATCCACAAATCAGAGGAGCAGAAGACTTCCCCTGCTCCCCCCCAAGTAATGCCCAAAAGTAATTCTGGAAAAGTTACAATTACTCCACAAAAGTAGTAAAATTACTCCTAGTTCTATTACAATCAAAATGTAAAGGAATTACCCACTTGTTACTGAAAAAAGTAATGAATTACAAGTAATTCGTTACTTGTAACTAGTTACTTCCAAGCTCTGGGGAAAGGGAAGCCTCTCCCCATCCTCTGTTTGAAGGCCTCCACCAAGATGGAGCCTACTACCCATCTAGATAACTGGGTTGTGTCGTTGAATTGCTCTAGACATCTTCTCCTAATGTTCAACTGAAATTTCCCCTCCTGTGGCTTTAGCCCTTTAGTTGTCACCCAGCTCTATGGAACAGCAGAGAAGAAAGCTTTGCCCCCTTTCCATGTGACAGTCCTTCATATATTTTAAGAGTGCTACCATCATGTCCTTTCCCAGTCTTCTCTTCTCCAGGCTAACAGGCCCAGTTCCTTCAACCTTTCCTTGCAGAAGATTGTTGTTTTCCATACCCCTAACCATCTTCATTGCCCTCCTCAGAACCCATTCCATTTTGTCTATATCTTTCTTACCATGTGGTACCTGGAACTGGAAATAGCACTCCAGATGAAGTCCGACAAGTGTAGAATAAAGTGGTACTTTTATGTCTTGGAAACTATGATTTCATACATGCACTTAAAATGGTCATTCGGCAGCAGCATCACACTACCAACACATGTTCATCTTGTGATTTACTATAATTCTGAGATCCTTTCCACATGTTTTACTGCCAGATCAGGTCCTCCTGCCCCACCACTCCATCTTATACATGAGCATTTGGGTTGTTTTCCTAAACGCAGAACTTTTGATTCGTCTATGTTAAACTTAGAGGCTGGGTGCTGTGCATGAAGCAACCCAAATAAGTCCATGTTTTGTGGAGCCATTTATTAAAGAGGGCCATGTCCTCTCCTAGAAAAGTGGGCTCCTTTGGGGAGAAAGGCAGGATATGATTTCAAATAACAGTAATAGTAATAGAGACTGATCTGGGCCCTTGTGCAATTTTTCTGCAAACTTGTATACTACAGACTTTCACACAGTGTAGGAAGAAAACATTCAAAATGTAGCAAGCTCCTCAAAACAGCATCTGCTTAGGTAGCAGATTGAAGAAATATATTCTTAATTCCATCTTTCTTTGCTTGCTGACATCAGGGGCCCCTGCACAATTTTCCCCAGGCATAGATCTACCTGCTGGCTTATTCAATGAAGACAGCTGTGACAGTCGCTAATGCCCCAAAGACGGGGAAGGACACAGCATTTTCCAAAATGCTAATGAAAGAAACATGCTAATGAAAGCAAAGTTATTAAAAAGACCTGCCTGGTAACCAACATTATCAGAAGCCTTCGTGGTTGTGCCACAGCCTGCAGATGTCTGTTCTGGCAACAACCAACAAAAGGGCCTTTTCTCTGGTGGTGCCTACATGCTGGAATGGCCTCTCCCCAGACATAAGATAGGCATCAACTTTGATATAATTCCAGTGTGTGCTAAACCGTTATTGTTCACCATGACCTTGGCTGGCTGTTGATGCTAGCAACTGTAGTACTGTAAGTATTCTTACTGACTGCTCCTTGCTCAACTTCATTTTAATTCTATATGTTTGTATTTTTGATACTAGTGAGCACCACTCTGAAATGCTTGCATTACAGGTGGCATATACATATCTCAATAGAATGAAAAAAATAAAATTCTAAGTACAAGTGAAACCAACAGCAAAATCTTGCAGTGTGAAGTGTTTGCATTCAGGGTTCCAGCTATCCAGCCATGCCCTTTTTCAGAAAACTCCATTCCATCCTCCCTTCTATTTTCCATTGTTGTTTTTATCCCTTCAACTATCAGGCAGCATTCTGTGCCAGACAGCTTTGCTCTATCATCAATGGGTTGTTTTGAAGGTTTCTCCACCTTAGGTGTTCTTTCTAAATATTTTATCTTCTTCTGCAAACTTTGGGTTTCCACATCCCTCATGTCTGTGGATGATCTACATAAAGATTATCATTCAGAGAATGACTTTGCTACTTATTTATTTATTACATTTATATACCGCCTCATAGCCGAAGCTCTCTGGGCGGTTTATAGCAATTAAAAACATTAAAAACAAATATACACATTTTAAAACACAATTAGCATATATAGGACGTCACATTCATGGAACGTATGAGATGCTCTCAAAACACATACCATCCACCACTTTGTAATATGAGAGATGCCATATCCTCAAGATCCCAGGCAGCATATGTTTCTCTGTGGTACAGATGTTGAATGGCTACTGTGGTTAGTGGAGAACCAATAATTGTAGGAGGTGCCATCTGTCTTCCAGAGGCAGCATAGGAAAAACATCCCTGTTCTTGTGATGACTGTTAGGATGGCTGACAGTTGTTAGGCGATCTAGGGTTCGTTTGTGTTTTGGACTGAAATCGTTTTAAGTTTGTTCATAAGAAGCTGTATCTGTCCTTACTGGAAGCCTGAGAACACCATGGGCCCTTTGTTAGAGCAGTAAACAATAATGTACACCCTTAAGACAGAACCTGAATAACACACATCACAACCACCTCTCTACAGGTGAATTTAAAATAGTTGTAGTTACAGGGTTCATTTAAAAAAAAATAAGCATCTGAATCTTTTTTAAAATGTATTTTCGACAGATTCCACAGAAACCTGATCTTCCACAAGGGCTCATACTTATCTATTTTAGACACAGGGTTCTAATCCTAAGCAAATAGTCATGCATAATAGTTTTCCCCAACAGGGATGTTTGCATTAAAATTCACATCAAGCCAATTCAATAGGGCTTGGATGAGCACGGGGATGCACAGTTCCAATGTGTGTCTGTATTGGTGATGCTGCAGTGTCAGGGCTGGGCTGTGTACTGTAAGCCAGCAACTGGAAACTGGGAGCCACAGTCAGACACAAAGAGTAAATTAGAACAAAAGGAAAAACCAAGAAGCAAGGTCAAAGAGAAAGCCAGAAGTCAGGACTAAAAAATAACCAAGGATGTAGGAACATGCCAGAATTCAAGAATACCTTGGTGTTCTAGCAAGGCACAACTGGAAAGGGAATCCCTTTGGTATTCCTTTCTTCCTAGAAGGATCCAATGGTCAGCCTGGGTGGAGAGAGTCAGGGAGCAATCCTAACTATGGGAAGCCAGCGTAATTTATGCCACTTTAATTTAACCTGGTGTAAAACACACCAGATTCAAACCCTGTTCAGAAGAGAGGGTACTGCCGACTGAGCTGCCCCAAGACTAGCAGAGGGAAAACAAGCCTTTGAAATAAAATTTGACATTCAGCACCCTTTTTGCCAGTGTAAGTTCCATCAGGTTGCCAGGTCATGTGACTGAGCTGAACAGAGATAGGATCCAGCGTAAGTCACCCCCTGCCTGGTCTCGCCCCAGGCACACCCCTGGAATACCCCTTGTTTTAGGACTTATTCTAGTCTCAGCTGAGCCAGGATGCGGGATTTATGTCAGCATATTCCTGGCTGAGCCAGGGTTGTGTAGCTATGCTGACATCACCCCAGCTGAGCCAGAGATCCACCAGATCCTAACTCTTGGATTTGGATTGTTCCCTAGGTCAGGAGAAGCCACCACCTGCACTTCAGTGGTTCTCCACAAGGGGCAGCTGGACACAGATCTAGCTGTGAAAAGCTGCTTGTATGCATGGAATTCTTTTCTGGATCACACAGCAACAATCTTCATTAGACTATCATAGGAGTATATACTTCCAAATACTGTCTTGGAAGTTGCATTATATTTCTTGAGCTTACATTCACAAACACACATATATACACACACTGCAACCAATATCATTTAATTTGAATTTAGATTTTGCCCTGAACAAAGAGTTATGTGACCTGCAATTTTTTGTACTGCCAGATAATGATTTACTAACTCCATTTTGGGGGTTAAAGGGAGCATGACCTTGCTCCGTATTAATATTTAAAGATTACCTTGTGCATGAAATCAGATGCTAACAGAAGTCTCATAGGACTGGTGAGCTTTCTAATCTTTTGAATGAAGCGGTGCCACATTGCAAATATGTCTTGCAAAATATTCAAGCCACAGGATATAACAAAATGTTAAGCCAGCAGGAAGCATGTCGTGAAATTTTCAATCTGTACAAGCAGTTTGGCAATAATCTATTTTTAAGTGAATTGCAGTACCATGAAGGACATTGCTTAGCATTGTAGCAAAGGCCAACAGCTTAATCTGAGAGACCGCAGCAAGGAGAATAATTCCCCTAGTCAGTCGTAAATGCATTTAGTGCCCTTTTCAAGGTAATGAACAGAATTGACTTCTTTGAAAAGAAAAAAGGGGGGACCCTCTCAAAGTTTACTTATAGTTTGTGCAACAGTTTTGCACTTGGGGGGCGGAATCAGCCTTGAAATGTTTTGAAATTACAACTGATTGCCCCAAAGCAACAGCTGCTGACAGTGTTTATATCACACACACAAATACAAATTGTGGCTGTGTAACTATAAGAACTAGCAGGAACAAATAAGAGAAACCTCTAGCTTCTGTTAACTTTTCTGGGTAGTTCAAATGCAATGGCGGCTAGTAGCTCCATGTCAGTGGAGCAGTGGAATCCACTCTGGGGTTTTCCAGGAGTCTATCCAAAAATCTATCCCAAAGTAAATTCCAGCACCTTGGACAGCTCCTGGAAAACCCCAGAGTGGATTCCACTGCCCCACCGACATGGAGCCACCAGCCTCCACTGTTCAAATGTCCTCTTCACAGTTCCCATTTGTCATGCTTGTGGGAAGAGTTCGCTGTCTCTTTAGGAACTGGAGAGCCATGTTAGTCTCAAAACAGACCAAAAGCAGTCAGTAGATCTCAGTGACTGAGCAGCAGAAAACAAGTCCTCAGTTTGTAGTCTTATACCTAACAGCGTCTTATGTTTATAAAAAATAATAATAAAATGCTTTGTTTGGCATCAGAAGCCCAGCAATCTTAAATAAAACAAAATAGCTAACCTCAGTGTAGCATAAATTGTTCTAACAGACAGTTAAATTGTAATCTGATGACCAGGTCGTTTTTAAATTGTATTTGCTGTGCTTTTACTTGATGTGCACCACCCAGAGAGCTTGCTATGGGCGGTATAGAAATTGAATCAAATAAATAAATAAATAAATTGCAGGCATGGGGAGCCTGTGTCCCTTCAGATCTTGTTGACATCCAACTCTCGTCAACACCAACCAACAGGCCAATAGCCAGGGCTGATGGGAGTTACAGGTCCCCCCATTTCTGAATTAGCAGATAGGTGGGAGAGGTTAATTCAAATGGTAGCTCTTCAGATTGCTGCTTGTCCTCATATTTCTGTACCATCAATATTATAAATTTTTATTTGTATAGTTTAAATGGGGACTCTTTAACCAAGTCTAGGGATGGGGGAGAAATTTGATTCAGTCCACATTAAAAGCGGAATCTATCAAATTTTCACTTTCTCAAACAATCTGAGAACCAAAGCACAGACTTTTTTCCAAATTAGCACTTATTCGAACTTTTTGATGCAGTTCTCCAACCAAACAGTGTTTACAAAAATGTACATATTAGAGGAAAGTGTACACAAAAATGGATATGTTGGTTAAAATAATATACAAAAATGCATTATATTAGGAGAAACAGCTTGTGTACGTTAGTCAAAACTGCATACAAAAATTAGAAATTAGAAGAAATTCACATTAAAATGCTGGAGAATTTTTATGAGGATTTTTTTAAAAAATTGCATATTGCTGCAGAAATATGGAGAACTGATTGAAATTTTGGAGAAATGGGAAATGGAGAGAACCAAAATGGTCAGATGAGTCCAACCCTGAGTCCCATTCCCATCTCAAGGTCCTTGTGGTGAGGGGACAGGGCAGCAAGTGAGAGGAAAGACTTCTGCCAGAGACCCATTCAGCACAGAAGCAGTGGGCTAGACTGAAAAACGGTCTAATCTGATAAAAGGCAAGTACCTATGTACCACTAGCACCATTTCTGGCCAGTTTAGAGAAGTGCAATTTTCCATCTCAATATATATATATGAAACAACGGAAAATCCAGACACTCACCCATGCCTGCTCATAGCATGCCAGTTAAGCCCATGTTTATAACCATGTTGAATACTAGTAGGTTGCTATCCACTTGGAGAAGTCAGATTCTGGAAATCTCTCTGCTTCTCTCAGCCTCATGAGAGCTCTGTACATGAGATCTTCTGCAGGTTGAATAAAATATATTTACAGTTTCCCACTGGCCCCCAGATTGATCCAATCGGCTCAAGTGCTGACACCAATCTAACAGTGGCAGGCTGCATGCATGCTGCTGTACATGTGGATAATAACGTTCTAATGCACCGCTTTTTGGATGTGGGGAGATTAATAAGATCCCTGTATGGAATAAGGTACAGGATTTACAAGTATTAACAAGTGCTCACCTGATACAGGAGATCAGCTTGAAGGGTTGAACTCCATCTCTGGGCCGCTGCTGTTGGAGGCAGGGGAGGAGACAATTGTTGCCAATTCCTCCTTCTCCCTGTGTCCCATGAAAAGGAGGTGGTGCTGAGGGCTACAAAGGGAAGAAGAAATGAATAAAAATCATCCATTCCATCAGTTGGAGCCTCTATTGGATCCCAGTCCCTTCTCGAAATGGCAGGAGCTCCTCCATTTGTGGAATGAGAACTCTGGATCCAGCTCATATGAAACATATTCCTGCTTATAAATTGCTTGAGGCAATAACATCATGGATGTTGCTTTTCTTGCTAATTTCCATCTTGATCTTTCAATTCCCTCTTTTTCTTTGATTCCTCCCTTTCTTCCCCACTTCCCTCATTGCAAAAATAATCTTCCCGATCTTCAGAGAGGGTATGTAATGAGATACAACCAGAGAGCAAAAGTTAGCATAATAAAAAAATTAGTTGTAACCAAACAAAGCAACAAATATGATGCTCTGTGTGTGAGAGAGAGGGGAGGGAGTTCTTTACACTTTCTTCATACTTTCTATGCCTTTTTATAGTGAAGGTGAACCATTAGCTAACAAATATTTTCTTCAGTTTGATCTATAGATGTCAGTGCCTTTTTCTACAATTTCTCCAAAAGAGCATATGTTGGTTAATTTAGTATTCTCAATGCCAATTTGATCCCTTTCAATTTCATACTAGTTTTTCCCTTCAAACAATTAATCGGACTATTGCCAAATGGCAGAAGGCACTCAGTGATTATATACTGTAGGGAAATGCAGTAGGTTTAATTCATCTCTTCTCTACAGGCCAAGGAACAGGGGAGGGTTGAACAGGCTGAATGTAAGGCTTTACCATGATGCTTTTCATTGAAAACAGCCAATGCACCTAGTTAATGGTAATTTAAAAATACCTTAGGTTCAACTAGAGGTGGTTCCGAAAGTTCCGTCACTCCCTAGGAAAAAGAAACAAAATGCACAGTTATGAGATGGGAGATTTTTGGCTCAGCAATACTACATGTGAGAAAGATCTTGGAATTGTTGTTGATAACAAGCTGAATATGAGCCAACAGTGTGATGTGGCTGCAAAAAAGGCAAATGCTATTTGTTTTAGGCTTCGTTAACAGAAGTATAGTTTCCAAATTGTGTGAAGTACTAGTTCCCCTCTATTTGGCACTGGTTAGGCCTCATCTTGAGTACTGCATCCAGTTCTGGACACCGCAGTTTAAGAAGGATGCAGACAAACAGGAAGAAGTTCAGAGGAGAGCAATGAGGATGATCAGGAAACTGGAAACAAAACACCTTGAGGAGAGACTGAAAGAACTGGGCATGTTTAGCCTTGAGAAGAGAAGATTGAGGGGAGAGATGATAGCGCTCTTCAAGTACTTGAAACGTTGTCACACAGAGGAGGGCCAGGATCTCTTCTCAATCATCCCAGAGTGCAGGACAAGGAATAAAGGGCTCAAGTTACAGGAAACCAGATGTCTAATGAACATCTGCAAAATCTTCCCAATTGTTAAGAGCAGCACGACAATGGATCCAGTTACCTAGGAAGGTGGTGGACTCTCCAACACTGGAAGCCTTCAAGAGGCAGCTGGACAGGCACCTGTTGGGTATGTTTTAAGCTGGATTCCTGCATTGAGCAGGGGGTTGGACGTGATGGCCTTATAGGCCCCTTCCAACTCTACTGTCCTATGATTCCAGGCTCTCCCTCTGCTCAAGGCTTCTTGGGTTGTCATTTGCACAATTGCAAACCCCTTCACATGCACCTCCTTGATGGTTTGGAAACATTGGAATAAGGTCTTAGTTCCCAGGGAGGTCTCCATTGCTCCCTTCCCTTGATCACCCAGCCTTCTGCTCACAAGATACATATTCAATTCAAGGGCTGGAGTGAACGAGGCTTACTTTGAATAAGACATCCGGTGGAGAAGGAACAGAGGAAGCCGACTTATACTGACTCAGACCACTGATCCATCTAGCTCAGTATTGTCTACACTGACTGGCAGTTGCTGTCCAGGGTTTCAGGCAGAAGTCTCTCCGGGCTCTAATTGGAGATACCGGGGGTTGAACCTGGGACCTTCTGCATGCAAGGCAGATGCTCTGCCAGTGAGCTATGGCCCTATCTCAGACAGGTCTCTGTGTGTCAAACTAAGGGGCTTGCGATATAATTAATTCCTCATTATGAAAAAAAAATCTTTTGTTTAAGAAATGGTTGGGTGGAGGAGCAGGCTTGCACTCTTGTACTTCCTTTGAGCATGTATGTCCTCTGGCCCAAATTTGAAAGGAACAGCTTCTTTTCTTTTATAAGCTTTTGATCGACCACAAGACGGGGTCAGCTGATATTTTTCGCAGGGCCTGGGCAGAGGATCTATGCATCCAAATAGACAAAGCCAGTCAGAACAAATTATTGGTCTCTGCCCCTGCCCCATCAGTGAAAATCACATCAGCTTATATTCAGGAGGCGACACTTAAAACCTTGTTGTGCTGGCACTGAACCCCAGTTTGCTTATCCCAAGTAATGGGCACTGTGTCGCCGATGTGCTGGAGGGGGTGCGATAGCTGAGGATCTCTGTTGGATATGTGGTGGGAGTGCAAACACATTCAGCAATTTTGGGCATACATTTTTCATATAGTTTCTCTGATGACAGCCCAAATCATTAACACCAGACCCAGTTCTGGCTCTAATGTCGTTAGAATGCGACAGAAACCCTAAAGTAGTTCACAGGGAATTGGTGGCAATGCTGATGGCTGCAGCACCAATGGAGGTCGCCACGCACTGGAAAGGCAGTGTCGGTGCCTCCCGGATGGGCTGGCTGGGAAAGGTGTGGGATATTGCGCTCTGAACATTTGACTCGGTATAGAAGAGTTGTGAAGGGTCTCGCAAAACCCAGGCATTTTGACACAACATGGTACCCTTTCATTCACTAAGTAAATCAAACTGATGGAGAGCTCCAACCCGTCCCCCCTCACATGGCTCTTTATGGCAGTGATATGTCTTTTTGAACTAAAGAACGATCGTTTCCCCTTTTGTCTGCTGTACTCTGCACTTCTCTGATTTTGTTGTATTACCTATTAGGGGCTGGGACTCTTGCATCAATTTCTGTAGTAGCACTCTACACTAGGTTTTCTTGTGTTTTCCTGTTGCATTTGTTTATGTATGCAGCTGCATTCTATGTTTGCAATGCAAATCTAATAGAAATATATATTTTAAAAAATAATGTTTACATAAGAGCAAGGTCATGCACATTTTCCAAGATAACCGCCTTGGAAGACAGTCTGGAAACATCAGTGGATAAACTGATGCTGGTGATGCCCAGCTGTTGAGCACCTACTGGGCACCGTGATGATATTGCACCAATTTTAAGATGTCTGCATTACCAGTTTGTTTCTGAGTCCAGTTCAAGATGCTGGTTTTGACATAAACATGTCTTGATTATCTCAAGGAGTGCCTTCTGCCATATTTTTCCCCTTGAGCACCGTGATCTGCAGATGAAAGAACAGTGGCAATAGCTTTAAACTGGATGAAAGCAAAGCAGCAGCAAATACATAAAGCATAGCTCAACCAAAGCAGCCAATACAAAGCAGAAGCACAAAGGCCATGCTGGCTGGGCCTGATGGGGATTGTAGTCCGAAACACTGGAAAGGCACCAGGCTGGTGAAGGCTGCTATAATAGTACATAAATAAACCAAGTATGCATTCCTGTGTGCATGAACAGCTGCAGATGTGCGCAAGGCCTGTGAGTTGAACACAGGTGTTTTGTTGCCCAAAGTCTTCAAAAGTGAAGCAGAAGTTATATAATGCAGCGTGTTTTATGGACAGTCCTCCAGTTCTTGTCCTATTCTGCCCTGGTCACGTTCCTACTGCTGACAAATGTCATCATTTCCATGGTGACAAAGTGGCTGCTGACAAAAATCATCATTTGCACAGTGGTGTTGATCTCAGCTGTTAGTTTGGCATGGGACCTGAGCCATCTCACCACCATCTGTAGCTCAGTGACACAGCACTTTTTTATATTCAAAGGGCATCCAGAAAGGACTAAGACAGACTCCAGTCTGAAACTCTGGACAGCATAGCTTATGCTGTAATCTGAAATGATTACTAATAAGTGACCTCTGTCGAAGGCTGCTAAGGATTCTGTTGCTGTAGTTCAGTGGTAGAGTACATGCTTTGCGTGCAGGAAGTCCCAGGTTTGATCCACAGCATCTCCAGGTATGGCGGAGAAAGACTCCTTTGTGAAATCCCTGGAGAGCTCCTGCCATTCAGCTACCCTTCCTCAAACTGGTGCCTGTGATGTTCCTGTATTAATGTATATATGGTAAGTGCTGTTTGTATAGAAGATATGTGGTAAGTGGAATGAAAGAGGAGGGGGGAGTAAATGAGCAGTAGAATGCTGGATGATTGGCTGAGTGTTTGGATGGCTGAGAGTATAAATGGAAGGATGACAGTTGAATCTGGGTGGACGTGAGTGGGTTGTTTTGGTGGAGTTTGGAGGTGGGTGTGAGTTGGTGTATGTCAGGAGACTGTGGAGAAAGAGGGAGGTGGAGTTCGGATTAGTAATAAGTCAAATATCACAGTAATAGATGAAACCATAAGCTTGTAGATCATTATCAAAGTTATCTTGTTATTAATGCTATTTAATAAATACTATTTTGGTTTACCGAAGGCCTGATCCTTGGCTGGGGTTTCACAGACCAGAAGGGAGGGTAAGGTAATAACCAAGGCTGAAGGGAAACAGTAACAAATGGTGGCAGCGGTGAAGAGAAGATAACATTATAAGTATCCAGAGCAACCCCGAGTTATGAGTTATCTGCATTGATACAAGGGGGTTGGGAACAGCATAGGCATGCAGTCACGAATGTAACCGGATAGAGAGACTCAGGCAAGGTCTCTGGGAACATTGGTTGTAGAACGTGACTGGTGGTGCTGCCTAGCAGGGGGATCTATTGAGATCTGGCTAGAGCGGAGAGAGAAACCATAAAAAAGGACAGTCCGGACTGGTGGAGTCCCTGGTGGTGCCTAGTGAAAGGCAGTAGCCACGAGCAGGTAGGAACCTGACAGGGAGAGCCAGGGAAGGGCGTCACAGTGTCCTCCAGATGTTTTGGATTAAAATCCCCATCATGCCTGACAATTGACTGTGCTGGCTGGGACTGATGGGAGTTGTAGTTCAAAGCATCAGGTTGTGGAATGGTGGCATAGACAATACTGAGCTAGATGGGCCAGTGGTCTGTCTTGCATTTTAGATTTCTAATCATATGGCTACAAGTTGCATAGGAACGTAAGGAAGCTCCTGATACCCGATCCACTATGCATCCATCTACCCCAGTGTTGTCTGTCTACTTTGATAGGCAGCACTAATCCAGCATCCCAGGCAGACATCTTTTCTATTGCTGCTATCTATTCCATTTAACTGGAGATGTCAGGAATTAAATTTAGGACCTTCTGCATTCAATGTATGTGCCTGAACCACTGCACTCTGGGACTTCCCTGACTGTTGGCACAGCAGTCCTTTTACCAAATCCTATACATATTGGCTATCACATTGGCTCTTAGGATTAGGCCATAGTGCAGTTGAGTCTCAGATAACACAAAGCTGTTTAGTGTAAGGAACTCACGTAGCTGAAATATTTTGCAATATCATACAATATTCATATTTTGGATAGTTCTGATAATATAAATGAAATTGAACTATGTGATAAGGTTTCTGGTCTGCCGAATTCACTTACTGATTTCTCTCCTCCTATTCATATTTCTAAACTTTTTTTAAAAAAAAATTCCCATTAAGTTCTCTTTAAATACCCTTGCTGCTGGTTCAGTGAACTCAACAAAGAGTGATCACAATTTGTTAAGATAAATATACACTAGATCATGAATGTTTAATGAACCAGGCTTGGAAAATAAAGGATAACATCTTTTTTATATGAAAAGAAAGTGAGCCTCTTTTCCATAGTGAAATTTTGTTGAGTAGGAACATGGATGTTATTTTGAATGTTTAGGATACCTGATAAACCTTCCTAGTTGAATTCAAATAATTTAGGAAAATGCTACAAAGTAGTCTATGATTTCCATCTGTTAACAGTAATAAAAAGTACTTTTAAAAAAATCTGTTTAAAGTAATAAAAATCTAATTACAGAGTGGAAGAATTTTGGTAAGTAAATTAATGTAGATTTCTCCCTCCAAACAAAAGCCCTTGCATGAACATTACTATTGTACTGTGTTTCTGGCATAATATGAATAATTATGGGTGTCACCACAAGGTGGCACTCTTGAGCACAATCTTCCAAATAGGTTCTTTTTCTCTCCGTTGGTGTGTAAGCAAATGTTAATCTTTTGCAAAGATAGGTTTGTTTTGGGCACCACATTTCTGAATATATACTGAGGACAGTGTCTACAGTCACCCTGCCTTTATCTCTTTTCTTGAGAACAAATTGGGAAACAGATATGATGCTGTGCTGAAGTTTCCTGAAACTGAAGGTCTCTGTCTCAAAAATTATATACACATATGCAAACTCACAGATTTATTTATGTATTTATTTATAAAAGTATTTCTATACCACTATCTCATGCAACATATCAAGATGGTGTACAATATATCTATAACTGCCACCTTGGTAACAGCATCATTACATTTGTATGTTAGCAGCTGAAGGTGGAAGCCAAAATGTTTTGCTAGAAAAATAAAAACTTCTGTTTTGTTAATCACAAATATCTAACTATCCATCTATCTATAACCATAAAAACAGTACAAAATATTGATTAAAATGACTGGCTAATCAAGAAAATTTTAACAGCTGCATAAAAAGGTTTTCAAGGGATGCCTGAAAGTCAATAGCAAGATCACCTGCTGAATCTCTGCTGGAAAATATTCCACAGCATGGGACCAGCAACACTAAATGTAATAGACATGGAGAATAAATTGGATTAGTTCACATTTAAAGGCCACTTACCTAAATCTCACTCGCTGAAACAATACAAGAACCAAAATACAGCCCATCCTTTGAAATTCGCACTTCTCTGAATCTTGCAATGAAGTTTTCCAGCCAAGCAACATGCACAAAATGCATTTCCTCGGTAAAGTATCCATAAAAACGCATATGTTCATGGAAATAACATGAAGGGTAGAGATAAGGGGGAAACTGGATTCATTTCACATTTAAAGGCGAATCTGCTTAATTCACACTCTCCAAAACAATATGTGAACTGCAGCATAGCCATCCATTAAAAATCACATTTCTCTAAATGCAGTTCACCAGCCAGGTAACATTTACAAAAATGCATATACTCGTGAAAATAGCATAAAAAATGAATTATATTAGGGAAAATTGCTTTGGAAAAATAAATTGTGCATTGGGGAAAATTGCCTACAAACGTGTATATTAAGAGAAATTCACACTAAAACGCTGTTAAATTTTCATGAGGACTTTTTTTTAAAAGGGAAGTGCAAACAGATGTGAAGAACTGAACTGAAGGGTGGAAAAATGAGAAACTGAAATTGACAGACAACCTAGAAGGGAAAGAGATGTTTGGAAGGAGTATTGGCTGTGGAAACAGCATAGATGGCCCAAGGCAGCCAATCAAAATGGCATCCCTTCCTGTTCTTTTGCACAGGCCTTTTTGAAATATAAGGCAGGAGCACAAGACCACCATGAGTCAGGCTTGTCCATCTCCAAATCAGCCACCTTTAATGTTATATATATATATATTATGTAACTTTATATCCTACCTTTTTATATCAAACTATACACAAAGTGGCTCAGTAGCAAATACAGTAAAGAATAAAAGACCACAGATCCAGCAATTTAAAAGAATACAGAACATTCCAATATGGTAGAAGGCATCAGTAGGATTTAAAAGCATTTAATGTAAGCACTGATACAGGTCAGCATAAAAGTTTGGCAAGGTT
Organism: Rhineura floridana; assembly: GCF_030035675.1. Classification (NCBI taxonomy): domain Eukaryota; kingdom Metazoa; phylum Chordata; class Lepidosauria; order Squamata; family Rhineuridae; genus Rhineura; species Rhineura floridana. The sequence continues at coordinate 125,493,910 of NC_084485.1, read as the reverse complement.
ATACAGACGGTGTAATCAGGAACAGGAATCTAGACCACAGAAGTTAAAAGGTACAATGCAATATTATTGACAACAAGTATATTTCATTGGCCTGCAAGATCCAAACCACAACAGGAGACATTCATTACCGAACAGTATGGCTCATTTTAACCTAGCTTAGCACTTTCAGCAAAGGGGGATGGCTGATTCTTTCAATCTTTGGATGGAAGTGGGGCTCAAACATTTTCCCATCAGTATAGGTTTGGCAGACCATCCTATAGTCCATCCACTAGGGCAGCCTTTCCCAACCAGTGTGCCTCCAGATATTGTTGGATCACAATTCCCATCTTTCCTGACCATTGGCAATGCTGGCTGAGGCTGATGGGAGTTGTGGTCCAACAACATCTGGAGGCACACTGGTTGGGAAAGGCTGCACTAGGGAGTACTTTTTAAAAGTCTAAAATTCACCTTGTCTTGAAATAACAGAAATAAAGCTAATTATGTTTGATGGCTGTTGCTTAAATGCATCCTTCAGCTAGCCGTTACTTTATATATTTTCAGTCAGTATGTAGCAACAAGCCCTTCCTATGCTATCCTGCAATATTGAGGTCATCTAGATAATATAGTGCCAGCAAATCAACCCAGTGGTTGTTAGGAGACCCCTATTCACCTCACAAACATATAGTTCCCAGAGTTCTCTGGGAAGAGGGATTGATTGTTAAACCACTCAGAGAATTATAGCTCTGTGAAAAGAATGGGAGTCTTGTATCAACTCTCAACACCCTTAATGAACTACACTTCCCAGGATTCTCGGGGGGAATCCATGACTGTTTAAAGTGGAATAATAGTGGAATAAATGTGTGGTGTGAATGTGGCCTCTTTTATCAAAGACCACCCATCTTTACTCCCGAATGCTCCCATCTAACATCTCCACAACACCTTTCTTCCTACAGTGACCTTTTGGTGACTGGCCTGGCCTGAAGGCACTTAAACCCTTCTTGCCGAAAGCAAGTAGGCTAGATTAAATGTTCCCTACCCAGGCTCCATCTAAGATGACTAGCTTAATTTCCAGTCAGATATTTTTTTTAATTGTACGCTCCAAGCAACTGTGATTGATGCTTAATGTATCATGCTTAATGACATCACTTGAGCCCGCCCCGGGACATCACTTGGGCCTGCCCCGTGACATCACTCGGGCCTGCCCCTAAAATCTCAGGTTTTGGGATTCTTCTGACCTGGCAACCCTACCTGGTCCCAAGCTGTATAGGGCTTTGTACACCAAAACTAGAACCTTGAACTTGGCCCGGTAGCAAATGGGCAGCCAGTGCAATTCTTTCGGCAGCAGGGTAACATATTGGCGATACCCTGCCCCAGTGAGTAGTCTCACCACCGCATTTTGCACCAGTTGCAACTTCTGAACCAACCTCAAGGGCAGCGCCACATACAGCGCCTTACAGTAATCCAGCCTGGAGGTTACCAGTGGACAACAGTGATCAGGCTGTCCCTGTCCAGAAACGGCCGCAGCTGTCTTACCAGTCAAAGCTGGTAAAACGCACTCCTAGCCACGGAGGTCACCTGGGCCTCTAGCAACAAAGATGGATCCAGGAGCACCCCCCGACTATGAACCTGCTCTTTCAGAGGGAGTTTTTGTGATGTAAATTGCAGCTCTGGTGGGTAGGGGATGCAGCATGAGGACTGCAGGAAATGGGAGTTTAACCTGTTGGGGTCCTGACAAACCACTATTACCAATTTTCCCAGTACAATTTACAAAAGCAGGGAGGTTTCCATTTGTACCAATGGAGGCTTCCTGCCTGCTGCACATGTTGACTTGCAGCCCAATCCTATGCATGTTTACTTAAATTCTGTGGTACTGATCAGAGCTTGGAAGATTACTTTTAGAAAGTAATAAATTACAGTTACAATTACTTGGCCAAAAAAGTAGTAATTACAGTTACAGCTGCAATTGCTCTGAAAGTAACTGATTACTTTACTTTTTCTCAAAAGTAATCACTACAATTACATTTCAGTTACTTTTTTAATAAAATGCCTACAAGGTGCTGGCCTTGGCAGCTTCACATCTAAGTAGCCTAAAACAATATTAAAACTAAACACACACACACAGGGGGTAGTAGAAGGGTTCGAATCCCCACATAGCCATGAAGCTCACTGGGTGACCTTGGGCCAGTCACTGCCTCCCATGAAAACCCTATTCATAGGGTCACCATAAGTCAGAATCAACTTGAAGGCAGTACATTTATTTTTTTATTTTGAAGAAGATGATTATGATAATGCAGCATTTCAAATTAATTCTGTATGACAAGCATTCCATGCCAAGCTTGGAAAACCAAGGAGGAGGTATAAAATGTAGGCAAAAATACTTTTGACAAAATGCCATTTATCCTTTATATCTATATGTATAATTAACACTACAGCTGAATGATGTATGTAAAGTATTTTTCTCTTTCCCTTTTTATTAGTATTTTAGTACTACTGCTAAAGTTCTGATGAAAGAATAAAGCATTCATTAGCCACATTCAAATGTTTAGAACACATCACATAAATTCCACTGAAGTTGGAGTTTTTGCCATAGAAAAGGCAAAAAATACATACCTTATGATAGACAATAGACAATAAACTATTAGAACTAATATAAAACCCTATTGCTTCTCATTTGCAAATGTTGCAAGATCTAAGGTAACTCTAGATCATGTGAGTTCAGGTGATGCATGTTATGTAAATTTGTATAGATATTAGCAGAGATTGTCAACAGTCTGAGATGTGTGTGTGCCAATGTGTGCGTTTACCTAAGTGGCAGGCTTTTACCCTGCACTGAGATCACTGAGACTTAAGACTTAGTAAAATAAGAAAAGCTATTTTATTTATAGAAATACATAGTAGATAGGAAAGGCATACCTAGTTCTAACTAACTTGGAGGCGCAACACTCAAGTTTGGGAGTTGTCCTCCTGGCTCAGGAGGGAGAGAGCAGAGACAAAGGTGTCTCCTCTCGCTTGGATTACTTTATTGCTTAACTGCATTCTGTGTTTGCCTCTGTAATTCTCACTTTTTTTTACCCACTGTTTGAATGTCTTTTGGGAATGCCTACTGATTATTTGTTATCATTTTGGGCTGATTACCTTCAGCTATTATCTCACCAAAGTTGCATACACATGACAGATTTAAAGCACATTTCCACCACCACCCCAAAAAAGAATCCTGGGAACTGTGGTTTGTTATGGGTGCTGGGAATTGTAGCTCTGTGAGGAGTAACTACAGTCCCCAAGATTCTTGGGGAAAAGCCATGTGCTTACATGTATGGTGTCTACTGGGAGACTCTTACAGATTGATTCTATACTCCCAGAAGTAAATCCTATTTACTGCTATGGGAATTACTTCCAAGTAAGTATGCCTGGAATTGCAGCTTTTAGGTCATGCTTAATAGCCACCTTGTATCAAACTGAACAGTTTCCAATCAGATTTAAATACTAACCACTTAAACTGGTCAGAGTGTCATTCCCTCTATTTCTGAAGCTCAGGTTGGAAGTGTTGTTGCTTATGTAGCCATGGTATCACCATCCATACCACACATAATAAGGAGTATTAGTGGGCAAGAGGGAACCCCAAGTGTTGCAGTATATAAAAAAGTGAGAGAGAAAACAGAAAGGGGATGACTCCCAAAACAGCCCAAATGAGTACTGAGCATGCTCTGTTATGAAATGCTCAGTGGCTGTGTGAGTGAGTGAGTGAGTGTGTGTGTGTGTGTGTGAGAGAGAGAGAGAGAGAGAGAGAGATGTCTCAGCTAACAGAAAATTATAGAATAGTAGAGTTGGAAGGAACCTTTAAGGTCATCGAGTCCACACCCCTGCTCAATGCAGGAATCCAAGTTAAAGCACACCTGACAGGCCAATTCCCCCCACAGAACTCCAGTCACAGAATTGTCTGAGAAGAGGGGCTGACTGTTAAATCACTCTGGACATTGGAGCTCTGTCAGGAGAATAGGAGTCTCCTAATAACACTCAGCACCCGTCACAAACTACACTTGCCAGGATTCTTTGGGGGAAGTCATGACTGTTTAAAGTGGCATAAATGTCTGGTGTGGGTGTGGCCAGAAGGTCATCCAGCGAGTTCATGGCTGTGGTAAGATATGAACTCAGAACGTCCCAGCTGCACCCAGCATGGAACTACACTTTCAGCAGCAAATACCAGAAAACCAACTAAATGTGTGCTGTCAATGTGCAAAGCATTTGCTGGGGTGCATTTGGGTAGGTGAAGCAGGAGATAGATGGAAGGGGCTGTTTTCCATGCCTGCCACTTTACCAGTGCAATGCCCCATGTTTTTCCTTATTGACCTCCATCAGCTAGGGAAAAGTGGCCAGGGAAGGGGTTGCAGATAAAAAGTTTCAGCAGCAAATTACCCCCTGTCATCACTTCTCCCTAACAAAATGCCCCCCACATCAGTAGCAGACACCAGCAGGAAAGTTCTTTTTTGAGTTGTAATTCAGCTCTCATTCTGTTAATCCCCAAACTACACCAGTTGTCATTTTGACCTACATGCATAAGGGAGAAAGACAGTGTAAAGGGTGTGCACAAGGGGGAGGGGATGACAAAGGATTTAGGACTTAAAGATTTAATATTCCATGGGTAGAAAAAAATACCCTATGCAAATGTCTATATTATTGCAGAAAAGTTCAGTTCTACATGTTTGCCATCTTTTCCTCAAGCACAACTGTTTTTGAGATAACACTCTTATTCTCTCTTGCCCTTCACCAAAAAGCCATGTTAGTTGTCCAGTATGTGAAATGACTGCAAGCAGGTGCAGCCCAAGACATTTTGCTACTTGAAGCAGAAGAGCAAATGGTGCCCTGCCCCCAAGTCAAGGTCATAGTACCATAGCTTGAAAAGTTATGTTGGCATTTGAGGCAGAAAATCTCACAAGTACCTCTTCCTGACAGTAAATATACAACAACCAAAAATTAAAATAGCTAATAATTTGTTGCATGGTGCCCCAAATTAGTTGCTTGGGGTAGTCATCTCTTGCTGCCTAGTGAGAGTCACTCTATGAGAGGCACATAACTGAAGCAAAACACACAAACAGAAGTATGAGACTTCACCTACCTCCTAGTCTCTTGCCAGTTCCCAATTTTCACCCTCTCTGGAGGGGTGCAAGGACAAGCGGAGGGGATGCAAAGAGGGTGCAAGGACAAGCGGAGGGGATGCAAAGAGGGTGCAAGGACAAGCGGAGGGGATGCAAAGAGGGTGCAAGGACAAGCGGAGGGGATGCAAAGAGGGTGCAAGGACAAGCGGAGGGGATGCAAAGAGGGTGCAAGGACAAGCGGAGGGGATGCAAAGAGGGTGCAAGGACAAGCGGAGGGGATGCAAAGAGAGTGCAAGGACAAGCGGAGGGGATGCAAAGAGAGTGCAAGGACAAGCAGAGGGGATGCAAAGAGGGTGCAAGGACAAGCAGAGGGGATGCAAAGAGAGTGCAAGGACAAGCAGAGAGGATGCAAAGAGGGTGCAAGGACAAGCAGAGGGGATGCAAAGAGGGTGCAAGGACAAGCGGAGGGGATGCAAAGAGAGTGCAAGGACAAGCAGAGGGGATGCAAAGAGGGTGCAAGGACAAGCGGAGGGGATGCAAGGACAAGCAGGGTGTGCCAGGAAGAGTAGAGGGGGTGGGCGAGCAGGCTGAGGGAGGCAGGACGAGCGGGGGGGGCAGGGAGAGTAGGCTGGAAAGGGTAACACATACACTCACCTCCACAGCTCTTCACTTCCATTCTGCTGCTTCTGCCTTCTACTCCTCATTGTCCTCCAGCTCTGTCTGACTCTCCACTTCCTCCCTCGTGCCTCCATAGAGCACGAGGGAAGAGCTAAACAGCGCAGAAGCCCAGTTTGAGGCACATATCTTTCCTCCACCATTCCACCAATCACAGCAGCAGATGATTTCCCCTGGTTTCCCCCCCCAGTAACGTCCAAATGTAACGCAAAAAAGTTACATTTGCAGCTCAAAAGTAATGAAATTACCACTCGTTCTGTTACATACAAAATGTAACGAAGTTACCCACTCGTTATGCAAAATAGTAACAAATTACAAGCTCTGGTACTGATGTAAATTAGCTGCACTTAGTGAATAGGAGCTGGAGCCTAAGCTCACAGTGTGACATTGGACAAAGGCCCACCGTCCTCTGAAAGATACCTATTGGGAGAACCGAACATGATAACCCATGTCGCAAGATTAAATATATCATGTGATATACAACAGCCATTGATCCTGCAATTTGATCCACCAAAACAGATAGTTTAAACATAATCTGTAAATTAAATTAAAAGCATGCTCCATGCTTCTGAACCTCGGGCATTTTCTTCCTTTTTAGAGCCAAGAAAAGAAATCTTGTTCTCATGGTTAAACTGTGAGGCCAAAAAAAAAAAAAGGATTTTCAAATGAGTCTCCTAAGACTGAGGTTTTAAACTAAAGTTGCATCAATTACTGGCTGTTCGTTAGACCAGCTCCTTGCTGAGTTAAGGTCTCTAGGCTTTCATCTAACCCCCCCTTCTCCCTGTTTGTTCTTCAGACAAACACCTCCTCCCTCCACCAAAAGTATGCAAATACATCATATATTTCTTTCTTTGTTCGGAAACACATACAAAAATTTAAAAGGTAATAAATGATACAGCAATAGAGATGTACAGCTTCAGGCTCAAGGAAGTGCTTTCTTTGACACTTTGTACATGAAATGTGTAAAAAAAATTAAAAAGAAATTAGGAGAGAGCCACGGGAAGTAGAAATTCCATAATAATTTAAAAGGAAAAAGGAACTTGTTAACACATGGCACGTTATTTCCTTCAGAACTAAGCCCCCATGGGGACCATGGTCCTTACTACTTAATCGCTGCAGTAATTAGACATGATGTGGGTGAGTATTTAATTGAACAGTGAGTCATTTCAGATGTGAAAGCACTTTAGCATAACATTTCATTTCCTTCTCTTCATGTTTCAGGGTATGATTAAATACATACTAACTTTGGGGGGGCAGGGAGAACTCAGCCAGTTAAACTATTAATGGGCATTAAAAACTCTTATTTGTTTTCATTGATTGTGGAAAAGAGCAACAGAACTGCATAGTCAACAAATTAATAGCAACCTTATGCAAATCAGGTTATGTGCAAACACATTGAGAATCCCAAGAATCTCCACTAATATATCAAACACAGTGTTTTGACAAGCACTATGCAACCCCCCTCCCCTTCTGAGCTTTCCCCCCTACCATTCTGATCAATTAATAAGAAAAGAAATTGCATTCAAAAATTATCAAAGGGGAAAGACAATTTCACTGAAATTCTCATAGGTAAGGTGTAGGGATGGGTGAATCACTCATTTTCCTTTCTCTCTGTTGCTCATTTTTTCAATCTTAAGCTCACATTTCCACATCAGTTTGTGATTTTTGTTGTAAAGTCCTCATGAAAATTCATCAGCATCTTAGTGTGAACTAATATACATATTTTAGTCAATTTTGCCTAATACAACCCATGTTTATGTTATTTTTGGTCCATATGCATTTATATGGACACCTTGGCCCACTAGGTGCATTTGTGTGCACATTCTTTGACTGTAGAACTGCCTTGCACAATTCAAAGAGGTGCAGATTTCAAAAGATGGCCTGCGTTTCACTTTGCACATTGTTTCAGATAGTCCAAATTAGGTTGGTTCAACTTCAACTTTGAATGGAATCAAATTTCTCCTCCATCCCTAGTAAGGCGCAGGGTTTTTGTTATGCTTACCTCACTTTCAAGGTGGCCAAGGGACGTTTGTGCTGTGTTCTTTCTTTCTTTCTTTCTTTCTTTCTTTCTTTCTTTCTTTCTTTCTTTCTTTCCTTCTTTCCTTCTTTCTTTCTTTCTTTCCAGTGGCCTTCCTGCCTGGCTAGACTTTCGGAAAACCCTATGATGTCCTTGGCTAGGCTTTCCTACAGGAATGGTCTCAGGCTATGGTCTGAAGGCATGTGAGGCCACCCCCTTGCTAAAGCTAATCAGGCTGAGTCAGGTCAGTGCCTGGATGCGAGACCACCTGGGAAACACATGTATGTTATCTTGGGTTCTATGATGAAAGAAAGGCAGGGTATAAATGAAATAAATAATAATAGGAAGGTGGAAGGGCTACCTGCCATGTTCCTGACAACTGTACATTGCTTTTTTAAAAAACTGAAGTCTTTTTCACTTTTAACGAAATCAATTTTTTTAAGGTAAAAAGGAGGACTCGCCTTAAAATCTGCAAACACAGCAATCTCAGATGCTCAGTAGCCAGCTTCCCATATTTCAACTGATGTCCCGGGAAAGCCATCATGAGGTAACTTCTCTCGTGGTTTGTTTGTGGTTTTTTTTTCAGATCAGGAGGTAAGAATTGGGAATGGAGGAGAAATTTGATTAAGTTCACATTTAAAGGTGAACTTACCTAACACGTACTTTCCAAACCCAGCCATCCCTTGAAATGTGCACTTCTCCAGATTATTCAATGCAGTTTGCCAGTAATGTGTATAAAAACGCACATATTCATGAAAACAACTACAAAAATGTTTTGTTTTAGGGAAAATTGCTTTGCAAAATGCTAGGCAAAATTGCCTACAAAAATATGTATATTAGGAAAACTAAAATGCTGATGAATTTTCATGAGGACTTTGCAAACACACACACACACAAACTGATGAGGAATTGTGAAGAACTGAACTTAAGATTGGGAAAATGAGAAACTGAGAGAAACCACAATTGACAGATTTGCCCATCGCCATATTAAACAAATGTTCAATGGATGAAAGAAGAAAAACCACCCACACCACCCTTGGCCACCTGACAACGATATGGTAAGCTCAACACAGCACCTGTTAAAATCTTAAAGAAATTGTAAAAATACAATAAAGCGTCTTGTGAATGAGACAGAGAAAACAGAAACCTGTTCTGTGCAAATATAACTTGTGAGAAATTGGAGGATAGGTTTCAGCACAGCACAAGTTTTCACACTGAATAGTTTTGACAATGAATGTCGAGCTTGAATCCTAGCAATATTGTGGCACTGTGGGTGTGGTTCCCACGTTTGAGAAATTGGTCAGTTGCCTGCTCTGGGTGGGGTTGCACTCCTTCTGAAGGTGCAGGTATGCAGTCTGGGGGTGCTTCTGGATCCAGCTTTCTCACTGGAGGCCGAAGCAGCCTCAATGGCTAGAAGTGCCTTTTATCAGCTACACCTTGTATGACAGTTGTGACTGTTTCTGGACTGGGAGAGCCTGGCCACGGTCGTCCAAGCACCGGTAACTTAAAACTGGATTACTGCAATGCACTTTTTGTGGAATGGCCCTTACACTTGATCCAGAAACTGCAGTTAGTGCAGAATGCTGCAGCATGGATGCTGACAGGAACGAGACCCAGTCAGCATATAACACCTCTGCTCAGAGATCTGGACTGGCTGCAAATTGTTAACAGGCTAAGTTCAAGGTGTCACTGTTGGTATATAAAGCTCTTAACAGCTTGGGACCAGTTTACTTGCGATATTGCATTACGTGCCCACCTAACTGCTTCAATCTGCAGAACTGGCACTGTTACAGGTGCCACATAATATTCATTTTGCACTTGTAAGAAATCATGCTTTTAGTGTAGCAGTACCAACACTTTGAACTCCCTGCCTATTAATATCAGGCAAGTGCTTTGGCTGTATTATTTCTGTGTCTGCTTAACACATTTTTGTTGAGGTAAGCCTATCCAGATATGTTGGTGTGTTGGATCTCTTTTCAATTTACTGCTGATTTTAACTGTCTTTTGAATGTTTTAATTACTTGTTTTTATCTGTTTATATTGATAGTTTTAATATTTCTTGTAAACCCCATAGAGGTTTTGTTACAATCAAGCGGTGTATAAATGTTGATAAATGGAAAAACTGATATGGGATTTTTTATGTCCTCTGTATTGCAGGTTGCTGCATTCAAAGGGGTGGTTCCCACACCATAGTGAGTGTGAGAAGAAACCATGTGTCATCAACCTGTACTCTGTGGGTGCTGTGGCGGAAAAAAGGCCCTTCTGTAATCCATTTTTTTTAATTCTCTGTAAAACCAAACTGCTTCCCTAAGGGTAAGGTATGACAATCACATACTCCTTCCTCCTCCACATACAGGCCAATCCAAGACATTTTTTGCCTGCAAAACTGCAAATGATGTCTCATGGCAGAGCAAGCAAGGCTGCCCAAGTTATTTTGGCACCTGAGGCAGAAAATCGCACATGCTCCTTTCCTGAGGAATAAAAATACAGTATTAAGAGGGCAGGTCAATCTTATGAGGGCAAGAGGTGAAGGAGAAGGAGCCGCCATATCCAAAACTCTGTCAGGCTCATGATGGCAAGGCAGCCTTTTCCTTTTCTTCTTCTTCTTCTTCAGCTGTTTTCTCTCTCCAGATTTCCCCTCCCTTTTGTCCCACATAACTCCAGGGTTGCTGTACTTCTCTCTCTCTCTTCCCCTCCCACCTTCTAAAGGCATGTCAGGGACATGGAAAGGCTTTGGATCTGATGGATCCAAAGCCTCCTCTGGACCACTCTTGAAGTGCCATTCCTGCTGTTGGAACACTGATAGCAGAACTGCTTCTGGAAATGCTTGTGAGGATGGACCTCTCATTCTCTGTCCTGGGGTGCCCTTCCAGAAACCATAGGATTTCATTCTAAATAACTAACAATTTGCTGCCCTTACATGACACCAAAAATCTGCTGCCTGGGGCAACTGCCTCACTCTGCCTAATGGCAGGGCTGGTCCTATAATACCCATTTAGTGTACACGTGCAGGCCACTTCTGAATAGAGCTAAAGGAAGTTCAATATTCAGAAGATCCCTTAAAGTAGCCAGCACATAATTTGGAAAGCCTTGTGTGCCATTGAGCATTGGCACACAAAAACTTAGAAGGGGGAAGGAGGAGGGACCTTTGGCCTCCTGGATGTTGCTGAACTGCATCTCCCATCAGCCTCAGAGAGTGTGACCAATGGCCAGGGACTCTTGGAGTTGTAGTCCAGCAACATCTGGAAGGCCACAGATTCCCCACACCAGACTTAGAACACATCCTCCGTCTGTATAATCTCAGAAAATGTTGCAGTCCATATGAGACAAGGATTGCTAAGCCACTGGAAGAAGTTTTGAAATAGCAAACAGGTTCTTATTTTAGTTTGCCTGTTCTCTCCAGGTTCATCTTCTTGAACAATATAAAATTAGCATCCCACAAGTGGCTGAGAAACAGAGAATTAAACATGCTGGTGTCATTTGGCCGCCCGGAATCAAGTATCATAGACGATATGAAATGACTTCTCACAATCTTGGAGCACACAATGGGGGATCTTTGTGTTGTTATTTGTTTAAGCCCCTGCTGCCCTTTGGCACTTTTGATTGCAATCGGTGTTTTTCAAAACATCAATTCAAAATGACATTTTTTGAGTGTTGCTTTCATGAATAGCTTTTGATGAATAGATGGTTCCTTTGAAAGGTTACATGTGGACAGCAGAGCTAGGGCACAACTGAGCTGCATCTTTTCCCCTCCCCCACTCCACCCCCACTGTTTTGACCTTATGAAGGTGACCATGGCACATTTTTCTGTTTGTTGTTCAGACTTAAGGCAATGACTTTTTTTAAAAAAAGAAAAAACTGGTAAAAACAAAAATATTCCACTTCTTGCCATGAATTCAACTCCCATTTCCTGTGCTGAAACAGAACTTCATTAGAACTGAGAGTCACTGGCCCAGTTCAGATGTTCAGAAATGCTCATAAAAAGCAAAGGTAGGCATCAGGCCTGGCTCCAGCAGTGGCCCAGGTGGGGCACTGGCCAAGGGCCCAGGAATGCAGAGAGGTCCCTCAAGGATCCCAGCAGAATGGGATCTACTGCTTGTTGCCAATCCTATCCTATTCCAATGGACAGGAAGTGTTCCCCCCCAGCTTCTCTTTTTATCTGATTCATGACAGTGGAGGGAAAATTGATAGGTTAATACCATGGAGTTGAAAAGCTGAGCCCAGAGGATCTCCTCAACTTGGCAACCGTCTCATTAAGTCAGTGATTCTCAAACGGTGCACCGCAGCACACTGGTGCACTGCAAGAGGTGGCTAGGTGTGCCGTGAATATTATTAAAGTATATTTTAAAAATGAGAAGAAACCCATTTGTATAGAGATTTGTTATTATTATTTCATTAAACTTATAGACCGCCCCATAGCCGAAGCTCTCTGGGCGGTTAACAAGAACAAAACAACATAAAAACACAATAGCATATAACACATTAAAACGCAATTAAAATACAGAATATTAAATTAAAACAATTCCAATACATACATACAAACATGATTAAGATGGTTAAAATGATTAAAATGCCTGGGCAAAAAGGAAAGTTTTAACCTGGCGCCAAAAAGATAGTAACGTTGGCGCCAGGCGTATCTGCTCTGGGAGGTTGTTCCACAATTCGGGGGCCACCACTGAAAAGGTACTTTTCCGTGTTGCCACCCTCCGAGCTTCCCTATAAGTAGGGACTCGGAGGAGGGTCTTCGATGATGAGCGTAGTGTATGGGCAGGTTCATATCGGGAGAGGCGTTCCAACAGGTATTGTGGTCCTGTGCCATGTAAGGCTTTGTAGGTTAAAACCAGCACTTTGAACCGGGCCCGGAAACATATAGGCAGCCAATGCAGGCGGGCCAGAACCGGTGTAGTGTGGTCAGACCGTCTAGTCCCCATTAACAATCTGGCCGCTGCATTCTGCACAAGCTGCAGTTTCCGAACTGTCTTCAAAGGCAGCCCCACGTAGAGCACATTGCAGTAATCTAATTTCGAGGTTACCAGCGCATGAACTACGGAGGCGAGGTTCTCTCTGTCCAGATAGATATATTATTACATCCATGATCAATTAATAGCTAGGCTAGGCCCTAAAATATATTAATAAATTTTAAATTTTGTACACAAAGTGCACCAGAAAATTTTTATATGTTTTACAGTGCGCCGCGAACCAAAAAAGTTTGAGAACCACTGCATTAAGTGCTGATGTTGGGATGGTCTAGGCTAGTTGCCTCCTAATTTCTGTAGTATTAACCCCTTAAATGCCTTCCAGCAGAAGGGCAGAAGGAAAGAGCAGTGGCAGCAGCTCCAAGCCAGACTGGATCATGAAGGAGCAAAGGAGGAAGAGGAGGCTTCCTTGCATGGCGTGCTCTGCTGCAGGGCAAGTGGCAGGGGCTCTGGAGCCATGGCAGGAACGCCCCCAATGAACTTACAGAGGTTTGGCATTCCTTCTCTCTCTCTTAGGGTTGTCAGGCTCAGGGCCTGAGACTGATTCTGTATCTTTAGGAGAAGAGAAAGTCAGCCAAGTGCAGGTGTCCTTGCCACACTGTAATGGGAAAATTCTCCCTTCCCCCTGCACAACTTTTAAAGATACAGAAGACCTCTTGGAGGCCGGGCCTGGCAACCTCTGTCACCCCAGGCTTTCTGTTTGGTTTTTGTTTTACTTTAAAAGGGTGAGGCCAAGAGGGAGGAAGAGTGTGGTTTGAGGAGGAAAGCAAGAGGGCAAGGGGCCCCCTGATAGCCTTTGCCCATGGGCCCCCAGAAACCTGGAGGTGGCCCTGGTAGGCATGTTGGTTCATAAGAAGTATGGATGAATTCATCATAAGATTTATTTATTTATTTATTTTATTTAATTTATATACTGCCCTAAGCCCGAAGGCTCTCTGGGCGGTGTACATAAAAGGTAAAAGCAAGCACAATATATAAATACAATAAATACAATAACTCAAGAAACAAAAACACAAAAACAATACGAAAACCAAACAACATCCAGAATACAACATAGTAATAAAATACTGTAAAAATACACTTTAAAATACACTTTAAAATGCCTGGGAGTATAAAAAGGTTTTCACCTGGTGCCGAAAAGATAGCAGCAGATGAATTGGTCTCCTACTGGAAGGAAGGGTGGGATGTAAATAAATAATAAATAAAATAAGAAGGAAAAACACCCCTGCAGAATCCACAGTTGGGCAATACCGTTATTGGGACCAACTAAAATATCAGAAAAGTATGGCAGATTTTCTAGTTCTTCAGAACTCTTAATCAAGCAAGATGTTCCACAAAGTGGGGGATGAGAGGGACAAGGGGGGGGGGAAGCAAAAAAAGAAAGAAAGGCATGAGGTCAGCTTGTATGCTCAGTTGCAAGATAGAGACTGAAGCCTGAGTAAACTTCTACCAGGTGCTACAGACATCAGGTTAGACACCTAGGGCAGTATTCAACCAACTAATTGTACTAGCCTAAGGATTAGCACTGGCACAATTAGACTTTCCCTCCATACCTGCCCTGAACCATTCCCAAATCTGCTCCAGACAGTTGAGGGGAACCCCCAGAATGGATTTGGGGGTGTGGGGTGGGAGAAATGGGGGAAAATGTTCCATTGCACGAGGAGAAATCCTTTCGCTGACAGAACCATTTGCTTAGCACTACGTCAACTACTGCCCCTAGAATTCTGGGAGATTAAAGCCTGGCTTGTTGCCCAGATCTGTTCCAACCTTAAATGAAACACACATGTTCCTGGGTAGGCAGAGAGCAGCAATAAAGAGAAACATGGCTGCCTTAAATTTATGTATGTATGTATGGTATGGTATTTATTATTATAATTTATTAATTACCCTTCCTTCCAGTAGGAGCCCAGGGCGGCAAACATCATAAAAACAGACTTTAAAATACATTACAACAAAACAACTTTAGAAACATCTTTTTTAAGAAAAAGCTTTAAAAACATCTTTTTTTTAAAAAAAAGGCTTTAAAAATATCTTTTAAAAAGCAATTCCAGCACAGATAGAGTGGGATAAGGTCTCTACTTAAAAGGCTTGTTGAAAGAGGAAGGTCTTCAGCAGGTGCCGAAAAAGGGTAGGTGCCACAACACTAAAGGTCCACTTCCTATGTTGTGCAGAACAGATCTCCTGATAAGAGCATAGTGATCGACTGGGTATATAAGATGGTATTTCAGGTATCCTTGTCCCAAGCTGTATAGGGCTTTGTACACCAAAACCAGCACCTTGAACTTAGCCTGGTAGCGAATAGTGTAATTATTTTAGCAACAAGGTGACATGTTGGCAATACCCTGCCCCAGTGAGCAATTTTGCTGTCACATTTTGCACCAGCTACAGCTTCCAGACCAACTTCAAGGGCAGCCCCAGACAAAGCACATTACATTAATCCAGCCTGGAGGTTACCAGTGCATGCGCAATAGCAGTCAGGCCATCCCAGTCCAGAAATGGCTGCAGCTGTCTTACCAGCCAAAGCTGGTAAAAGGCACTCCCAGCCACTGAGGTCACCTGGGCCTCTAGCAACAAAGATTTATTTATTTATTTATTTATTTATTTATTTATTTATGTATTATTTGATTTATATCCCGCCATTCCTCCCAGCAGGAGCCCAGGGAGGCACACAAAAGTGCTAAAAATACTTTAAAAATCATAAAAACAGACCTTAGAATACATATTGTTTTTTTAAAAATTAAAAAGCAATTCCAGCACAGATGCAGACTGGGATAGGTCTCAACTTAAAAGGCTTGTTGAAAGAGAAAAGTCTTCAAAAGATGCTAAAAAGATAACAGAGATGGCGCCTGCCTAATATTTAAGGGGAGGGAATTCCACAGGGTAGGTGCTGCCACACTAAAGGTCCATTCCCTATATTGTGCAGAATGAACTTCCTGATAAGATGGTATCTGCAGGAGGCCCTCACCTGCAGAGCACAGTGATTGACTGGGTATATAAGGTGTAAGACAGTCTTTCAGGTATCCTGGTCCCGAGCTGTATAGGGCTTTGTACACCAAAACTAGAACCTTGAACTTGGCCTGGTAGCAAATGGGCAGCCAGTGCAATTCTTTCAGCAGCAGGGTGAACTGTTGGCGATACCCTGCCTCAGTGAGCAGTCTTGCCACTTCATTTTGCAACTGCCAGGGGGCCGAAAGACAATCACCCAATGCTATTCTCTGAAAACAACCCTGGAGATGAGATTGGAACCATTGTAAAACAGTACTCATCTCACCAAGTCAGCCCAGCAGGATACCATGGTCAATGGTACCAAAAGCCACCAAGAGATCAAGTAAAAATAACAGGGTTGCATTCCCCCTGTCCTCCCGATAAAGGTCATCCATCAGGGTGACCAAGGCTGATTCAGTCCCATAATCAGGCATGAACCCAGACTGGAATAGGTCAAGATAATCTGTTTCATCCAAGAGTACTTGCAACTGCTGTGCCACAACCCTCTCAATCATCTTTCCTAAAAAAAGGGGTATTTGCGACTGGGCAGTAGTTGTCACAAACCAATGGGCCCAGGGTGGGCTTCTTCAGGAGCAGTCGGATCACTGCCTCTTTCAGGGCAGCTGGAACCACTCCCTCCCACAATGATGTGTTGACCATATGCTGGATCCACTCTGTCAAACCCTCTTGGCAAGCTTTAATAAGCCAAGTTACACTCCCTCTGTCCCTCTCCCGACATAGGTCATCAAACAGGGCGACCAAGGCCATCTCAGTGCCCGGTTTTGGCACTGAGACTGCCTTGGTCGCCCTGTTTGATGACCTATGTCGGGAGAGGGACAGAGGGAGTGTAACTCTGTTGATTCTCCTTGATCTCTCAGCGGCTTTTGATACCATCGACCATGGTATCCTTCTGGAGAGGGTCGCGGAGTTGGGAGTTGGAGGTACTGCTTGGCAGTGGTTCCACTCCTACTTGGCGGGCCGTCTCCAGAAGGTAGTGCTTGGGGAACATTGTTCGACACCGTGGGGTCTCCAATGTGGGGTCCCGCAGGGGTCGGTTTTGTCTCCCATGCTTTTCAACATCTACATGAAGCCGTTGGGTGCGGTCATCAGGAGTTTTGGAGTGTGTTGTCATCAGTATGCTGATGACACGCAGCTCTACTTCTCCTTTTCATCCTCTTCAGGTGAGGCTGTCGATGTATTGAACCGTTGCCTGGCCGCGACAATGGACTGGATGAAAGCTAACAAACTGAGGCTCAATCCTGACAAGACTGAGATGCTGTTGGTGGATGGTTTCTCTGATCGGATGGTGGATATATACCCTGTCCTGGATGGGGTTACTCTCCCCCTAAAGGAGCAGGTTCGTAGTCTGGGAGTCTTCTTAGACTCTTCCCTTTCATTTGAGGCTCAAGTAGCCTCGGTGGCACGGAATGCGTTCTACCAACTTCGGTTGGTAGCCCAGCTACGTCCCTATTTGAGCAAGGAGGACCTTACATCAGTTGTACATGCTCTGGTAACCTCGCGTTTGGATTACTGCAATGCGCTGTATGTAGGGCTGCCTTTGAAGACAGTTCGGAAGCTACAGCTAGTGCAAAATGCGGCAGCCAGATTGTTAACAAGGACCAAGCGGTCCGAGCACATAACACCTGTTCTGGCTCACCTGCACTGGCTACCAATATGCTTCCGGGCCAGATTCAAAGTGTTGGTATTAACCTATAAAGCCCTATACGGCGCGGGACCACGATACCTGTCGGAACGCCTCTCCCGATACGAACCGGCCCGTACACTATGTTCTACTACGAAGGCCCTCCTCTGGGTTTCGACTCACAGAGAGGCCCGGAGGGTGATGACAAGATCTAGGGCCTTCTCAGTGGTGGCCCCCGAACTCTGGAACAGTCTCCCCGAGGGGGTGCGCTTGGCACCGACATTGTTATCCTTTCGGGGCCAAGTTAAAACCTTCCTCTTTTCCGAGGCATTCTCATTTTAATTTTAATTTAATTTTAATTTAAGCTAACTTAATTCTAAATTTGTTGTAATTGATTTTAGATTGTTTTATTTTTATATGTCCTTGTTATATCATACTGTGTATTTTATTGTATTTCTTGTGTTCACCGCCCAGAGAGCTATTGCTAGTCGGGCGGTATAAAAGTCTAATAAATAATAAATAATAATAATAAGAGAGGCAAGGGTCAAGAGGACACATTGCTGGCCACACCTTGCAAGCATTGCAAGCACCTTGTCTACGTCATCAGGTCACATCAACTGAAACCGATCCCAAGAAGTTGCAGCAGACATTGCACTGGACACCTCACTAGGGACTACAGTAGATGTGGATGGGGCATCAAGATTGCTACAGAGGTGAGCAACTTTACCCTCAAAGTGCCTTGCAAACAATTCACAGTGAGCCTCCGAAGGGTCTAAACTCAATTTCCTGGAGTTTAGTAAAGCCAGGATTGATTTTGGATGGTGTACAAATTAAAAAGAAGCCAAATTATATAGCATTGTCTAGTGGAAGGAGGGGATGTGAGCTTCAAAATGCAAAGTCCATCTTCAGGTGGTGGGAATTATCCTCCTATGTTGTAGATTCCGCCCTGATTCTCATGGTTCTTGTTATCCCTCTCATGCGATTCGCTGTGGCATGCACAGAACTGACAGCTGCTTCACAAATAGGGATGGGTGAATCTGTCCATTTTGGTTTCTCTCTGTTTCTCATTTTTCCAATCTTAGGTTCAGTTGTCCAATGTCCACATTGGTTTGTGAACATTTTTGACCGTCAGTCTTCATGAAAATTCATCAGCATCTTACCATGAATTTCTCCTAGTGTACATGTTTTTGTAGGTAATTTTGCCTAATGTACATGTTTTTGCAAGCACTTTCCCCCAAGGTAATGCATTTTTGTGTGTGATCTTCATGAATATATGCATATTTCTTGCACACTGTACTCTAGTATATGTATTTCTGTACATATTACTTGGCTGGAGAACTGCACTGCAAAATTCAGAGAAGTGTGAATTTTGGAGTGTGTTTCAATTTGCTTAACGTTTCAGGCAATGCGAATTAGGCAGATTTGCCTTCAAATGCACACTGGACCAAAGTTCTGCTCCATCCATATTAGGGGATGCTCCAGCTAGGGATGTGCTAGAATTCCACCCAATTTGGAATTAGAACTGGATTTCCATTAATTAGCCTATTCTCTATCACTGTGGATTAGATTTTTATGTAGTGATTTCCCACAATTATTTTTGAAAACAGATTAAAAAAAACCCCTCTAACTCTCTGATCTTATTGATATTTCCTTTAAAAATATAAATATTAATATCTATATTTTGCGAGGAGAAATCCGGATCGGTAAAAGCAGTTCCTAGAGAACAAAGAATGAACCCAAATTGATACCTGCCTGTTAGTTTGACAGAATGCTTTCAAACCGGCATTGGCTGATGGATCCCATCCCTATTGACAACCTAGCTGGGGTGACACAAAGGTTCTGCTTGTATGAACTGGCACCAACTTATGGGGATTATGCACGTGACCACACAGTCAGGCACAGTGAACCATTTCAGATGTTAAATCACTTCAACATTGCATTTTCTTCTCCTTTTCCAGTTTTGAACCTCCTTTCCAGTGTAGATTTGCCAGGTCCTGCTCCTTACCTGCCTTTCACTACTCTTATTAATTTAGCTTTTAAAGTTCAACATAATTCCTCCCTGTCCTGTCCCCACATACCCCTAAATCTCTTGTGGTAGCTCCCCCAACCCTCTAGAGCAGATGTGGGGAGGTGTGGAGCACGTGTGGGAGAGGAGGGGGGGAAGTTCTGTTGTGCAAGCAGAAATCATTGCCCTGACAGAATGAGTTAGCTGGATACCGCCCAATGGGTTTGTCTTGTGAGTAGACACAGAAAGGATTGCATTGCTTGGAGATTACTTTAATAGAAAACTGTGAGGTGAATAGTAAACTAAACTAAATGGATTGTACAAAGCATTTGTGGCTTGTTCACTCAACATTTACATGCAATCCTCACTGTGTTGTGAAACCAGCATTGGCCCACATCCTCTTACAGTGGACTCTTGAGGTCCACACTGGTCGTTAGAACTCGCCCAGAACTTTAGCAGCCATGTGGGAACATCCCCTTCAGCCTTTAAAAACAAAAGAGAACCTTTGGCTTTCAAACACATCATCCCTTTGCCATTTGAAAACCCAAACATGATGCAGAGTAACACAGAGATGAAAGTTAAAAGGAGCATTTTCTTTATTTATTTCATATTTATGACATATTTTATTATCCTTACTCTTCCTCCAGCTGTGAAAAATAATCTCCATAGAAATCGGAGTTTGCTGGTTAGTCTTAGGGGTAAAGTTAGCAGTGGTCCAATCAGATTGCAGCTGGTTCTGTATCACACAGCTTTTATTACCTCAACCTCTGGAGAGCCTAATTACTTAAGTTTTTCTTGAATAAATTTAAGAAGCGGTCACAGTCCATTTATTGAAGAAAGTCTATTACCTCTGGTGTAAAAATGTTTTTGCTAGAGGTTAGGATAATCACAGTCATCTGGGGGTGCTCCTTATTACAAAATGGCCAGGTGACCCCACACACACACACACCAAAATTGTATACACTCTATAGAAAACCTGCATGGTTGCAAAACCCAGTTTACATCTGGTGATTGCTGGCTAAGGGTGAAGGCAAGTGCAACATTTAAAGAGACGTCACAGTGTGGGTTTCACCTGCAGTGTGAGCCTGGCTTCCCAATTTGGATGACAGATGTACAGTCTTTTTTTAAAAAGTGGCATTTATGCATTTATATATATATTAATTCATCTTCGTCTTTGAATTTTTTTTTTTACAAAATTAAGAATAATTACAAAGCTGTTCTGGGGATTAGGGCAGGAACAGTGTATGGCTGGCGTAATGGGGATGCTAACCGACAGGCCTTTATCATGGGCACAAGACTATCCTATTTTATTTTCCTTCAAACCCAGTTGAACCTTATTTCAACCTGAACAAACAAAAAACCTCTAGAACCAGCTTTATTGTTTTTAATCTTTGAGAGCACTTCCCAATGTGTGGGAGGAGCAAATGTGTCTTTGAGAACAGTAATGGTGCTATCCAGTGGTGTCTGGGCCAATTGGGACTGGTGGGGTGGAAGACAGGGCAGCCAATGCATTCTAGTTTTGTCCCCAACTTCTTCCTTGCTGAATGCTATAAGGGCAACACTAAGAGTAAGGAGGAAGAAGCTGACAAACTGGGCCACCCCCTGGACTGGTTGTATGTAAGAAGGCAGTCTGGTGAGGGCTGACTGAGGGCAGACCAAGGTGGGCAGGGCAGTGCCTCATCTGCCCAAATGGACTGGCCTCCTCTGGTGCTATCCAGCCACCTCTACCTCTCTTAAAGTGTTCTCCCTTGTTTTCCCCGTTGCCTCTTTCTTCTGCCACCTAGAGCCTTTTCAAATGCACCATTTGTAGTGTTGAAGCTGCTGGGTTGGGGGGGATGGATATTTTTTCTGCATGCTTCCACACAACATCATTATCATTCCATCGCTATTCTGGAATACTTCAGTCATCAAACCACTTTTTTCTCCTGTTGTAAAAAAAGATCCGCAGTGATTCTGCAATATTTTCATTGGGTGGAAGGGTGTGTGTGCGCAATTTCCCGCATTTTTGATGGTGATCAAAGTATGTGGTTTAAGCGTCACTCTCCAATCCCCCCCTCCACATCCTTCCTCTGCAATGCCATTATCCTCATTTTTTCTTTCCCCTTAAGGGCAACGGCACATCCCTCACATCTTTTCCTGGCCCTTCACCATATTGCACCCTGCTAGGAAAGGGACCCAGCGTTTTCAACCCCCATCCCATCAGGAAAAAGAGGGTTTTTTTAAAAGCTACAGAATGCTTCAATACCAATTACTGCCCAGCTGTAGAATTTTGAAACCTGTGTGAGTTTCTGCAAGACCTGCTCCCTGCATTTCTGACTGATTTCCACCTGGCCTGGAAGGGCGGGGCCCTGTCTTTCTCCAGCTACAAAAGCAGCAACTGCTGAAGGGGCCAGAGACCATCTACCTGTGTGAGTTTCTGCAAGACCTGCTCCCTGCATTTCTGGCTGATTTCCACCTGGCCTGGAAGGGCGGGGCCCTGTCTCTCTCCAGCTACAAAAGCAGCAACTGCTGAAGGGGCTAGAGACCATCTACCTGTGTGAGTTTCTGCAAGACCTGCTCCCTGCATTTCTGGCTGATTTCCACCTGGCCTGGAAGGGCGGGGCCCTGTCTCTCTCCAGCTACAAAAGCAGCAACTGCTGAAGGGGCCAGAGACCGTGTGTGTGTATGTGTGTGTGAACCTGCTGCTCGGGATGTCTATAGACTACTGGGGTTTTGTTTTGTATCATATGTTATATTTTACTCTATGTTATATTTTAGTCTATGTACGCCGCCTAGAGTGGCCGTTAATTTGGCCAGATAGGCGGCCTAGAAATAAAATTTTATTATTTATTATTATGATGATCATTTTGTTTTTGTTTAATGACCTAGTGGACAAGGAAGGCTAAAAAATGATGGGCTGATGGGATTTCATTGACTTCTAATCTCACAGTGCTCTGTTTCTAAATTACTAATTCTATCAGGTGATTAAAAATGATACCCTTTTCTCCTTTGAAATGTGTAATCGTCTTCCTCCCTAATTCTACCTACACTCCCTCACCCACACAAAAGTAAAGCAGTTCTGGCATTGGGCTTGTATGCAGAAAGTAAGCAATAGCTGCAAAACAGTCTCAATTTTCACTCATTAGGCCATTTTAAATCACCAGAGTACCTTGAGTTTATGACTTTGTGCCATATACATGTTTCCAGTTCCACAGGTGATGTTCTTTCCCCCCACAGAGTTTTTCCTTTTTTAAATGCATATATTACCGAGCATGTTATAAAATGCCTTGTTTTTCTAAAGCGAGAAAAAATCTCATGAGATAGGATTAGCAAAACACAACTCATTATTTTATGCCTGTTGTAACCGAACAAAAGGCCCCCAGCCCCCCAAATTGTGCTCCATTTGCCAAAGTGTAATTTGAATGTACCAGGGTCGATTGGATGAAGAAGCGACATAAGATGCTGTCCTAGGAAACCTACTTAAAATAGGGACAGTAGGGTTTGCAAAGAACTAGCAACAGCAAAAAGAGAAACCTAGTTTTGGAACACATTTTGATTATAATTCAACAGTTGCAGCAGTTACATGTAATATATATATTATGCATAGTTTGCTGTTGAGATAAATATATATAGGGTTAGTTAGATCCAAACTTAGTTCTCCACAAACTGAGCAGCTCCTTCCATCTACAGAAGGCTTTTGACCAGCTGTCCCCCCCTCCCATTGAAGCCTGCCACAAACTGTTCCAGGAGGTTCCCCCACCTTCCAGAGCAGAGTTCTGAGGACACAAGGGTCTGTGAAAGGAAGAGATAATCAGCAAAGGTTGCATCATCCCCCTTCCACTGTGGGGATCATCCCCCAAGTGAAACTCTTCTCAAATGGTGTTTCTGTTGGTGGGAACAAAGTCTGGATCCACGCCATATTGGTATTTATTAGTTCCTTTAATGACCTCAAAGGAACATTCAGGGGAGGCTATCCCATTTTATCTCCATACCAACCTTGTTAGGTTGTTTAGGCTGAGATACAGTGAATGTTCTAATACACTACACTGCCTTCGCAACGCAAGAAATTCCTGGAGGAAACCAATGATCTCGGTCCCTTTCAGTCCAGCTTCTGGCTTGGTTTGGGGAATGAAACTGCCTTGGTTGTGCTATGGGACAACCTACACCAGGAAATGGACAGAGGAAGCATTTGATACTTGACTTGCATACTGTCTGATAGTAAAACAGCTGGCAATGTTCATCTCTGGTTTTACTGATAAAGAACATGTATTTAATATTTGACAGTTGGCAGCTTATGAGATTTCGTACTGGATGCCTGCCAAAATCAAAACTATCAAAAGATGCCAGTAAGGCATTAGTGTCCACATTTTGAAGGGGAAGTTGCACACTCAAAATCCAAACTTGAATTGCAACCAAGAAAAGTTTCATTTGCAATTATAATACAGGAACTAGAAATGTTAGTGGATATTTGCCCCCTCAAAGTTGTTTTAGCTCTGGTTCTGGTAGATTATGGAGTGGCTTTAATCTGGTTCCTCAAAAAATAGGAAGGCTAGCAGGATGATGGATCAAAATCATGAATTGCCATAAATAGGGGGGGGTTGGCAACCCAATAGGCACCATGGCACATGCAAAGGCCTTCTGTGGTACCCTCAACAGGTAACTCTGACCGTAAATGAAGGTAACTCTCCAGCCCTCCTAGAAAGAAGGTTATGAAGAAAAATGTGGAGGTACTTTTCTAAGCAATTTCTTTGAAATGAGCCAGACAGGCTGCTCCCACCCACCAGTGTTTTTAGTCAGTAAGTAAAGTCCGAGATGTGATTGATAAGTGAACTGTTTGGACACCAGACAATAGGAATCTCTGGGATCCTAAAAAGCTGCTGTTTCCCCTTCCTTTTTTGCACTTTTCTTGCTTTTGTCTTTTTTCCCCACCCCAGGCCTTCAAATCTCCATAGTTTATCCTGCCTTTTCTCCAGCAACAAGATGCATCTTTTCTGTGGTGGGTTCATCTAAGATCAGGTAGTCCCTAAAAGTTATTTTCTTCATATTCGACTAGACAGTAAAAAAGGTAAAGGTGTCCCCACACTTGTAGTGCGAGTTGTTTCCGACTCTTAGGGTGATGTCTTGCGACGTTTACTAGGCAGACCATATATATGGGGTGGGATTGCCAGTTCCTTCCCCGGCCTTTCTTTACCCCCCAGCATATGCCAGGTACTCATTTTACTGACCACAGATGGATGGAAGGCTGAGTGGACCTCGACCCCTTCTACCGGAGATTCGACTTCCTCCTTTCATTGGAATCGAACTTCGGCCGTGAGCAGAGCTTCGGCTGAGTTACCGCCGCTTACTAGACAGTAAGTGTGGACAAATGAGTTCTTGTACCTTTAACAGTTATATGGTAGGCAGAAATTCAAGAGGTCAAGTCTTTTCTAGTATGGAAACACAGTTATGGGGAAAGCTGCTCTAATTTTGTGTTAAATTACATTCCTCTATGGCAGCCATTTTGTGTTATGTCATGCCCCCATGGCAGTCATTTTGTGTTATGTCATGCCCCCATGGCAGTCATTTTGTGTTATGTCATGCCCCCCATGGCAGCCATTTTGCGACTGGTGCCCCCAGGACTCTCAAAATTTGAAATTTGCCCATTGGTCCACTGGGCTGGCAACCCCTGCCACGAATGGTCCCTCAACCTCAAATCTTAACCTTTGAATTGCTAGGGAGTGACAGAGATCTTTTCCATATACATTATCCATTATCATCATCATAATACATCGGGATATGTTGTTTGTTTCTAGCGTTATCTATAACAAGAGTCTCTTTAAATTCTGTATTTGCTTGTTCGCATTTCCTTGGATGCCCGTGCTCAAGGAAAGTTACAACTAAAATAGATGCCATGTGACAGTATTAACATACTGTTCTCATGTTGAACATTTCTCAGAATGAGTCCCTTTAATTTTGAACCAATATGGCTGTATCTTGTGTGTAATGCTTCTCAGCATCAGTTGACAAAATCTCATTTCCTGATCAAGACAAATTACATCTGGAAATAAACACACCAAGATCACAAGCACCAGAGAATTAGAAGTAACAACCTCCATTGTTCAGCAGTACATTTTTCCAATGCTGGTTCTGTGACTGGCTGAGCAGCCCTAATGTCAGAAAAAGACAGCCTCTGGCTGCCTCTGGTCCAGCCTTGGAACCAAGGGGTCTGGTTGTTTTGTAAAAGGAGCAAGCAGAAGGATGTAAAGAAGGAAGTATTTGCCTCTCTACAACAAGGCAGAATTCCATCATGCTTAAAGGAGGCAGCTATAAGACCACTGCTGAAAAAGCCCTCCCTGGATCCCTCTTTACTAGGCAACTACCGGCCAGTCTCCAATATTCCATTTTTAAGCAAGATAATAGAGCGTGTGGTGGTCGCCCAACTCCAGAGATTTCTGGATGATACGGATTATCTGGATCCATTTCAATCTGGTTTCAGGCCTGGCTATGGGACAGAGACGGCTTTGGTCGCCTTGGTGGATGACCTACACAGAGAACTGGATAGGGGGAGTGTGTCTCTGTTGGTTCTACTAGACCTCTCAGCGGCTTTCGATACCATCGATCATGGTATCCTTCTGGGCCGCCTTGCTGAGATGGGACTTGGGGGCACCGTGTTACAGTGGCTCCAGTCCTTCCTGGAGGACCGAACCCAGAAGGTGGTACTGGGGGACTCCTGCTCGACCCCCTGGCCATTGACCTATGGAGTCCCTCAGGGTTCAGTTTTGTCCCCCATTTTATTTAACATCTACATGAAACCGCTGGGAGAGGTTGTCCGGGGTTTTGGGGTTCGGTGCCATCAGTATGCCAATGACACTCAACTCTATTTCTCTTTTCCACCTGAAGCCAAGGAAGCCGTACAGGTCCTAAACCAGTGTCTGGCATCAGTGATGGACTGGATGAGGGCAAACAAGTTGAGATTAAATCCTGATAAAACAGAGGTACTCCTGGTCAGTTGGAGGGCAGATCAGGGAATAGGGATTCAACTGGTGCTGGATGGGGTTGCACTCCCCCTGAAGTCTCAGGTTCGCAGTTTGGGTGTACTCTTGGACTCAGCTTTGAATTTGGAGCCCCAGATTACTGCTGTATCCAGGAGCGCCTTTGCCCAATTAAAACTGGTGCGCCAGCTGTGCCCGTTCCTGGAGCTGCCTGATCTGACTAGGGTGATGCATGCCTTGGTTACATCCCGCTTAGACTACTGTAACGCGCTCTACGTGGGGCTGCCTTTGAAGACTGTTCGGAAACTTAAATTGGTACAAACAGCTGCAGCCAGAGTGCTAACCGGGGCTGGTTACAGGGACCATACAACTCCCCTGTTACAACAGCTCCACTGGCTGCCAATTTGTTTCCGGTCACAATTCAAAGTGCTGATTTTGACCTACAAAGCCCTATACGGCTCAGGTCCAGGCTATTTGACAGATCGTATCTCCCTACATGAACCTGTCCAGGATTTGAGATCTTCAGGTGAGGCCCTTCTTGTGCTCCCCACACCTTCGCAAGTACATATGACGAGGACACGAGATAGGGCCTTTTCGGTGGCCGCCCCTAGGCTATGGAACTCCCTTCCGCGTGAGGTGTGATTAGCTCGCTCCTTGCCGTCTTTCCGGTGACAAGTAAAGACTGTTTTATTTCAATGGGCATTTGGGATAGAGAACGACCAAGATTAAATGTCATAGGATTGGTGACTACAGTATATGATTTTATTATTTTAAATTGTCCGCTGTTTTTAACGTATGTTTTATGGTTTTTAATTTTTCTCATAGTTTAATTCTATTTTAATTGTATATTTCTGTATGTTTTAATGGTGTTGTTTTTAGTTGTAAGCCGCTCTGAGTCCTATTGGAAAAAGGGCGGGGTAGAAATAAAGTTTATTATTATTATTATTATTATTATTATTATTATTATTATTATTATTATTATTATTAACATATATCACATCTGTGGAAAAGATGTGTTGACATATATTTTTTAGACATCATGTGTGCATTTATAGTGAGGAGAGGGAAAAGCACACGTATTCAAAGCATGTAACCTACATAAGCCACATGGAGAAATTTGAGTTAATAAAATAAAGTAAGACTGTGCATCTGGTCCAGAGAAATCCCAGATCCCAGAATCGGGCTGATCAAGGATTTGTCCAGAGTGGGTTGAGAAGAAGAAGAGGGAATGAGATTCTCTGCTAGCATGGTATCCTTCTTTCCTCCTCTACTCACTGCCCAAAATAGGGCCCTTGATTCAATCAGGTCAGGGTCAGATGAAGCACGGAGTGATCTGACCTGAATTGGGCCCCGATCAGGATCACCAAATCGAGCGTGTGCCTTTCATAGCTCTAAAATAAAGCACAAACATGCTGGGCAGAGCAATCTAATCCTGCGCCCCCTACTGGGATATGGGGTGTCCTGCCAGCTAAGCCAGCTTCCCACCAGTCACCACCAATGGAGTGATGCAAGCATAACTCAGCCAGTGTGGAATTTCCCCTTGCCTGCTGAATGGACGAGTGGGTGGGAATACCACCAGTGGGCTCCAAAATGGGGCATTTGAGAGATGGGGGAGAAGTCCTGCCTCACCAACTTCTTCCCTTGTCACTGTCCAGGCCCCACCAGTCAGTGGCTGGGGTTTGGATTGCTCCCTAAGCTATTAATTTGTAGAAAACGAAAGAGCCAGATGAATTGCATCCTAGAGTATGTCATTCATGGGCCATGGGTCTAAAAATGGGCTGCTGACTCCAGTAAAATTATGAGCCATGTTGGCTGTCGCTAAAGAGCCGTTTCCATTGAAAACACATCTAATTTGTAGGTTTTTTAAAGGTGAAAATACATAGTTTGGGGCAACGTTTCACCTTTTTTACCAATTAGGGGCCAAGAGGGCTCAAATTGACCAGAAAAAACCCATAAGGTATTGAAATATTTTTGAGAGCATCACTGAAAAGGTGCAGAACAGACAAAAAAATGCAAATTTTGTAAATTGTGCATGGAAAAATACTTGTCTCTTAGATTTCACTTACAGATAAAATTGTAATTGGGGCCAAGGCGTGGTCTGTCTTTTTCATATTATTCTCTAGTACTGCCTGGAGAGTGTGGTTGATGCCACACCCTCCCTTCTACAATCAAGCTTTAGCCAGCATCTTCTATTTGTTCCAGGGTATATGGCCAGCACCCTCACCCTTATTCACCTTGTTAGAAATAGGGGAGGCAGACTCAGGCTCAAGCACGGAAAGAGTGGAGAGAATCAAACACAGTCTCCAGGCACTGCCATTTTATTTTCCCAGCGTGCCAAAACATTTGGACATGTTAGGGCTTTCTGGGGGAGGAGATAGCGATTGCTACAAAAAATGTAGTAGGGGCCAACATTTTATGGTTGCCACCATCTCCCCTCCGAGAATGTCACGGAACAGTGCAGTGTCTGGGGCCTTCAGGGGAAATAAAAATGGGCCCTTGCCAGAGGGCCTATGCTGCCACCACTACAGGCAGCAGCCCCCCCAAAAAAAAGAGTTTAAAAACTCAACAATGGCAGTATGAGTAACAAAAAAAGACACATGTGATTAGATATGTGATTAAAAAAATGAAACAAGCAATTTTTTCCTTGCAACATTAGAAAAAGCCAGATGGAAGAAGCTCAAAGGGGAAGGAGAGAGGAATAGGAAGAAGTGCAGTGGTAAGGAAAGTTGATGCTCAGATATTGCACAGTAATGGAATGGTGGTTCTCACCTGACCTCCCGACAGCGAAGTCGCTGTTGCTTACCAGGAAAGAGAGGGGGAGGTGGCAAAGAGGTTGGCATAGTGCAAACACGCTGGTGGGAGTGCCAGATTGGCTTCATTGGGGCATTTGTTCCACACTGACCTCTCTGCCACCTCACTCCTCCCAATAAACAGCGGCAGCTTGGCTGTCAGGGAGTCAGGTGAGCACCCCCACCCTACCGTCTGCTACTGCCTCTTTCCATGTGCAGCCCCTACTATGTTGGTGCAAACCCCATTCTCCTGCTGTTTCCTCTGTCACCAAGTAACTCCCCCCAGCAATAATACCCTCCCGTTACTTCAGTAGCTGTACTGGTTTCACGCATACATTCACGTGCACTGTTGCTGCCCCTATAATGAAAATTGTCTCAGGCTGCCTCAGTCATTTGACTGAACTCTCTGACTGTCATGGTGCAAATGAAGAGAGTTAAAACCAAGTGACTTTGTTGAAGCCTGTGCTATGGGATGTAAAAAGCCATTTCATTTTAGTGCCCATTATTTGCTTGCTTCTAATCATTGCCCTGTTGACAGGCGCTAGCTGTGCTTCTTCATAATCACAACATAAATAGCCAGGCAGACAAGCGATTGGGATAATGTATGCAATTCTTGACTGGGTTCTGGAGTTATGTCCGGTAAGATAGTGTGTGAGGGCTTTGCTTTTTCTCGCCTCAATTTCACCCCTTTCCCACAGCACATTTACTATTAACATTAGTCGCCCACCGACCCACCCCTCTCCCTCCTTGCCAAAAAGAAATGGGATCCTTGATTCCATTTTGAAATTTCACAGCAGCAAAAACAATCGCTTTCCTTTTCCAAAGCACTTACAAGTCATAAAGGTACTGTCCGCCGTTAAAGTCAAATAATAATAATAACCCTTTGGAACAACCAATCGCTGTCTTCAGCGTTATTGTCTCTCTCCTCCACCCCTCCTCCCTTCCAGATCCATAACTGTCTTTAAAATCACTGTTCCCTCCAGCACCAGAGAGGCTGTAAAGATTTCAGGGACAACCTTTACTGTCTATCACTGCTTCCTATTTTATTGTCACTGGCAATTTCAATTCATTTTATTCTCATGTTAGTGTCATTTCTGCTTCTCCTCTCAGTTTTCTGAGGTGTAGAGAACTTCTAAACTAGGTTTCCTTCACATTAGGCCTTCTCTGAAAAATAAGTGAAGGGTGGGACAAGTGTGAGCTTATTGGCTTTCTTGGGGCCTGCCTAAGACATTTTGTCACCTGAGGCGGTGCAGCAAATGCCCTCCTCACAAGTCAAAGTGTATAGTAACCAAGGCTGATTAAGTTATTTTGGCACCTGAGGCAGAAATCCCACAAGCGCCTCCTCGTCCCTGGCAGTAAAAATATAACAATGATAATATTAAATAACTGACAATTTACTAGCCTTTCATGACACCCAAAACCAGCTACCTGGGGCTACGGCCTCACTCTGCCCAATGGTTAGGCTAGCCCTTTCTCATCATGAAGTGGAGAGGAGAAGACTGGCCCTACCATTAAGCAGGGCAGAGCTGAGAAGATTACTTTTTTAAAGGAATAGATTACAATTACTGTTACATGGCCCCAAAAAGGAATAAATTACCATTACCATTACAATTGTTCTGAAAGGAATTGATTACTTTATCGTTATTCAAAAGTAATAACTACAGTTAGTTAAGTTACTTTTTTAAACAAAACTAGAGCACCTACAAAGTGCTGGTCTTGGCTGCTGCATACCTAAGTAGTCTAAAAGAGCATTAAAAATAAACACACACACACATACACACACGAGGTAATAGAATAATTCTTTTTTTCCATAAGATAGCAGTGGTGGTCTCTCCACTGGTAAGTGAGGCAGGGAGCGAGGCAGAGGCCACCGCTCAGAGCTTTGTGAGTCAAACCAAATGCAACCTCCCCCCCCACACACACACATACATACTCTCAGCCAGCAAGCGTCATCTCTCTCACTCAACCGTCTCCCGGGCTCTGCCCTGCCATCAACTAAGGGACACCCACTCAAGCAAACATTTTTCCCTGGAGTGCAAAACACTGCATATGCAGCAAATTAGCTAGGGAGGGCTTCGCATGCCACGGAAAACACATTATTCACACACACACGTCGTTTCTCACCTCCACAGTTCTTTATCTCCATTCCACTGCTGCCTCCTTCTCCTCCTTCAACCGCATCCTTGTGCTCCGGCTCCTTTCTTCCTCTATTCCATTCTTCACCACCACTATCCATTTTTAAACAATTGTTTTCTCTATTCCACCCCATCTCACTCTCCACCTCCTCCCTCGTTGCCTCCTAAACACCCACAGAGCATGAGGGGAGAGTGACACTGTGCAGAAGCCCAGTTTGAGGCACATGATTTGCATCCACAAATCAGAAGAGCAGAAGACTTCCCCTGCTCCTCCGCAGTGATGCCTAAAAGTAAACATTACAATTACTGCTCAAAAGTAATAAAATTACTCCTCATTCTATTACAATCAAAATGTAAAAGACATAATCCACTTGTTCCTCAAAAAAGTAATAAATTACAAGTAATTTGTTTTTGTAACTAATTTTTCCAAGCCCCTGAGGCAGGGTTAGGTGCCTCCTCCTTCAGACATCAGCTTTTGGGGTACCATTAAAAGCATCAAACTGTCAGTTATTTAGCTTTTAAAAAAAAAAAAAAAGTTAACCAATATAGAGACTTGAATTTTCTTCCTCAGGAAATAAAATGTCTACGGAAGAGAATACTAACTCGACTGACATGAGTGATGAGTGACTCTGGTGTTGTTTTTACTTGCCCTCTAGGTCAAGTCAGTGGGCTGGCCCATGTGCATGGCAACCAGCCCTATAGGATTGCTTCCATTATCTGCCATGCAGTCCTCCACATTGTGAGTGGGCCAAAATGGCAGTAGCACATTGGAGAGTTACTGTTAACTCTGGACGGGTTCTGTCCTGATTTTAATCTTAATTTGTTGAGTGCTCCTTCCTCCTTTGCCATTTTCCTCAATGGCCAGAGAAAGTGAAATCTTTATTGTCCTATCTGAAGATTACTTTTTCAAGAATACTGATGCTTAAGGTGATGTATCCAGTTTGAATCAATGGCTGACAGTGAGACAAAGTTCAGTCACTTTCTGAGGGTTTTCTTACTTTTCCCCATAAGGATTTGAACATTAAGTAGGATTCACTAACACAACCAATCTTGTGTTTTACACCTCTATTCCCCTACCACTTAAATCAATGTGCAGCAGCAGTAGCAGCAGCAACTAGTATCCTGCTGGGACTGCAACCTTGTCCTTAACTTCTGTTTCTGTGGCTGTAAAGCACATCTTTTTCCTGCTGTAAGGATGCTGGATCAAACAGGCTTCTTCCTTCTCTCTTCCCTGATGCCTTCCTGTCTGATTTTTCTACTTTCCCAAGAAAGGTGCCATAACACTTTAAGATTCTTCATTTGTAATTCTCTGGCTCAAAGCAATAAAATGGCCCTGGACTTTCTAAATCTCTCCTTTCTCTCCGAGTTTCTCATAGATCCAATTGTCTCACCTGCACCTTGGCCTGGTTGCTTGCAAATTAGAATTTGGGGAGGGGGGCAGTTTGGTTTGGAGGTTTCTTTCATGCTCCCCAAGGTTTGCTATGTGCTGGCTCTTGAGCATTAGTTGCGTTCATTACAGCATGTTTTTCCTCCTCAAAGCTCAGTGAAAAGGGCCTCAGGAGGCCTTTCTCAATGTTGGCTTGCTGGTCATGGTACACAAGTAGCATTTACCTGCTTCATTTTTGGTATTCCCAAAGCTAATCTTTGTAAACACCAGGGCCAAAATCCAGCACAGAGTAAAGTATACTCAAGCTCCATGATTTCAATGGGCCTAAGTGGACTTAATTTTCTGTTTGTTTGTGAAATCAGCTTTGAAAGGTGTTCCTCCTATCTTAATTAATGTTTTGGTCATGACAGGGACCCCATCAAATGGGTTGATTTTAAAAAAAAATTGTGGGTGTATTCTGGAACATGTCATTCATGCAATACAGTGGAATTATAATTGGATTTATACTGGACTCCTCCAGACATGATTCCACTTTATCGGTTGTTCTTCCCCAATGTTATTGCATTATTGCCACCTGGAGGGGCACTCTTGTATAAACCACAGTGTGACAACCCCTCCCCCAGAACATTTGTGGTGTAAAAAGTAAGGGGATTTCAGCAAAGAGTTATGGGACATACATTAATGGGAAATAAATCAATATGTTTGCCCAGAAACGTTTGCAGGTACAAATAGTATTGAAAGTGGGATTGTGTATAACCACCCCAGTGATATCATAAACACAAATCAGCATGAATACACAATAAAAAGGACATCTAGAGGGTCCCAGAGTGGGTCTAGAGATATGATGGTTTTAATTTTTAGCTGGCATTGGTCATGAATTGAAAGGTCTGATCTACAACTGGGTCATCATGATCTGGCCTGAAGGTGGGCCATTCTTGTTTTGTTTTGACAATATATTCCTCACCCTTAAGTATGAATACTATCACCATTAACTATGACTACTTAAGTATGAATACTAACAATAAAAACAAAGCCTATATGATCAATCCGCTGCTGCATATGGCAGCTTTGTGGAGCCAGAAGAAGCCCTGCCTGGATCTCCCCTAGCCACACAATGCTGCCAAAATGAGCCAGGTATCTTGGGGGCTTACAAGCCAGCCACAATCTCAGGTTGTCTAACAATGTTTTGTGCAACTGACTGGGCATTCTCACGGCCACATGAAGCTGTCAAAGGCAGACAGCCTGATGCAGCCCATGGCACTGTTACCCGCAGGAATTCCCCCTGGGCTGTGCATGGCACTTCATTGCCTCCCTACAATGTGCAGCCCTAGAAATCAGTGTGACAAAAGTCTGCTCTCTTGCCCCTCCATTTCAGCTAGGCAGCCCAGCATATGTGCACAAGTGGAATCCACAAACCTAGGGCGGATCCTGTCTGACAGGAACATGGCATTTTCCTCTGTCCAGGGGGTGTCGGGCATCCCCTTCCTCCTCCCCAAAGGTTAATCACCTGTTACCTGCAACACATGATTTCAGCTTTAATTGGTCCAAGGGAACCAGGTACTCCTCAAATCCACGTGGGAGAAAAAAATCCTTAAAAGGTGGACTGTGATATGCAACCATTGTCCCTCTTGAGGGATGGGATCTGCTTGGTGGTGCCAGTTCAGCTCGCATTCCACTGAGGTCAAAGGTGGTTATGGTCCATTTTCATTATTTTTCTACTATCCTTTGCTTTTACCAATTTGTTTTTTTCTCCCCAAAAATAACAATATTATTATCATTATTTCTAACAATGTTTTCCTATTGGAAAGGAAGGTGGGCTTCTCTCTGCCCCGTGCCAGCTCGCCCACCCAATCCACACTTTGTCGAGAAATCGCCTAGCCAGTTACCATGAGAAAGGGAGAGATCATCTGGTCAGGCTCACCTTGGCAAAGCAAAGACCCATGCTAGTCCGTTTCACCCTAGCACAGCAAAGATTTTGATCAGTTTAAGGTTAACAAAGCAGACATGCTAGTCAGTTTCACCTTAGCAAAGCAGAAACTCATGCTGGTCAGTTTCACGTTAGCACAGCAACACAGTACAGGGAACACAATGATAATATTATTATACTGGATTTTTAAAAAAAAATAGTGTTGGATTTGCAGCATTCAGGATGAGTCCACAAAGATAGTGAAGCTGCAAACTATGGGGAAGTCCAGTGAAGTTTGATTTTAGAGAAATTCTCTCCCATCCCTCTCCATCATCCACCATCAAGGAGAAGCCTGCGCTTGATTGGCCAAGCAGCATTACACATGAGGAGACCAGAAGCCTGGGTGGGGTATTTCCAGCTACCCCACCCCCTGCCTTTGGAGTTATAAGAAGTTGCTGCTGGAGTGGGACTCTCAATACCATTGTGGATGGGGTGTTTCTAGGAGCAAAGTTGAAACTGTTTAATTTCCTTTTATTTTTGCTATATTGCCAAGAAGTGTCATGCTGCCCGCTAACAGATGTCATGTTATATTTATAGTGCTGAAGAAATGTTTGTGTTTGCTGTGATTTTTAATGTTATGTCACTGTTTTATTACTGCTCTTTTATTATTTTTGTTATTATGGCATTGTCTTTGTAATTGCTGTTTACTTTGTTGTAAGCTGCTTTGAGCACAATTTTTTGTGGAAAAGCAGCATACAAATAAAAAGGATGACAATTATGATGATGATGTAAGTAGCAAGGATAGATAGTTGAGCTAAAGAGCTCCTTTTAATTTTCTTTGGCTCGTTCTCTTTCCCCTTTGTCTTCTTCTGTACTTAATAAACAATACATAATTTGGAAATCAGGTCTGTGTGCTTGCATGCCAACCTCTCAGGGTATTTAGACCTCTCACATGTCTAGGGTGCTTGGAGATTCTGCTACCAGGTAAAATGATTTTGGGGTGCTAAAGAAGAGCAGATTCTTCAGATCACTGGGAGCAATAGAGGGAGAGTTGGGTGCTGGCTTTAGACCCACCCCCTCCAGTAAATTACAGGGGGATCTGGCTGGGAAGCACAGCATGTGCTGTCCTTAGAATCTGCAGGTTCTTAGTACAAAATTGGGCCCTCCAGATTCTTCCTGTCTGGGAAAAAGGGGTGTAAGAAGTGGTGGCAGCTCTACGAGATAAATTCAGAAGCACAGCTGTCCTGCCTTGCCAGACAGTTGTGCAAGAAAGGGAGTAAGGAGGCTATTCTGAGCCTCTCCTTCCATCACAAACAGTCATTACAATCTTAGACTACAAGTGACAGCTCCACAACCCAGAAGAGACCCCTGCCCAGCAGCATTGCTATTAACTGTGGAGCTGTTGTTAGCAGCCAGAGATTGTGAAGCCATTCAAGCATCCTCAAATACCCAGAGGCAAACCACAGCTTTGGGACTTAGTAGAGGGTCAGGGAGCTGAGCTTGAATTGGCTCAGAAATCATTTCTGTGCCCTTCTGGCAATAAGCCAAGGGTGGTGGTGGAGATGAGTTTGGCCATCACTTACTCAATGCATTTAAAATGTTTCTGAACTTAGAAACCACATTATTAAATATATACATTTATACCTGCATGCAGTGTATACTAATAATTGATATAAACCAGGTGTAGGGAACCTTTGGCCTTCCAATGTTGCTGAACTACAACTCCCATTATCCCTGGCTATTGGTCATTGCTTGCTAGGAACAATGGGAGTTTTAATTCAGCAACATCTGGAGGGCAAAAGGTTGCCAGCGGCTGATATAAAGGAATACAAAAGGAAATATTTGTTTCTGTTTCCTGACTCCTAACTGAGCAGAACAGAGGGAGCTGTGTCAGCTGGTCCAGAGGAGATACAAGCGAGCCAGCTCTCAGAGAGTGAGAGAACAGAGTGAGTGGACAGGAGTGTGGCAGAGGAGTTTGGTGGAGGAGGTCAACAGGGAAGTCCCTAACAAACATTTTCTTCCTTGTATGGTGCACCACATACCCGTGGGACTCTCCTATTTACCATGAAAGAGGACAGGACAAAGCACAGGCCATTCCAATACAAGTAGAAAGAAAAAAAGAAGGCAGTAGAGACTATGGACGGGAAGGACACTCTAATGGTGGTGACCTGCAAGGTGTGTGAGATGTTTTTGTCTTGCCTGAGAACAACATGACATACATGTGCAACAAGTGCAAGCTGGTGGCACTGTTGGAAGAAAGAGTGAGGTGCCTGGAATGGTGGGTGGCCACACTGAAGAGTATAAGAGAAGATGAAGAGTTCTTAGACAGAACGCCGGAACAACAGCAGCAAAGAGAAGTACTGGAGATGGAAGACCAACAGCAAGGTGAAGCAGAAGAGGAGATTGTTGTGGAGAGCAACAATGAAGTGGAGAAAACTTGTGGAAAAGGGTGACAGGAGCAGAAGAGCTAAAAGACACCCTTCACTGGTGGAACTACGGAACCGCTTCCAGCACTTGAGGATGAGACTAGAGGACAGTCT
Organism: Rhineura floridana; assembly: GCF_030035675.1. Lineage (NCBI taxonomy): Eukaryota > Metazoa > Chordata > Lepidosauria > Squamata > Rhineuridae > Rhineura > Rhineura floridana. The sequence goes on along the minus strand of NC_084485.1, from coordinate 125,456,831 downwards.
ACAAGGGAAGAATTACAGGAGACCCAATGCCACAGCGAGTGAGAGGTTGAAGCTCAGTCAAGCAGAGGCAATGAAACCATGCCCCACGAGAAAAAGACGAGAAGAGTAGAAGTGGTGGGAGGCTCCCTACTACATGGGATTGAAACCCAAGTATGCTGAGAAGATCCATGGGCTTGCCAGGTATGCTGCCTCCCTGGAGGATGGATTAGAGATGTGACAGAAGGGTTGCCATCACTCATAAAGCCCACTGACAGATATCCCTTTCTTCTCATCCATGTGGGAATGAATGATACTGCCCAGCGGAGCTACAAAGAAATTACATCAGACTTTGAAGTTCTGGGAAGTAAACTCAAGGACTTTGGGGCCCAGATAGTTTTCTCATCCATCCTTCTTGTACTTAGAAGAGGAACAGAAAGGGAAAGAAAAATACTCCACGTGGATGACTGGCTATGAAGGTGATGCCAACGTGAGAGATTTGGATTCTGGGACCACGGGCTATGCTTCCTGGAAGATGGACTGCTGGTAAGTGATGGGTTGCACCTTACAAGGACTGTGAAGAATGTGTTTGGTCACAGCATGGAGAAATTCATCAGGAGAGCTTTAAACTGAATCCTAAGGGAGAGGGAGACGTAAACTTGGTGGTTACGACTAACAAAGGCTTGTGCACAGTAAGAGGAACTGAGGGAACAGCTCTAATGGGGCCGTAATAACATTTTCTTCATAAAAATGTAGGAAGGAAGCCAGGCTGTAAATCACATGATCTTTGATGTCAGTATACTAATGCCCAGAGTATGGGAAACAAACAGGATGAACATGAACTGAATACAGGAGAGTAAATACAATTTGATAGGTATAACTGAAACTTGATGGGATGACTCCCATTACTGGAATACAGCAATTGAAGGATATAATTTGTTCAGAAAGAACAGAAGATATAGAAAAGGAGGCGGAGTATCACTATATGTTAAAAAAATATATCCCTGCTCAAAAATACAGGTGAATGAACTTGGTAGCTCCACCGAGAGTATCTGGATTAAAATAAATGAGACAAGGAATAAAAGGAACATGGTAGTTGGAGTCAACTACCGACCACCCAATCAAGGAGAAGAAAAGGATGAAACTTTTGAAAAGCTAATTGCCAATGTTTCGAGGAGGCATCATGTGGTAGTAAGGGGGACTGCAATTACCCCAATATCTGTTGGGAGGCAAATTCTGTCAAACATGGCCCCTCCACGAAATTTCTGACTTATATTGGAGATAACTTTCTCCTACAGAAAGTGGAGGAAGGAATAAGAGAATCAGCTATCCTTGACTTGATTCTAACCAACAGAGATAACTTAGTGGATGAAGTGGCAATTATGGGAACTCTGGGGGAAAGAGACCACTATTTATTTATTTATTTATTTATTCAATTTATATACCGCCCCATAGCCGAAGCTCTCTGGGCGGTTTACAACAGGTATATACTAGAGTTCTTGATTTTAAAGGAAGCAAAAGCTGAGAGTAGCCATACATGTACCCTGGACTTCAGGAAAGCTGATTTTAATAAACTCAGAACAATGGTAAGTAAGGTTCTGTGGCAAGTGACCCTAATGAGAAAAGGAATCCAAGATGGGTGGGAGTATCTAAAAAAGGAAATTCTAAAGGCACAATGGCAAACAATTCTGTCAAGGAAAAAAGGGGGAAGACAGCAGAAAAAGTCAATATGGATTTTCAGAAAGCTTAGAGATGATGTGAAAACAAGAAAGGACACATACAGGAAGAGGAAGGAAGGCCAGACCACAAAGTACAGACAGGTATCACTGAATTGCAGGGATGGTGACAGGAAGGCTAAAACTGAGAATGAGCTGAGGTCAGAGATGCCAAAAACAACAAAAAAGCTTTCTTCAGGTACATCCATAGTAAAAGGCAGAGAAAAGAAACAGTCGTACAGCAATTTACTGAGGATGGCAAAATGATAACAGATGGCAAAGGCAGAAGTGCTCAATTCCTATGTTGGCTCAGTCTTTTCCCAAAAGAAGGTTTATGGCCCTCCTGGCAAATGTGAAGTTGAAGGGGTAGAATTGTAGCTTAAGACTGATAGACAAATGGTCAAGGAATACCTAATCACTTTGAATGAGTTCAAATCTCCACGGCCTGATGAACTGTATCTTAGAGTATTGAAGGAACTGGCTGAGGAACACTCAGAACTACTGTCTATTATATTTGCAAAATCATGGAAGATGAGTGAAGTGCCAGATGACTGGAGGAGGGCTAATATTGTCCCTGCCTTCAAAAAGGGCAAAAAGGAGGAACCTGGGAACTATAGAGCAGTCAGCCTGACTTCATTCCCTGGGAAAATTCTGGAACAGATTATAAAGCAGTCAGTCTGTAAGCACTTTGAAAACAGTGCAGTGATTACTAGAAGCCAACATGGATTTATCAAGAACAAATCCTGCCAGACTATTCTCATCTCACTTTTTGATTGGATGACCTCCCTAGTAGACTGTGGGACTGCTGTGGACATAATATATCTTGACTTCAGCAAAGCTTTTGACAAAGTGCCCTATGCTATTCTGATTAGCAAGCTAGCTAAATGTGGTCTGAATGGAACAATTATCAGGTGGATCCACAGTTGGCTACAGAATCATACTCAAAAAGTGCTTATCAATGGTTCCTTCTCATGGAGACATAATGAGTGGGGTACCGCAGGGCTTGGTCCTGGGCCCAGTGCTCTTCAACATTTTTATTAATGACTTGGATGAGGAGGTACAAGTTTGCAGGTAATACAAAATTGGGGGGGCACAGCTAATACCTTGGAAATCAGAAACAAAATTCAAAGGGATCTTCAAAGGCTGGAACTTTGGGCTGAAAACAACAGAATGAAATTTAACAGGGATAAGTGCAACTTTCTACACCTAGGAAAAGAAACCAAATGCACAGTTATAAGATGGGGGACACTTGGTTCAGCAATACTACATGCAAGAAGGATCTTGGAATTGTTGATCACAAGCTGAATATGAGCCAACAGTGTGATGTGGTTGCAAAAAAGACAAATGCTATATTAGGCTGCATTAACAGAAGGATGGTTTCAAAATCATGTGAAGTATTGGTTCTCCTCTGTTCAGTTCTGGTTAGGTCTCATCTTGAGTACTGCATCCAGTTCTGGACACCACACTTGAAGAAGGATGCAGTCAAACTGGAAAGGGTTCAGAGGAGGCCAATGGGGATGATCAGGGGACTAGAAACAAACCCCTATGAGAAGAGACTGAAAGAACTGGTTATGTTTAGCCTTGAGAAGAGAAGACTGAGGGGAGACATGTTCAAGCACTGTTCAAGTTTTTGAAAGGTTGCCACACAGAGGAGGGCCAGGATCTCTTGTCGATAGTTCCAGAGTGCAGGACACGGAATAATGGGCTCAAGTTACAGGAAGCCACATTTCAAATGAATATCAGGAAAATTTTCGTAACAGTTAGAGTGATACAACAATTGAACCAATCACCTAGGGAGGTGGTGGGCTCTCCAACACTGGAGACATTCAAGAGGCAGCTGGACAGCCACCTGTTGGGTATGCTTTAATTTGGATTCCTGCATTACGCAGGGGGTTGGATTCGATAGCCTTATAAGCCTCTCCAACTGTACGATTCTATAATTCTATGAAATGCACATAGATGCTTGGGTTTGGCAAGAAATTTTGTCTTTGATATGGGGAAATCACTCTGGCTTCCTCATTCATTTAATTGAATTCCTTCCTGGAAATGTGGCAGCTTCTAATAAGGAAGTATAGCCCTGAATTCAGCAATCCCTTTCCAGAAGAATGTGGCTGGATTTCTACCTCCCCTACCCTCAGATTACGTGTGGTTTAATGAAAGTGGATTAAAAAAAAAAGTTGTAAAATCTACTTTGCTCTGTATATTTTTTTTTCTTGAAGCCACTCTTTTGAGGCTTTTACATTACTCGCAGTCTGACCCTGTTCATTTCTTCATAGCTACAGATTTCTTTGACTGCAGCAATTAGCATTCATTGGCCTTGGAATTTATAATGCTGACAATCAGACCATAATAATCAGATAATAAACATATATGTCCCTCACAGCACCTGCTTTGGCCTTCTTCTTTTGTAGGCTTGCAATATAAGGGGAGGGGAGTTAATTTGATGAGGGAAAGAGCTGACGAAACTGCAGAGCATTGGTGTGTAAAATAGATGTTCAAGAACCAGCAGAAGCATTATCCTGGGCATACATTATCACTTGTTGAAGTAGGAGTGAGTCTTCACTACTGGCCTGCCCCTGACATCATGTGCTGGGGCCAGCCCTACCCTTTGGTATTTGCATATATTCCTGGTATCCACATTCCTACTCCAGCATGTGAGTGCCTATACACATGTAACACACAGAGCTATTATACAATGGCAATGACAAAGAAGCAAATTTAATAGATGGCCATAGCTCAGTGGTAGAGATGCTCTGGCATCTCTACCTGCCCCGTATCCAGCCCTAGAGCAATTCAGGGATGGGGCTAATATTTAATTAGGGTTTTAAAAACACTCATTAAACACTGCATCTGCTCACCACCACCAAGTGCAGGAGATTTGATCCTGCAGGGTGCTGCTGGTTTGTGAGCACCTTCCCTGCAAGAAAGCCCCTCGAGAATGCACAGCAATCTGCACATTATTGAATCCTCTGATTCTCACCTGATAAGCAGAAGATTCCATCCTGCGTTGTGCTGCTTGTTCGCTAGCATCTTCCCTGGAGGGAAGCACCTCAGGAATGAACAGCAACCTACGCCACACAGGATGGAATCTTCCACTCCCCAGTTGACAAGCAGAGAATTCCGTCCTGCGCACTGCGGCTTGCCATTGGTACGCAAACACCCTCCACCCTGCAGGATGGAACCCTCTGCTTTCCAGCTAGTAAGAAGAAGATTCCATCCTGTGCAGGGCTGCTTTGGGGGTGGGTCATCAGGTGGGAAGGAGGAAAGGCCAAGTGGGAGGGAAGCAGGCCAGGTGGGAACTCCTACCTTCACCCAGGAAGACACAGCCAATCAGGTATGTCCCTCAATCTCATTCTTGTGCCCAATACCTGCCTCTCCTTCCTGCCCCACCCACTGTCAGGCCTGGATTGCTCTGCCCTCCCCCCTGACTCAACTTGCAGCAATCCAGAGGTACCAATCCTGTGGGATGCAGCTCATTCATGATCACCTTCCATGCAAGGAAGCCCCTCAACAGCTGGACCCCCAAATCTGCCTGATTTTGAGGGGGAATCGGCCAAGTCTGGTGCATGGCCCTAATGATTACCTATGGTGGGCAGGTCACACTCATCCAGTTATCTCCTCTGTTGACAGTTTTTGTAGGGCTTAAAACAAACAAACGAAGAAACCTGCTATGACTTGTGTGGAACAAAAGGGAGAGGGAGTGTACAGCAAGAGGAGCGATGTTATGTCAACTGAAATTCACTTAAAAATGCCTTTTCTTGTTCTTCAAATTTGTACTTTGCCATTCTGACACTCAGCATGACTTACAATTAAAAATCTATTGAAGGCACATCTCTAGTATCAAAAGACTAGTAAACATTAACAAAGATAAAAGAGCAAATAAAAAGAAGCAAATCAGTCTGCCACTGCCCCCAACACCCACCCTCAGAATGTTTCTAAACATCATGAGCATGTAGATTTTCCTAGGTAACAGTTCCCACTTTCCCCAGAGTGAGCGCCACACCCCAAAAGGCCCTTCTTGGTTTGCTTCCCTTCTTTTTGAAGGCTGACATATTTGGTCCAGGGTCTCATCTGATGACCTGAGCATATAATGTAACAAATATAGAATAAGAGGAACTGTTTCTGGACTATTGGGATAAGAATGACAGAATAATTGTGTCAAACAACTGTACTTCAGCATGTTTATGAAGCTAATATGCAATTGTATTACAGTAATTACATGTTGGAATAATATATATAATTATTCCAATTATTATTTTATTTTATATTATTTTATATATAAAAGAGCCATGGCCCTGTAACTCATGATACATTTCTTTGATGTGGCCTCAGTGTTGAACAAACTGCCCATCTCTGGTTTTATGCCACACTAATTATTAAATTCCAGATTAGACTCAAATATCTCCCCTTTATTTCACATACAAGTATCTGAAGCCTGATCCAATCACAGTCAAGCACATTTAAATCCACTGATTTCAGTGAGAGAGAAACTGAATTCTCTCCTATTTATGTTTATTTGTTTAGATTGTCCACTTGTATCTCACCCCTGCAAACAAAGTTTGAGACAAACTCGTAGGACCAAAAATGAATTGACGTTTGGTCTCAATCTTAATCTCTACGAAAAATGATTATGGGGCTCAGGTCCTTCTGGAAACACTAGCTTCTGATCTGGAAATCATTCACCCTAATCCCTGATATGGGGCCAGTCCTGCTATTAGGCAGAGTGAAGTGGTTGCCTCGGGCAATGAATGCTGGGAGACAGGAAGCAGTACTGAGGTGTAGTAGGACAGAGCTGGGTTTCCCATGCCACCACCACCCGTACCCTCAAAACTACCCTGCTGGTAAAGGATGCTGTCCCATAAAAAATGTTGAAGTAAGATTCAACTGCCCATCTGATTAGGTTTTACACATGGGATGGGGGTGATGACACCAATTTGTCCTTTGCCTCAGTCAGAAAAATGTCTTGGGCTGGTTCTGGGGAGTCTCTGTACTCAGTCAGTGGTGAGGGAAATTCAGCCTGCACCTGCTTGACGTAGCATCTTATGTACTTACTTCATATTATGCCAAAGTTTTCTTTTTCTCCCTTTCATTGGGTGAAAAACAAAACCCTCTTGAAAAATAATTGGTGGAGAAGTGGAATGGTAGGAGAAATGTATCTGATTTGTTTTAAAAATCAGGTTGCTGCTTAACATACTTGAGAAGGTGACCAACAGTTTTCTTTTTTTCCCCTTGCTTTCTTAGTTTAATAATAATTTTTAAAAGCCACGTGATGTTTACAGTGGTGCAAATGGCCATTTGATTGATAGGGGAATTGCTTTATTGGTTGAACTATAAACCACTTTTTGACCTCTTTGCGGGGGGAAGCAGTCTGTAAATATTGGAAATTAATAAATGAACAAATAAATGAATAAAGGTCCACAACAACCCTCTCCTGAAAATTTCAGAGAAATCTTCCGGCGCCAGAAAGCAGCAGAAAATTGGCCACCCATGTTTGCAGGGGAATAACATTATTGACCCAGTCTTACTTCATATGTACTCTGTCTAGGGATGGGCGAATCTTAAGTTTGATTCTCCACATTTCTACATTAAGTTGCTTTTTTAAAAAAAAAACGTTCTTATGAAAATTCATCAGGATTTTAGCACATATTTGTTCTAATGTACACATTTTGTATGCAGTTTTGCCTAATATAGACATTTGTGAGAAGTGATTTCCCCTCGTATAATGCATTTGTTTACGTTGTTTTCATTAACACAGGCATTCATATGCACACTTTACCCTAGTATATGCATTTTTGTACACATTACTTGGCAGGAGAATGGCACTGCAGAATTCAGAGAAGTGCGCATTTCAAAGCATGGCTGTGCTTCAGTTCATGTATTGTTTCAGAAAGTGTGAATCTGATAGTTTCACCTTTAAATGTGCACTGAATTGTATTTTTCTCCCATCCCAAACTCTGTCACTAAAAATAAATGCCACTGGTAGCTGCCCACTGAAAACTTCCTTCACTGTTCATCTCCATCAAGCTCCAATAAAAGAGTGTATATTAACATTTCAATCTTGCCATATTAGTAATGTTTTGGAAATTCCCTTTCAAGGCAGGAGATGATGTATTTTCAGTCCTTGTATAGGGCTTGACCTGCATCCCAGTTAAGTCAAAGGAATGGCTTGGTTTGACTTTAATATGTAAAAGATCAGATCGCTTGGGAGTCTGCACAATGTGACAGATGCAAGATTTGAATTAAGAGGTGGCAAAATACTAATACAAAATGGATCACCTTAATATCTGGTGCTTGCAGGAGCTTGGCTCATTTCCATGCTGTCACAGATTCTGAAAATTCTGTAACATCCTCCTGGTGACCTGAACTCAGAAAAGGGCATCTACACAAGAGAAGGAAATGTGTGTGTATTGAACTGGGAAGTACAGACAGTCCTCCTATATTAAATTAATGGAGTGGACTCTGATCATGTAAATGAATAGTGCCATGCACACCAGACCATATGGATATAGACATTTGGGTCCAGTGCTTTTCTGGTTAATGATTATTGCAGAGCCATTCCGCTACATGAATAAATTTGGGGTGGGGGTGGAGAGAGAATAACTGGATTATTCAAAGGCTACAAATGAAACAAAGTTGATTTCTGTTTGTAGAATTTAAATTGCTCATCAACTTTCTTTTTTGAAAAAAGGCATTAAACTTTTAAAACTCTGCAATCATCAAAATAATTTAAAGTAAATGATTTGCTTGTAATAATTTGCATGAAAATCAGTGATAACCATCAGGCTTAAGTGGCTTATGGTGGATGTGGATAGGAACTCTAGGCTGCAATTCTATACCCACTTGCCTGGAGATATAGTGCATCTCAGGTAATCTGTAAGTGTATGTCTAATTTGTTTTTATTTAAATGGTATAAATGAATAAAAGGCTAAGGTTCTCCCTGCTTGCAGTGTATCATATAAATATTTAGCTTTTACTCACACTGAATTAAAACAATTATGGGAGGTCTGTGTATCCCTAATCCATTTGCAATCCAACAAAACCTTGCAAAATATCCTTTAATGACAGAGTGGCAATGCGGTCTTATAAATATTGAAAAAGGGCAACTTGAATTCTTCATGGCAGACACGGTTAAGATACACTGAAGATATGCAGTCCAATACTTCCACAGATTCAAATATTCTTATGTCTTGTCTGAAATGTTCCTGCTAATTTGTCTTAGTTTAGCTCTCTTCTCCTCCAAACTTTTGCCACGAATTGCTTTTGTCAGGACCCCTAGCAGATACTTTGCTGTTAAAATGTTCGCCGGAAACATCTAACACCCACTGAGAAAATTATCTTGAAAGGTTAACACAGTAAGGCTTAAACATAAAATGTCAATGGCATTCTCACGCTCCCTCCCCTTTTAAAAAAATCATCTACAGACTGCTAGAGAAGGTAATCAGAGTTTTAAGTATGGGCCATTCCCAAACATCAGAAACACTTCATGGTGGTAAAGCTGCTTGCTCAATGGATACCGCCTGATGTCTGCAGAGGCAGTGCTATGAGAGCTTAGACAAATCCAACTGTCTCTCTTTCCAAATCATCCTCTCTGAACTCTGCAAGACAACCAAGCCATTTAAATCAATGGACAATTGCAAGGGTGGAAAATTGAGGGCAGAAAGAATTAATAAAATGCTAGATCTCTGTCTGAGAAGAGCCGCCGGGCTCTGATGTCAGTTGTTGCTATTTTGGAGGATGCAGTGATATCTGGCAAGGAATGAGGCTTTATGAAGAAAATGGGAAGGCCCATCTGCTCTCTTGTGACACGACGTAATAAAAGAGGCTGAGATGGCCTCTGATGCATTGGGTCACTGGCTGCTTGATATTACTGCTACTAGGACGACTATTTAACATTTATTGCTCCTTCGCATTTGGGGGCAATATTTCAGTTAGGCTATATAAAATATAATTTTAAATCATTATTATGTCTCAATCCCTGATGGCAGGGCACAGGTGGAAACCATTAAGTGATAAACTATGGCCAGTCACTGTTGTTATGTTGATGGTAATACACAGAGTGCTGCTTCCATGGAAGAGCTTGCTCCTTCCTATACACTGCGCTTTGCTTGAGCACTGGCCCTTGCAGTGAGGCAGTTCAGGTGTGCTGTGAAGGACATGTACTGGTAGGGCAGGACCAAAGACCACCCTGCAACACAGGAGGCCAGTGACCAAAACTCAGCCAGATTAACCATCATTACCCCTCAACATAACCCCCCCAAAGTTTGATGGTTCTTTCACACAGTTGCAAGCGCCAGTGACATGCACCTCTTGAACTACAGCTGGCAAGAAGCAGCTGTTTGAATTTATCAGAAATGTGTGAAACTGACCCTGTAATCTGGGGATAAACAGTTATTAAAAGGCTTCCTGTTCCCTGCCACCACCCAAAAACCATTGTTTAACTGATTCATTTTACTGATGTTTCAGCATCAGTTTCTCCCACTGAATTCCAAAGGGCTTTCTTCTGATTAGGTATGCAATGCTTATTAC